>NC_142501.1:35479241-35796514 GCF_057876585.1 Rhinolophus sinicus
GGGGGAGTTAGAGGTCTTTCAGAGGAGGCACTCAGGTCTAGAAGTGGTTAACTAAAAAAAAAAAAAAAAAAGACAAGAAGGACACCTATACTTCAGGCCCAGTGATAGGTAGGATACTGGAGAAAGTTGAGAGTTGCATGGAAAGAGCTATCAGGGGGCAGCCAGGCTTTGTTTAGAATAAGGAAGTAAAGGAGTTGCTCAAATTGTAAGCTATAAGGATTTTGCTGCTAACAGGCTGAGTTTCAGGGGATCAAATGGAAGAGTTTCAGTGATAGAAAAGGAATAGGAGACTGGATGTGATTAAAGTATGAACTAAACCATGTTGGAGTTAGTCCAGGGACCCAGAGATAAGGAAACTGAGGCTAAGAAAGGTTAAATAACTTATCTAAGTCACTTAGTTGATATGAAACATGATTTATCTCTTTATTCTCAAGAACAAGAACTAATGTGGAATCTTCTAGGAGGCACTTAGCAAATGTTTGTTGAATAACTAAGTCTAATTATCTCTATGAACAAATACAGTCATCCAAACAGTTCAAGGAAAATAATGAACCTTTGTTAATTCAATATTTCAGTAAAAACGGGATTTTTGAGCCTTAGTCACCTTTTCCCCGTTGCTGATGGATAATTCATGTATTAGCTTATCATAGGAATGGTAGTGTCACCTGCTCATTGAACAAAGAAAAATGGAATTATAGAAATAACTTTCTAAATGCAAAAGTGAGTTAATTTCTAAGAGAGGATACAAATGTACTTGCTACCTTTAAGATGACATTAAAATACATTAGACACTAAAATACAGATACATTTTTGACACCCCCCCAGTAGTATTATGTACTTCATGAATCATAGTGTTTACCTTTTCTGTTAAAAACAATGACAGAAATAAGATGGTAAAAAGAGCTCTGATAAAATCGAGACTTAGATTAAAGAATCTACTCATGTCCTGTGTCAATTAAAGAGATGACACAAAATCAGTTTCTTTATGGGCATTATAAAGTCTGTTCCAACCACTGTCTCATAGGATTTCATAAGTATCCAATGTGAAAATGTTTGTTAAATTGTACTGAAATCGTAATGTATTAAGTAAATAAGGAAATAATAACAATAATAATAATTATTATTCAGATGTTTTCCTTTTAGAACAACTGAAAATATAACTTTAATGTCAGCTATTCACTTGAGAGTTTTTATTTGACCATGAAAAACAATAATACTGAGAAATGTTTTACTATTGAACTCAGTTTGGTATTTTAGAAATACTTAATGATTTTTTGCCTTTATTTTATTTCAGAAATGTTCAACCTGAACTGAAATCACTTGCGTTGGGTTTTCAGTCACTCACTGTACGAGCACTAGGTATGATAAGTATACAGATTATAGCATCAAGATATGAATTTTCATGTCTCAATGGAATTAACTTCAAATTTTAAGAAAGTGAAAAAAAGTATAAGTAAAAGTCATTTCTATTTTTGTGGCAAATGATAAATAATAAGAGACAGAGGAAAACTATGTGACCTAAAAGAATCCGATTGCTAATTCTAGTTTAACCATCTTTAACTAGAACAAGAAATTATCATACTTTTCTTTACACTCTTTCTGACACAAAGATAAGTGGTCTGCAAAGTTTTTTACTTAGGAATATTTCTTCTCCTAGGCAGTGTGGAGAGTCTTCCTTTTACACTGAGGAGGGTAATGCCCAAACAGCTTGGGAGGCCTGGGAATCTGGTCAGGCTGAGACTGTGAAACAACAGAAGTGGGCTTTTGCTGCCTCACTGTCTAGTTCTCTAAAACTGAGGCAGCTAACTTTTATCAGAAGTTAAAAATGCAAGAGGAAGTGAGGACTAAAAGAATTGAGCGTCTTGGAGTAAGGAGTGATATGAATGAAAAAAAGCTTAGGAAATTATGAGTTTTGCTGTTAAAGAGTAGGGCTGTAGATTCTAGAGGTTAAAGGCCTATTTCTAAATATTCAAATGAGGTGACTAGTATAAAATTTAAGAAATTATCCTTTCTCTCTTGTTGCCATTTAGACCACACAGACTCCTGTTAGCGTAACAATTTCTAACCTAACTCCTATGTATCCCCCCTTTATAAGACCTATTAACATAATATGCTTATTCCTGGGAAGTAGGTAAAGGGCAGCATTCATCCAGGGATTGGGGTAGAAGACTAATCATGGCCTGGAGGCAACTGCTTATGGCAGAAGGCAAAGGAAGTGGGAGGGCTCATTCCCTGGGACTCTTGCAAGCAAAAGATAGAATCATAACTCTATGACCAAATTACAATGGAGAAGTTGTCCAAGAAGTATATTTTAAAAAAAGGCCACAGATCCTCAAAAGAGGAAATAGAATGAACATGAGAGAGAAGGAGAAGATGGAGATGCTACAAGATTCCATTATAGTTCTCATCCCATATTTCTCTTCTGTGCTTCTTGAATCTCACAGCCTCTGCTCATCCTGGCAGTTTCTCATCTCCAGATCTAATGGGGATGTCTTAGTCCTAGAATCCATTCCACAGAAGATAGCAGGTGAACATAGAATCTGGAGAGCCAGTTCTCCTTCTGGTATGCTGAAATGAGACTGAGAAAAAAAAAAGTTCTTCTTCTAGAGACATAAAATAGAAAAAAGGAATTTTGTCATCCTAGTTGTGAGCAATCCATTTTGATATGTCTAATATATGACACCTATATTATGGAACCTAACTTGCTGCTATGGGAAAAATACATACTGAGTACCAAACCACCAATTCAGGAACAATTGTCTTTAATACAATATATGTGTAAATTGTGGAAGGTCTATAGTTTATATTAAACTGTAAAAAGGTATTTGGAAAATAGGTCATTTGAAAATTTTGAATTCCAGTAGTGATTTAAGACCAAATTTGTTACCTAAAACATTCATTCAATAAGTTTGGTCAAACAAGTGGTATTATATGGGGGAAATACATTATTGGCACGTATTTTTCAAAGGGTGGATGTGATTTTTTTGAAACCTGTGAATTTCTCACCCATTTTCTCAGTAACAGTTTTCCTCAGATATATTGGCCTCAGACACCAGACCTTTGTCCTTTAAGATTTCTCACTCTCAGAAAATTGAGACTCATTAAAACTAAATGAAATCACTAAAGTTGTAAAATACGAATCATTACCATTTTTACATAAAAAAATAAAAGTTGAAAATTGCTTATCAAAATACAAAAAAGAACAAAGTAAAATTATGATTACTTCAGTGTTCCACCATCTGAGGTATAGATCTCTACTGGCATGTCCCTAAAATTTTGGCCAAATTACCAATGCTTAGAACTAGGAGTCAATCTCAGAGTTTATTAAAATAGCAGTAAAAGCAGATGGGCACGTCAGCTATACAGCAATGCACGTGTTCCTGAATGATCTCACATTTTGCAAAATCATACACCACAAATAAAAACTGGGTTAGGCACAGACCACTGGAGACCTAGGCATCATTGTAATCAAACATTAATAGAAACAAAATTCAGAACCAGGGGCCCTAATTTGACAGCACAGGCAGCGTCAGAGGGGTAGTAAAAATGCACACAATCCTTGGAGAGAAAATGACTGTGGGCTCTAGTACATCAAGAAGGTAGAAGTGGAGTGATGAGCTGAGAAAGGACAACCTGGTAGGACCCGAGCATTCTGTGAAGTCGGGCCTGGGTTTTTTTAGGGAGGACGTCCTAGTGTGGACACTCACCTTTTAATTTTCTTAAAAATAGTGCGGAAAAATCTCTTGCCTTTGCAGCAGTTGAGCTGAAAGCTTTTTCCTTGCCCTGTGAAGTTATGTCTACCCCCAATCCTCCAGCTCTGATTGCCTAAAAAACATTGCATATGAACCAATATAACGTTCATGTTTTATTAACAACAGTCTCCTTTTTACCAATCAGGCTGAAGTTAATTAGCATTATAAGAAGAGCGGAGTGTAGCGGCATATGATGTTCTTTCTTCCCTATGTGTGGTGGCAGGTGAAAATAGATAAAAGATGTCTATGCTATTATTATATGTGGTTTGAGCTTCTGAGATTCCTAATAATCTCCATTCTTGAGTAGACTTAGGCCAAAAAAATAAGAGTCCTCCAAAATGTTTAACTTTTACTTAATCCAAGATGTAGCAATGTAGAATATCCTCCAATTACATGTGAAACGTGTTCCTTAGATTGACATCTTCTCATCTCATGCTGCAGGGGGAATTCTAGCTCCCATATATTTTGGGGCTCTGATTGATAAAGCATGTATGAAGTGGTCCATCAACAGCTCTGGGAAACAAGGGTCTTGTAGGATCTATAATTCAAAATTATATGGGTAAGTAGTCATTAATATATTTCATTAATTTATTTTTTCCTTTGACTCTAATCTTAAAGGATGAGATATCATTGTCATATCTTTAATAATAATATTAATAATTATAGCCATTATGTAATGAACTGTATTCAACGTTGTATCAGGCATCTGGTATCTCATTTTTAATACCTATTGAAACGATAGAGAATAAATATTTTTTCTCCTTTTTTCCTTAAATATGAAGAAACTAAGATTTAAAGCAAATGAGTAACTTGTTCAAAACCACACTGCTAATAACAAAAAGATGTGTGATTTATACTAAAATCTTTTTTGTTTCCCAAAACTCTCCTAATACTAAACAACAAGAACAAAACATATTCGATGGTCTCTGGCATCTCTTGGAAGATACAAAATGGCCAACTGGGGCTCTAGTCATAGGTCAATGGGGCACAAAGAGGAAAAATGGTTTCTATCCTCCTCTATTCATAAAGAAAAACCTAATGACTATCTAGAAAAAAATATTTGCAACACCTTAATTGTAAATAAAAATTAATTGTAGATTAATCAAATATACAAATATGAAACTACAAGTATTAGAAGAAATTGTGATAGAAATTCTTTTAATTATCCAAGAAGCAGGAATGTGTTTCTAAGTGTGACCCAAAACCATAGTAGAAAAAATTGATAAAATATTTTTAAAACTCTGTATCCTAAAACTTATATTAAGCAAAGTTCAAAGACAAGATAAACTGGAAAAAGAAGTTTTAACTTATAACATAGACTCAAGGCAAATGTCCTAAATATATAAAGAGCTCTTAAAACCTGAAAATAAACAACACCAAATGCTGGCAAGGATGTGGATCATCAGGAACCCTCTTTCATTGCTGGTGGGAATGCAAGATGTTATAGCCAGCTTAGAAAACAATCTGACAGTTTCTTACAAAGCTAAACATAGGCTTACTGTGTAGTCAAACAATTGTGCTCCTAGATATTTACCCAAATGAGCTGGAAACAAATCTGCACATGAATGTTTATAGCAACTTTATTCATAATTCCAAAAAAAATGGGAGCTACCAAGATGTACTTCAGTAGGTAAATTGATAAGCAAACTGCAGTACATTCATACAACAAAATATTATTCAGCAATATAAAGAAAATGAGCTATCAAGCTACAAAAACACAAGGCACAAACTTAAGTGCACGTTGCTAAGTGAAAGAAAGCAGTCTGAAAAAGCTACATACTTTATGATTCCAACTATATGATCTTTCATAAAGTTTGTACCATTCCAGTCCAGCCAGCTGGAAATAGCTATTCCTCTTTAAAACTTTTAGCACTTTGTAGATCACTCATGGCCCTTATAATTGTTCCCTTTGGTCAGCCATGTTCATTGCCTAAAGTACTTTGCAAAGTAATTGTGAAGATTGTCTAAAGTGGAATTTTTTTTAAAAAGAGCAGTGCATTAACCAATGAATACCCAACAAAAAGTTAAATTGCTACTTTTTTATTTTTTTTGGATTTATTATTTTGAGGTAACCAGATAATCACTCATCAGTTTTATATAGCAAGACAAATAATATCAACAATTCCCAATCCAAAGAATAGAAATCTATATTATGCTACCAGTCTAAGTCTAAACCCAACTTATTCAAGTTGTCTCAATAATGGTCACATAACCAGAAGCCTATATTAATTTTTCTTGATAGCAACAGAATTTTTGAAAAGTTTAACACCAGCATATTACTAGTTGACATAACCCAAACATGAGGCAAATATATTTGAAGACTTTCAAAATATTTCTTTCATCATATTTGGTACACCACAGATCCCACTGAAATGCTAATAAACTTAAGTTTAAACAGGTCAAAATTGTATAATCAATTCCATTCACCTTCAGTTAAACCTAATGATTATTCAAAATAGGTTTTGCATAAAGCTTGTCAACATTTAGTTAACAATATCATGATGCCAGTGAGTGCTTCCTAACCTACTAGGTTAGTGGTCATCAATCTTTCCTGCTCATTATAGTCACCTGAGGAGCTTTAAAAAAATATTAATTTCTGTGTCACACCTTCAGAGATTTTGACTTAATTGGTCAAGGGGTGTGGCCTGGGCATGGGAGTTTTTAAATCTCCTCAGGTGATTTTAATGTGCAACTAAAATTGAGAATCACAGGACTAGACCATGTGTGCTAGGTTACTTGGTGTGGTTTTGTTAAATACTTCTAGTAGGCCACACTACTGGGGCTTTTGGGCTGCATTTAGCCTATAAGTTAAATATTGGCTTCTGGTTCAATCTAAATAAATTCAATTTGATTATCTGACTCAATTCATTCCCTTCATACTTTGTTATACTACACATGAATTAATTGGTCTTTGAGAAAGTTAAGCATTCCAAATATACCTTACTATATGGAAAGCACTGGCATAGATCATTAACCACTCTTAGTTTCTGTGGCTTAATATTCCTTTTAAAATAATCAAAAACTCCTTATGCTTCAATAAAAAGAATCACTAGAATTGTTGCCTTAGTATTTTTACGTATAATTTCAAACATCGTTTTTATTTTCCTTTTAAGCTCTCTACATATTGGAGAGCACTGTAAATTATTTCACACAATTTAAAAATGAAAATTGACTTTTTCTTTTCACAGAAATACCTACTTGGGCTTGATTGAGAGCTTCAAATTCTTAACACTTATTTTGTATATTGTATTTATTTATGCTATGAAGAAAAAATATCAAGAAAAAGATACCAAGGCATCAGAAAATGAAAGGAAAGCTGCGAATGAAGCAAAGTTAGAATTCTTAAATAATGATGGATAGTTTGTACCTTCTGCCAGAGCAGCCAGTGAAACACATATGTAAGGAGAGAAAAATCATCTTTATTTCTGTGTTCCCAACAAACAATTGTGTATATTCAGTAGGATGTTATTTTTGAGCATTTTATGGTCCTTTTGTTGACAAGTCCCACACTCTTTACATATGATGGAACATTGAATTACCTATAAATTTCTAATAGTGAAACAAACTATAAATTATAAGTAATGGGAGTACTCATTGTTAGCATGAGACTATGCATTTGTGGTAAAGGTTAGAATATATGAACCACACATATTTAAAGTAAGAAGTATGATTAATGTGTAATAAAAGAAAAAGTATCTGCTTGGGTAATGTAACTCAATAAAACCAGTCATTAAAATGTCAACTACAATTTATATATATATATATATATATATATATATATATATATATATATATATATACATGTGTACATATATATATATACACAGTTACAAGAAGTGGAGTATAGCATTAGGAATAGGCACCGTGGAAATATAATAGCTATGTGCGATGTCAGAGGGATAGTTGATGGGGGGAGGCGAGTTGTCACTGTGTGAGGAATATAAATGATAAATGTCTAACTATTACATTGTTTTGTGCATCTGAAACTAATAAAAAATGTTGAAAAAGAAAAAGAAATTTGTACATTCAAAAATTAAAAATTTTTGAAAACTTTACACTGAAAAGCTACTTCTAACTCAAAACAAGAGAGCATAAAACAGTCATAGAAAATAAGCAGAAGTGAAAAAAGAGAGAAATTAGTAGCCCACATAAAGAGAAAAGCCTAATACCTTTTTAAAAAATAAATAAATAAACAAACAAGCAAACAAACTGGTTTGGACTATGTCATTCAAACCTGAAGTCTAGTATTGTGGAGGATTTATGCTATCATGACATTCTGTCATTCATATATTAAGTCATATTTTTCACAGATCTTATTCATGTATAGTTCAAAATTGAATTTATCTAGCAACCCCTGATGCATCTTCTTCTAACTTCCCATTAAAATGCTGCAGAAGAAATAGAAATAATAAAAAATGTGCAAGCTGTGTTTGTCAGAAAGCATATTACAGAATGCATTAAGTTTCTTTTGGGCCCATGGAAATGCATTAAGAAAAACTGACATAAACTTGAGACAGCAAAGCCCATTTAAAAGATGTGTCTTCATTTTGTCTGTCTGCTCTCTGGAAGAAGTGTAGTCCACACCAGATAACTTATGAACTGTCTCTCAGTTGTGTGGTTTTGGGTGTGTGTTGATTTGTTTGTTTTCGGTGCAAAAAGAGAGGTCTTTCACATCCCCAAGAGTAGGACAAGAGAAGTCAAGTGATAGAGAACAAATATTTGAACGTTGCATTTGCTAGTGAAAGCAGCATTATTATATTGAACACTAGAAAGTATAGTGTTTATTCTCTATAGGTTAAAATAACTTTTTTTTTTTTTTTTTTTTTGGCAGCAGAGTTACCTATGAAACTTTTTTTTTTTTTTTTTAAGAATCTAATCTTACATCCACCCTAGAGATTCTGATTCAAAGCATTTGTGATACAGCCTGCATAGCTCCATTAAAAAAAAAAAAAAAAAAAAAAACTATATAGAGTTCTTGATAAAGAGATACAGAAAACAAACTGCAGAATAGGAGAAAATATTCTTGAGTATAGCAAAGTCACACAATATGAAAGCTTGCTAGAATATGAGAATTAATCTGGAAGTAATATAGTATATCAACCAACTCTCAAGTTGTAGACCTGAGAAAAGATTCATTAATCAACCAGGCAGAAATTTCAAAAATCCACCCCCTTGCTAGATTACTAAGTAAAAAGTCTGTTGGGATTTGGTCTCTGTAAAAATAAAAAGAAAATTATGAAGACTTTTTTTAAATATTGCAAAGAAAATAAATGCAACATCTTGAATATTTAGTTATTCAACAATTATTGAATGTAAAATGTCTATCAGGGAAAATAAAATATAATAGCAAACAAAAACAAAGAAGGGCAGTACTTCATGAAGCTTACACTTTAAGGGGAAGAAGAACATTAACAAAATTAAATTATACAATGTTATAAAATGAATAATTAAAAGGATAAATTTATTATTTATAAATGTGATATATACAGTAAGGGAAAGAACATTAAAACATATGCCTCAGATTATTTGATCTATATCAGAATCAAAGAATCCAGAATAAATATTAATCTTTAATTCAATGGCATTTATTAAACAGGAATACAAATCTTAGGGGGAAAAATGAGGAATAATTCAACATAAGAATAAGGTAAAGAAAAACTGACTAAGGTAAAGAAAGCTTGCAAGGATTGAAAATAATGCAAGAATGTAGTCAAAATATATATTGGATAAGGTTAAAAGAAGACAATTGTCAAAAATCACATCAATGATGAAGTTACATTTGAAAATCTGTGCAAATATGAAGAAAAAGGAGCAAATTGTGAAAGAAAGTAGATGATTAAGAGGACAAACAAAAGCACCAACCTGAGAAATCTGATATTTTTGAGGAAGAAATCAGATCTGGAAGGGAGACATTAATCAAAGATTTTGTGGAAGAATGCCTTCCTGCTATGAAGAAAGACTTGCGTGTACAGACTGAAGCTTTTTCACACTCCAATCCATTTCCATGCAATGGGGCCTTTGGCCAGGATGTTTCTTGCTCCCGAAATGCTCTTTTTCCACTTAATTAACTGCTTCTCAGTATTGAGATCTAAGCTCTATCACATTTTTCAATGTGTCTGACTTCTGCACTGCTTAAAAACCTTCCGATTATATTTGTAGCAACTTAGCACTAACCAAAATAGTAATTTTTACATTTATGTATGATTAGTGGATAACTGTCTCCTCTACTAGTCATAAACTCTAGGAAGATAGGAATTGAATTCATTTTACCTATCTAATTTATTCCCAGCATCTATCTTGGAATCTGACACACAGTAAGTGCTTTATCAGTTATTTTTGAATGAATGAATGAATGAATGAATGAATGAATTGATGGAGTTTAAAAATTCCAGTCATATTTAATATGAATGTTATAAATAGAATTGAAAACAACATGCAAAAATAAAAATAGCTGCATTAAGGTCATTAGATAGTGATGGTTTCAAATTTTTGAAGATTTTCTTTAATATTTTAAAACAAAAAATAAATTTTAAAATGTCAAAAAAAAGTGTCTTTTGACTACCATCTACAGGTTAAGCAAGGAATATAAAAACATGTATGAAATAGAATCTTTGCCCTTTGGGAGCCCACAAATGACGTAGAGAAATAGGTATGTAAACATATGATAACATACATTGTAATAAAGACCATAATGGAATAAAAAGTGTTCATGTCTCTCCTTCACAGGGACTATGGTAATCTCTTTGTTTCAATTTCAACATACATATTTCATACGTATCAAAACAAAATGATAAGAATTGTAACAAGTTTGGCACTAGCTATTGTCACTTTCCTCTTCCGTGCCTTCTACCCTTCCTAAACAGACTGTGCTAACCAACTGGAACCCAAGAACCAAGCTGATGAGAAGATTACAACATAAGTGGTATAATTTTAACACCACTGTAGAGCATTCCTGACCAATAACCCATAGGCTCATTTCTCACTCCCTACCAACCTCCATTGTTAAACTTGATGTTGCCCCAAGTTCCATCATTAGAAGTTTATTCCTTTGAACTGAGATGTTATCTTTATTTAAATTGGCAGAGATCACATATGACCAGACCCTTCACAGTGTGAGTGAGATTCCAATCATTTTTTAAGAAGTAGATTTTTGATAGGAGTAAAAATGGAGAACATGAGACTACGCCAAGAGAACGAGAAAATGTCACAGAAAAGTGAGATTATAAACATCAAAAAAATCAGAAAGATTTTTGTCCTCTGCTCACCATTTTATTTAGGACTCATTTTACAATAATGATTCTATATATTTAAACCTTCTGCAAAAATAGTCCTTTAAACCACATTTATTAGAAAGTCTTCATTTGTTTAATAATTTGTTGAATAATCTGTTTCATAGCTATGTGTAGATTTTGAGCCTGATGATTGCTTTGTCCATTCAGACTGTGTTCTCTATTGCCTTTTCATGTCTTATAATTTTTTGTTGAAGATCATAAATGGACTATAGGACAGTCCATACTGAGGTAAATATGTTTTATGCTTGGAGATGAACGCCTCTTCTCCTAGGTCTGTAGGGTGAGGTTTGTAGGGCTGGGTTTGAAGTTTGTTGTTGCTATGGTTATGCTCTGTGCACCAAGGGCTTCAAATTCCTCTGGGGAAACCTTATATTTAGGCTTCGCTCTCTACTTGGATTTAGTTCTTCCTTTTGTCCTGTTATCCGGAAACAATCTCCCTTGCAGCTCTCCCACTACATTTCATCCTTGTATTTACTAGATGTTTGTTACCGTGCCTGGGAGAGGGATGGAGCAGGGGAATTTAGGTCGGCTCTATGAATCTGGGTCTTGGTGGTGGTGACCTGCCCCTCCCCCAGAAGAGGAACTTTTCTTTCTTGCTTCCCTTCCCGGTGGCAGGAGTTTTCACCAGCACCCTACAATTTGGGTTGCCCTTACTCACTGGATAGAAAGGCTTTTGTTCCTTAGGGGAGAAAGGGGAGACTAGTCTGAGGAGAATTTTAGTAGTAGCGGCTCTTCTCCACCCCCAGCCAGAATGGTACTCTCCAAATTCTCTCTAATCTTTCCCAGCGGTGCCTGATGGGGCTCCTGGGGGAATCACCTGCAAAAGGTGTAAGTCCGGTTCTGTCTGTGGCCTTCAGGGGCTTCACTTTCTCATGCCTAAAAACCACACCTGGTTTTTAGCAACTCATTAAAGATTTCTAGCTGAATGGTTTTTACTGACATAAATAGCATTGAGTAGATTCTGCCCCAAGTAAGTAAATGTTCAAATCTTGTTTCTCCCTGCAGGGGCCTGTCTCTCCAGATTTCTAGTTAGCTGTTTCCCTGATAACCTTGGTTCACTGATGGGTTCAAGAAAAGTTGAAATTTTTATTTTACCAGCGGTTTTTCTTATTTTAAGGGTCTGGGTGCAACACTGTTTCCTGCTCTCTGCATGTCTAAGCTGAAACCAGAAGTACCACTTTTATTCTTTGATGTCAGTTAACTTTATGACTTTTTAAGATCCTATTTGAATTATTTGACAGTAACGCTCTTCCTTTCCTCACCTGATTCTAGTCAATAGATTCTCCAATAACTAGTAAAGTATCTATTTGGTAAACGATTGTGTGGGGACAGAGTCCAGAGAGCAGTTTCTAGGCTCTCGGCCTCACGTGGAAAGGTGCTGGCTGGGATAGTAGATGGCCGTCAGCTGTGATTAGTTGGCCATCAGCTGTTACCGGTCAGCCATTAGGCACTGATATAACTGCCGTGGCTACGTGGGTTGGTGGGTTGGTTGGCAGAGAAGCTGACGGCGGATTGCGCATCATGTGGCTCCTGCTCCCTGTGTCTCCAACCAGCCGCCAGCGAGAATATAGTGGTATGACTCCCCTATTCATGGCTCCGTGGGTGTTCCTTTTTGGCCTCACCATGTCCTGCGTTCTTGTGAGGGGAACGGGACCAGAGACCCTGCATGACACACGGCACAGCGAGCAGGATATGGTGCTGGTGAGTCCTTGCATGACACTAACACAGAATATTATATTAGTTTCAGGTGTACAACATAGTTATTCAACGTTTATGTACCGAAAGAAGTGATCACTGTAAGTCCTGCAACCATCTGACATGGTACCACGCTATCACAATATTATTGATCATATCCCCCATGCTGTAAATTGCATCCCTATCACTTACATTGGTTTCATACCTGGAAATTTCAACCTCTTATTCCCTATCACTTTTCCCCCCTTTTTTATTTTTTCATTTATAGTTGACATTCAATGTTATTTTATATTAAATTCAGATGTACAGCATAGTGGTTAAACATTTGTATAATTTAAGAAGTGATCCCCTTGACAAGTCTGGTACCCACTTGGCACTATACATAGTTATTATCCTGTTATTGACTATATTCCTATGCTCTACCCTGACTACCCATGACTACTGTGCAACAACCTATTTGTACTTTTAATTCTTTCCCGTTTTTCATGAACCCTTGCAACCCTCCTCCCACCTGGCAACTATCAAAATGTTCTCTGTATCTATGAGTTTATTTTATTCTTTAGAGTCCACATATAAGCAAAATCACATTGCATCTGTCTTTCTCTGTCTGATATACTCCACTCAGCTCAATACCTCCCAGGTCCATCTATACCACCACAAATGGAAAGAACCAGTTCCTTTCTATGGCTGATAAATATTCCATTGTATATATATACACCACCTTTTCTTTACCCATTCATCCACTGATGGAGATCCAGGTTGTCTCCATGTTTTGGCTATTGTAAATAATGCTGCAACGGACATATAGGTGCACATGTCCCTTTGAAGTAGCATTTTGGGTTTCTTCAGATAAATACCCAGAAGTGGGATTACTAGGTCCTTCTTTCTCTTGTTATAGTCTTTGTTTTAAAGTCTATTTTGTCTGGTATAAGTATTGCTACCCCAGATGTTTGTTTCCATTTTCATGAAATATCTTTTTCCATCCCTTTACATTCAATCTGTGTGTGTCTGTCGATCTGAAGTGAGTGTCTTATAGGCAGCATATGTAAGGGTCTTGTTTTCTTAAACATTCAGCCCCGCTATGTTTTAAAGGGATCATTTAATCCATTTACATTTAAAGTAATTGTTGACAGATATGTAGTTATTGCCATTTTGTTATTCTTTTTTTTTTTCATCTTAAAAAAGTCCCTCTAACATTCTTTGTAATATTAGTTTGGTGGTGATGAAATCCTTTACCTTTTTCTGGTCTGGGAAGCTCTTTATCTGTCCTTCGATTCTAAATGATAGCTTTGCTGGGTAGAGTAATCTTAGTTGTAGGTCCTTGCTTTTTGTCACTTTGAGTATTTCCTGCTGGTCACTTCTGCCCTGCAAAGTTTCTATTGAGAAATCAAAGCTGCTGGTCTTCTGGGACCTCCCTTGTAGGTCACTAACTGCTTTTCACTTGCTGTTATTAAGATTTTTGTCTTTAACCTTTAGCATTTGAATTATGATGTGCCTTGGTGTAACCCTCTTTGGGTTCATCTTGTTTGGAACTCTCTGCTTCGATGTCCATTTCTTTCACCAGGTTAGAGAAATTTTTTGTCATTATTTCTTCAAATAGGTTTTCAATTCCTTGCCCTCTCTCTTCTCCTTCGGGTATCCCTATGATATTCGTGTTGGGACTCTTGATGTTGTCCCAGAGCCCCCTTAAACTCTCCTTAGTTTTTTGGATTCTTTTTTCTTTTTGCTGTTCTGATTGGCTGTTTTCTGCTACCTTATCTTTTAAACTGCTGATTCAAGCATGTGCTTCATCTACAGTTGATTCCTTCTAATGCATTCTTTTGCTTTATTTTTAAATTCAAGTTTATTGGGGTGACAATTATTAGTAAAGTTACATAGATTTCAGGTGTATAATTCTATAATAGATTCTCTATATCTCACATTGTACGTTCACCACCCAGAGTCAGTTCTCTTTCCATCACCATATATTAGACCCCGTTTACTCTCTTCTAGAGTCCCCCTCCTCCCTTATCCTATGGGAACCCCTAAACTATTGTCTATGTCTAAGAGTTTTTGTTCCTTCATTTGTTTGTCTTTTTCTTTTGTTGTTTTCGGTTTATATACCACGTATCAGTGAAATCGTATGACTCTCTACTTTTTCTCTTTGACTTATTTCGCTTAGCATTATAATCTCAAGATCCATCCATGTTGTCACAAATGGTACTATTTCATCTTTTCTTACCTCTGAAGAGTATTCTATTGTGCATATACACCACAACTGCTTTATCCATTCATCTATTGAAGGACATTTTGGTTGTTTCCATGTCTTGGCCACTGTAAATAAAGTTGCAATGAACATTGGAGCACACGTCTTTTTTTTTTCTTTTTTTTAATTTAAATTAAAGTTTATTGGGGTGACAATTATAAGTAAAGTTACATAGGTTTCAGGTGTACAATTCTGTATTACATCATCTATAAATCCCATTGTGTGTTCACCACCCAGAGTCAGTTCTCCTTCCATCACCATATATTTGATCCCCTTTACCCCCATCTACCATCCCCCTCCCCCCTTACCTTCTGGTAACAACTGTGTCTGTGTCTATGAGTTTTTGTTTCTTATCTATTTGTCTTGTTCTTTTGTTATTTTTGGTTTATATACCACATACCAGTAAAATCATATGGTTCTCTGCTTTTTCTATCTGACTTATTTCACTTGGCATTAATATCTCAAGATCCATCCATGTTGTCACAAAATGTCCTATTTCATCTTTTCTTATCGCCAAATAGTATTCCATTCTGTATATATACCACAACTTCTTTATCCATTCATCTATCGAAGGACATTTCGGTTGTTTCTATGTCTTGGCCACCATAAATAAAGCTGCAATGAACATTGGAGGATACTTGTCTTTATGGATAAATGTTTTCAGATTTTTTGGGTAGATACCCAGGAGAGGGATTGCTGGGGGTCATATGGTAATTCTATTCGTAATTTTTTGAGGAACTTCCACACTGCCTTCCATAGCAGCTGCACCAGTCTGCATTCCCAACAACAGTGTATGAGGGTTCCTTTTTCTCCACAGCCTCTCCAAAACTTGTTACTATTTGTCTTGTTGATGATAGCCATTCTAACTGGGGTGAGGTGCTATCTTATTGTGGTTTTTATTTGCATTTCTCTGATGATTAGTGATGTTGAACATTTTTTCATTACATCTATTTGCCATTTGTATGTCCTCTTTGGAGAAATGTCTCTCCAGGTCCTCTGTCCATTTTTAAACTGGGTTGTTTATTTTTTTGTTGTTGAGTTGCATGAGTTCCTTGTATGTTTTGGATATTAGCCCCTTATCAGAGGCACTGTTTGCAAAAATCTCCCATTCAGTTGGTGGCCTCTTTATTTTGTCGATGGTTTCTTTTGCTGTGCAGAAGCTTTTAAGTTTCATATAGTCCCATTCGTTTATTTTAGCTTTTACTTCCCTTGCCTTTGGAATCAAATTCATAAAATGCTCTTTGAACACAAGGTCCATAAGTTTAGTACCTACGCTTTCTTCTCTGCAGTTTATTGTTTCAGGTCTTATGCTTAAGTCTTTGATCCATTTTGAATTAATCTTGGTACATGGTTACAGATAGTAGTCCAGTTTCATTCTTTTGCACATGGCTTTCCAATTCTGCCGGCACCATTTATTAAAGAGGCTGTCTTTTCTCCATTGTATGGTTTTTGCTTCTTTGTCAAAAATTAAGTGTCCATATTCATGTGGTTTTATTCCTGGGTTCTCAATTCTATTCCATTGGCCTATGTGTCTGTTTTTCTGCCAATACCATGCTGTTTTGATTATTGTTGCCCTGTAGTACAAGTTAAAGTCACGGAGTGTGATACCTCCTGCATTGTTCTTTTTCCTTAAGATTGCTTTGGCTATTCGGGGTCTTTTGTGGTTCCAAACAAATCTGATGATTTTTTGTTCTATTTCTTTAAAAAATGCCATTGGGATTTTGATGGGAATTGCTTTAAATCTGTATATTGCTTTGGGTAATATGGCCATTTTAACTATGTTGATTCTTCCAATCCATGGGCATGGAATGTCTTTCCATTTCTTTGTGTCTTCTTCAATTTCTTTCAAAAATGTCTTATAGTTTTCAGCATATAGGTATTTCACATCCTTGGTTAAGTTTATTCCTAGGTATTTTATTCTTTTTGCTGCAATTACAAAAGGAATTGTTTTATTTCTTTTTCTGAAATTTCACTGTTAGTATATAGGAACGCAATGGATTTCTGTATGTTGATTTTGTACCCGGCAACTTTACTGTATTCGTTGATTGTTTCTAATAGCTTTTTGGTGGAGTCTTTAGGGTTTTCTATATATAGCATCATGTCATCTGCAAAGAGTTACAATTTAACTTCTTCATTCCCAATTTGGATGCCTTTTATTTCTTTCTCTTGCCTAATTGCTCTGGCAAGGACTTCCAACACTATGTTGAAAAGCAGAGGTGATAGGGGACAACCCTGTCGTGTTCCTGAACGTAGACCAAAGGACTTCAGTTTTTCATCGTTAATTATGAAATTAGCTGAGGATTTGTCATATATGGCCTTTATTATGTTAAGGCATTTTCCTTCTATATCTATTTTGTTAAGTGTTTTAATCATAAATGGATGTTGTATCTTGTCAAATGCTTTTTCTGCATCAATTGATATAAAAATATGATTTTTGTCCTTTATTTTGTTTATGTGATGTATCACATTGATGGATTTGCATATGTTGAACCATCCTTTTGCCCCTTGGGATGAACCCCACTTGGTCATGATGAATAATCTTTTTTGTGCATTGTTGCATTCGATTTGCTAGAATTTTGTTTAGGATTTCTGCACCTGTATTCATCAGCGATATTGGTCCGTAGTTTTCTTGTTTTGTGTTGTCCTTACCATGTTTTGGTAGCAGGGTAATGTTCGCCTCTTAAAATGAGTTAGGGAGTGCTGTCTCTTCTTCAATTTTGGAAGAGTTTGAGCAGGATTGATATTAGATCCTCTTTGAAGGTTTGGTAGAATTCACTAGTGAAGCCATCTGGTCCAGGACTTTTGCTTTTGGAAAGGTTTTGGATGACTCATTCAATTTCATTACTGGTGATCAGTCTGTTTAGATTTTCCAATTCTTCATGGTCCAGCCTAGGACCATGTGTCTAAGAATGTGTCCATTTCTTCTAGGTTATTGAATTTGGTGACATATAGTCCTTTATAGTATTCTTGGATGATCCTTTATATTTCTGTGGCATCTGTGATAACTTCGCCTTTTTCATTTCTGATTTTGTTTATTAGTATCTTCTCTCTTTTTATCTTAGTCTAGCCAAAGGTTTGTCAATTTTGTTAATCTTTTCAAAGAACCAGCTTTGTCACATTAATTTTTTCTATTGTCTTTTTGTTCTCTATTTCATTTAGTTCTGCTCTGATTTTTATTATTTCCTTTCTTCTGCTGACCTTGGGTTTCATTTGTTCTTCTTTTTCTAGTTCTTTAAGGTGTAACATGAGGTTATTTAATTGGGGTTTTTCTTGTTTCTTGAGATAGGCCTGTAATGATATAAATTTCCCTCTTAAAACTGCTTTCACTGTATCCCAAAAATTTTGGTAGGATGTATTTTTATTGTCATTTGTTTCTATGTACCTTTTGATCTCTCCTCTAATTTCTTCTTTGACCTGATCATTCTTTAAAAGTATGTTGTTTAATCTCCATGTATTTGTGGTTTTTCCTGCTTTCTTTTTCCAGTGGATATCCAATTTCAAAGCCTGTGATCAGAGAATATGCTTGGTATGATTTCAGTCTTCTTAAATTTGCTGAGGCTAGTTTTTTGTCCCAAAATATGGTCCATCCTTGAGAATGTTCCATGTACACTAGAAAAAAATGTATAGTCTGATGTTTTAGGGTGAAGTGCTCTATAAATGTCAATTATGTCCATTTCATCTAATGTGTCATTTAGGGCTGCTATTTCCTTATTTATTTTCAGTTTGGATGGTCTATTCATAACTGTCAATGATGTATTTAGGTCCCCTAGTGTAATTGTGTTTTTGTCAATTTTTCCCTTTAGTTCTGTTTGTAGTTGCTTGGTATATTTCGGTGCTCCCTGATTGGGGGCATAAATATTGATGACTTATATCTTCTTGTTCTATAGTCCCCTTTACCATTATGAAATGTCCATCTTTGTCTCTTGTTATCTTTTTCACCCTGAAGTCTGTTTCATCTGATATCAGTATGACTACACCTGATTTTCTCTGGATACCATTTGCTTGGAGTGTCAATTTCCACCCTCTCACTTTGAGTCTATGTTTCTCCTTGTAGCTGAGATGTGTCTCTTGGAGACAGCATATGGTTGGGTTTAGTTTTTTGATCCAATCTGCTACTCTGTGCCTTTTTATTGGTGAGTTCAGTCCATTTACATTTAGGTTGATTATTGATATGGGAGTATTTCCTATCATTCTATCTTTAGTTTTCTGGTAAGACTATGTCTCCATTGTTTCTTTGCCTTTTTTCTTGTTGTCTATTATTTCAATGTGGTGGTATTCTATGATTTTTTCCCTCTGTTTCTTCTTTTATTACAGTATATATTTCAGTTCTGGATTTTTTTTGAGCGGTTACCATTAAATTTATGTAAAAGAAAGTTTCATATTAAGAGTATTCAATTTTCATCAGCATGCTTACTTTCTCCATTCCCATATTCCAGTTCAGGTGTTTACTCTCCCCCCTTTTATGTTTTGGTTGTCATAAATTATCCCTATTTATGCTGGTTGTATAGTCTTCTTCAGTATTTCTTGTAGTGCAGGTCGTGTGTTAGAAAATTCCCTCAACTTCTGTATGTCTGGAAAGGTCTTTATTACTTCTTCATATCTAAAGAATATCTTTGCAGGATATATTATTCTTGGCTCATAATTTCTCTTTCAATAGTTTGAATATTTGATTCCACTCCCTCCTGGGTTATAGAGTTTCTGCTGGAAAATCTGATGATAATCTAATGGGCTTTCCTTTGTAGATTACCATCTTCTTTTCCCTGGCTGTCTTGAGGATTCGTTCTTTATCATTAATTTTTGACAGCTTCAGTACAATGTGCCTTGGAGAAGGCCTTTTGGGGTTGAGGTAATTAGGTGTTCTATTTGCTTCTTGATTCGAGGATCCATTTATTTCCACAAGTTTGGGGAGTTCTTGTCAACTATTTGTTTGAATATACTCTCTGTTCCCTTCTTTCTTTCTTCTCCTTCTGGTATGCCCATCATTCTTATATTGTTCTTTCTGAGGGAGTCAGAAAGTTATTGTAGAGTTCTTTCATTTCTTTTAAGTCTCAAATCTCATTCTTCTTCCATTCGTGTCATTTCCAGATTTCTATCTTCGATGTCACTGATTCTTTCCTCCATCTGGTCAACTCTACTACCTAAGCTGGTTATTTCATTCTTAATTTCTTTTTTTGAGTTCTTCATCTCCAAAAATTCTATTTGGTTCTTTTTAAAAATGTCAACCTCTTTGATAAAATGTTCATTTTGTTCTTTGATTGTGTTTCTGAGTTCATTAAAATGCCTGTCTGTGTTTTCTTGCATCTTGTTGAGTTTTTTAAGGACTGCAATCTTGAATTCTCTGTCATTTAAGTCACATATTTCCATGCCTTTAAGTTCATTTTCTGGAGGCTTTTCATTTTCTTCCCAAGCTGCCTTATTACCTTGGTTATTCATGGCAATTAATGATTTATGATTTTTCTTCCTAGACATCTATAGGAGGGGATTCTGCAACAGGTTGATAGGAAGAGGTGCTTCTTTTGTTTTCCAATATATGTTGGTAGAATGTTTTATTTTCTCTCAGATTGCAGCTTTTTATTCTCTCTCACCTTGTAGTGTTATATTTTCTCTGCACTATTCCGGCTTTTCACACAATGGGTGGATTCCCTGGAAGGCTGGCTTCTTCTCTGTGAATGGTTCTCCTGGGTCTTAGGGCGCCACCTCCATGGGTGGATGTAGAGACTTCTGTAGTTCCAAAGCTCTTCCTTGGCCAGATTCAGAGCCTGTGTGTTTCATCATCTCTGTTTACTCCTGCAGTGATCTACCCAGATAGGTGGTGACAGGGATGGGGTGGGTTGTGAGAGGTGGCCCAGAGCAATGGTGACGACCACCATCACAGCCAGTCTTGCTTCCAAGGCTCCCTCCCCTTTGCTGGAACTAATTGGGCTGTGAGATGATGTCTGCAAACTACAGTTCTCAGATCTGCAAATATTCTATTCTTTTGATCTGACACTGCTACTAATCTGCTTCTAGCACTGGGCAGATGGGGGCAGGGTGAACTCTGGGAGGGTAGGGAGGGTGCGGCTAGACTCAGTGCATAAGGCTTCCATTCTCTGCTCAGCAGTGAGGGCTTAAACCACCATTTTCAGTCTTCTTCTCTCAGTCTTTGCTCCAAGGTCTCTTCCCTGAGCGCTGGATTCAGCCTTGTTTTATGCTGTGCCCTCAGCCCTGTGGGCCATAAGTGGAGCTCTAGCAGTCCGAGTTCTTCCCTCTTCCACATCTGTGGTAGTTCCAGGATGCAGTGAGCTCAGAGCATCAACCTAGGTCTGCGTCCTGCGCCTGTGGGCCCCTTCTCACTTCTCCTTTCTCTCCTCCCCTGCTCGCACAATTTGCCCACCTTTAGATGATTTCAGTAGTGTGCCTCTTAGTCTTGCCTGTCTGCTGTGCAGGGAGTCCTTTGTGGAGTTATAGTTGTTCCATTTGTTTTAAATTCCAGGGGAGATTTCAGGAAGCTCACCTCACGCTGCCATTTTATGATGTCATACCCTCTAATGTATTCTTCATTTCAGTTATTGTATCTTTATTTCTGATTCTTTTTTATGTTTTCTATCTCCATTTTTATGTTTCCTATCTCTTTGTTGAAGTTCTTCCTGAGATCATTGAACATCTTTATAACCAGTGTTTAGAACTCTGAGTCTAGTAGATCACTTGTCTCCATTTTGTTTAGTTCTTTTTCTGTGGCTTTGTTCTGTTCTTTCATTTGGGACATATTTCTTTGTCTCCGCATTTTGGTTGCCTCCCTGTGTTATGTTTTAGGTAGGTCTTCCATTCTTTGTAGTGTGGCCTTATGTAGTAGGTGTACCATGGGGGCCAGTGGTACAGTCTCTTTGGTCACCTGAGCCTGGTGCTCCAGATGTGTCCCTTGTGTGGGTTGCATGTGACCTCCTGATATATTCAAATCTTGGTTGCTGTT
The DNA here is from genome assembly GCF_057876585.1 of Rhinolophus sinicus. Classification (NCBI taxonomy): domain Eukaryota; kingdom Metazoa; phylum Chordata; class Mammalia; order Chiroptera; family Rhinolophidae; genus Rhinolophus; species Rhinolophus sinicus. The sequence goes on from NC_142501.1 coordinate 35,501,175, forward strand.
TGCACATTAGTGGGAGGAATTGACTCTTAGTCTGATTGGTTATGAGGACTAGACATGACTACAGTGGAGGAGCGGTTATGTAGGGGCTGACCCTAAGCAGTAGGATTTGCTTTACGTAAGCTCTGGTGCCTGCCCTGTCTGCCCTGCAGGTATGTTGTCCTTGGAGGTGGCTTGGTGATGCTCCAGCTCAGTCTGGTGATGCTCAGTCTGAAGCCAGCCACCGGGCATGATAACCCCAGGAACTTCTGGGAGGGGCCCTGCCACAGGCCAAGTTTAGCTGCAGCCTGTGGCCTGCCTGGAGCTACCAGGCATGAGCCACAAAGCAATTTGCAGATGGCCAACATCTGTGCTGGGCTTGCAGGTACCTCAAGAGGCCAGCTTCTGCTAATGCCAGGCTTGAGGCTGCTCACCAAGAGGTACGAGGGATTCTAAGTTCAGGTGCAATTTGTTTGGGTTTTGTGAACTTTTGAGATATTTTAGGAAAGTCCACAGCCTGAGCCAAAACAGGCCATTTGTACAGAAAAGCCACTAGAAGCAGCTTGGGTGTGCCCATAAGTTGGGTGGATTATGGTGTCAGGGAGTCACTATAGCTGGATGAACAAATGGTATTATGCAGGTGAATGGAGACTCACAGATGGTATCAGTCTGCATCTGCATGCAGGGACGGGGAGGGCTCATCAAAGTAACAATGGATTTTGCCAACATTTCTGTCTGGGAGAAAGCTGCCCCTCCAGCTCTTGTCCTGAGGCCAGACAACTCACTTCCTCCCCATCTATCCTAGGTGCCTTTTGAGCTGCTGCCTCAGCACTGGAGCTCAGAGTGAATGAGTAAGTCTGTGTGCAAGCCCTTTAAAGGGAACTCTTGGGACTCCAGCTGCCCTCTGTCTCATTTTTTCACAATCTTGCTGGTTTTCAAAGTCAGATGTTGTGGGGACTTCTCTTTCTGTCAGTGGAATCCTGGGCTGGGAGCCTGAGGCTGGGACCCCTTGCTCCTAAGAGGGGACCTCTGCAGCCAAGATATCCCTTCTCATTTTTAACTGCTACACGTGGATATGGGACTCACTGGTTCCAGGTCTCTGCTACTCCTACCAGTCTTAACGTGCTTTGTTCTGTATGTCCTTACTTATAGGGCTTTGTTTCAACTAGACTTCAGTCAATTCTCAATGATGGTTGTTCTGTAGTTTAGTTGTAATTTTGATGTAGTCATGAGAGGAAGCAAGCACAGCATTTACTACTCCACCATTTTGCCTGGAAATCCTCTCTGTTGATTTTTTTATATATATAAAGACTACAAGTTTTTGAAAAATAGTAAGTCTTGTGTTGTGATTTACCTCTACCCTATCATAAGGGAGTACAAGTATTCTGGATTTTTTTTAACCAAAGATTTATCCCTAGCACCTGTGCATAAAGAGTTCTAGGTATGTTCTCTTAGCAATATATTCTATGTTCTTATGATATTTTCATTAATATGAAGTCTTAAATATGTAATGCTAAATAATGCAATTAATAATGAAGTTGGAAGAAAATGTAAATCTTGCAAACACATCTGTTGTTTGTCATGACTACAAGAACATTGCCAATGTGGCAAACTTGTTAGAAATTATTAGGTGTATAAGCGTATATTGAGGTATGACAATTAAGTTTGCAAACTTGTTGCAATGATGTTGCTAAACTTTTTTGATATCAGAGGGATTGTTCATTATGAATTTGTACCAACTGGACAGTTAACCAAGTTTACTATTTGGAAGTGCTGAAAAGGCTGCGTGAAAAAGTTAGACGACCTGAACTTTTCTCCAACAATTCATGGCTCTTGCATCACGACAATGCACCAGCTCACACGGTGCTGTCTGTGAGGGAGTTTTTAGCCAGTAAACAAATAACTGTTGGAACACCCTCCCTATTCACCTGATATGGCCCCCAATGACTTCTTTCTTTACCTGAAAATAAAGGAAATATTGAAAGGAAGACATTTTTATGACATTCAGAACATCAAGAGTAATACAATGACAGCTCTGATGGCCATTCCAGAAAAAGAGTTCCAAAATTGCTTTGAAGGGTGAACTAGGCACTAGCATCCATTCATAGCTTCCCAAGGGGAGTACTTCGAAGGTAACCATAGCGATATTCAGCAATGAGGTATGTAGCACTTTTTCTAGGATGAGTTCGCAAACTTAATTGTCTGACCTCGTATACTAGTTCTGCAAGTGATTTTTCTCCCAATTCTTAAGAAAATCTACAGAATTATGAAAAGAGTGAGGTTTCCCACCTCATATTAAAGCCACCTAAATATCTCTTCATACCCCCTGCCACCCCCACCATTACCCATTCTAAGAAATTTAGTACAGTAGTATATCATTGCTGCTGGGAAGAATCTCAGTCTCTCTCTCTCTCTCTCTCTCTCTCTCTCTCTCTCTCTCTCTCTCTCCTGTAACTTTTATAGCAGTCATTTTATTTAGTTGTCAAAAATATTAGTGAAAGATAGTTTTGAACTTATCAAACTTGTAAAGGCCAAAATAATTTTGTCAATGTCCACATTTCAAAAAATGCTGTAATTTTGTTTGAGATTTGACTGAACCTCTAGGTAAATTTTGACTTATCTGACATCCTTACAATATTAGATCTTTAAATCGATAAACATTATATAGGTCTTAATTTCTCTGAATTGTTTTATAGCTTTGAAAGTAGAGGTCTTAGACACCTGCTATGAGATTTATTGCTAGAATTTCAATGTTTTTTGTTTTTTTGGTTTGTTTGTTTTGATGCTACACTAACTAGTATGGTATACTAATATAATTTCCTAATTGCTATTGGTATGTGAAAAACTACATTTGATTTTGTGTGTTGCTCTTGTATACAGTGAACTTTATTAAAATTCACTTATTAATTGCAATAGTTTAACTGCAGTAACTTTGGGATTTTATGCATACAAAACATGTCAATGATAGCTTTATTTTTTCTTATCCTTACAAATTTTAATTCTTTTTCTTCCCATTTCCTTTGCTCTGACATAATATTGAATAGATGGTGACAGCAGGTACTGTCTTCTCACTTCCAACATCAGCAAGAAAGCTTTAATAGTTCCATTTAACTATAATGCTTGCAGTATGGGTTTTAAATCATGTGTATAGCCTAAAGCACATCACATGGAATTTGTTGTGATTTTTTTCTCATTCTAAGTATTCACTTTTTTAACCTATTTTATGTTTATAATTTTAATGTTTTCTTACATGGGCCCACCTTTCAAATTTTATAAGCTTAAAACTCCACAAAACTTAGCCTTGCCCCTACTGGTGCATGTTTTCAGTGCTGCATCAGGTAGCCAGGCTCTAGCCATCTTCCCGTCCTTCAAGGGTTGCCTTTCAACCCTATGCTTCTTGCCTCTTGGTTGCAAGATGGCTCCTTCCTGATCCTTGAGGCCTAATATCCACAGTTAGGGAAAGAGAAGGGAAAGGATAAAATGTATTCTTAGAAAGCTTTCTTTTTATTTCAGAAAGAAATCCCTCCCCCTTCCCAATTAGCAAGCTCTGCCAATATCTCCTTGATCGAAACTGTAATCTGTAACTGTATCCAGCAGCAAAGGAGATATTCTTACATTTGCTTCACTATTTTATCAATCAGTATTGGATGTTTTTCTTCCTCTTCATCAATTCAGAGTCATCATTTCCCACCATGACCTGAATGAGAAGCTTATGTAAAAAAATGTGATTACTTAGTGACTCACCATATGTTCATAGTGTGTAAAGTTACCTGGTAGAGTTATTTGTTGTTCTGTGTATATTTGTTCACTCTAATAAAATGGCACCACTTGAATTCTACTTGAATTCTACAGCCTACAACTTAGTTACCACCTTCTTCACATGTGGACACCAACACACATATTGTCTAGAATGACGTGTAGAAATGAGAAAACAATTGTTCAGTAAACACCCATTGGAGAGTTTCAACAACTCTTATAATTAGAGGACTCAATTTCATCTCTTTCTGTAAAATCCATTCTTATTTTTTTATTAATATTGCTTTGCTGATGTGTTATTCTTTATGAAATATTATTTTTAATCATGTTTTGCATGCACAAGGGGGAAAATCAGAGTATAAAAGGAACTAAAATGAAAGATGAATGTATTGTTTTTTGCTCTCCTTATGAAAATCCAATGGCACAGGTGCAAACACTTTTAAACAATTCAAATATGTTTATGCCAATTTTATCTTAATTTATCAAGTTTAAAATATATAAGCTTTATGCTATACAATATAAAGAATGGTTATTTCCTCCCCTTCCCTGTACATTTCTTTTCCCAATTTCTGTGTTTTTTAAGTTCTTATTTTTTAAGTTCCTGTAAAGATTGGTTACACATAGAATTATAAGTAATACATTAAACCATTTCTAATTCTATTACGACTCCCCACAATTTTACGTAAGGACATTAGTGACCCTAGACTTCCCACTACCTATTTTCCTCCTGCTTCTCTTCTCTACTTCTGTCTGCTATGCCATTACCTCTACCCTATCATAAGGTAGTACAAGTACTTAGAATAAGAACTGACCTCCCCAGGCCTCGTGGACTGTAACAACCGAGGTCATGAGAGATCACAAAGCACTCTAACACCTACTTTCTCTGATCTTCTTTCCTCCACCAAGAAGTGTCAAGAGAGAATCCTATGCTCTCAGAGTAAACACTCTTCTTTCCCAGCAGGGATAAGAGTAAGCCCATGGAACTGGGTCCAAAATCATGTCTCTCTGGGCCTACTATACTCCACTGAGAGTATTCAAGTGGGTGGACTGTGAACAAAGCAAAACTTACTTACTTTGATCATTTCTTCAATAGAAGTCAAAAAAGAGCCACTGATACTCAAGTAAGATTCTGCTTCTCCAATCTGACCCTATAATAAGGGGTCATGAAGGAGCCCACTCATGACTTCTCTTAGTTTTCACACTCATGGTCTCACCAACACTATCTGCCTTGAAATCTGTCAGAACTGATCTCATGTCAGTGATCCAACAAGCTTCAGAATTCCTAGTTATCTCTCATCCCCTTTCTTCTAATTTCCATAAGTCTAATTTCCATACTTCTCCAATTATCTACCTTTTTCTCTCAGTCTCCATTTCCTGAAATCTGCTTATTTTCACTTTGTCCTCTGGAACTTCGAGTCCCTCATCACCCAAACCATCTATATACTCAAACTATCTATATTCTCAAACTCATAAATGGGTATTTTCTTCATTACTGCACTCTAACCAAAATCCAGTTTCCTCTTGACACTGTTCCCTGCAAAAAACTTCTTATGTGGTAGCTGTTTACTTTTTCTCACAACCCTTTTTTACCTTCCAGACCATTCTCCCCACTTCCTCCACTCCACAAAAAGCAGATCCAAATTTCATGTCATTAGATCCTAACACTCAACTGTACCTCATTGCTGCAGTCATACCTCCCTTGAGTTACATTCTTTATTTCCAACGGTTTTAGCTCCTCTCTCATGTTTCAAAACTGTCCCTGTCTTGAGTCATGGTTATGTTTAATACTCCCAAGATAAAGTCTCAAACTTCAGGAGTCCATTGCTTAATTTTAATTCTTTCCCCAAAACTTGTTCTACCCAGTCTTTTTCATCTGAATTGCTTTTTTCTTATATGGCACATCCAACTGTTGAGAAAATCATGTTAGTCTTAAAAATATCTGTAGACAGTCCTGCAAGTAACTGGCCCATTTTCTATCCAGCCCAACTTGTATTCTTTGAGCTTGCCACCAGAGGCTCCTACCTATATTGCTTCTAAGTACATTCTGGATTACAGCTTCTCCCACTCTGTTCTATCCCTAGAGACACACCCATTTCCTTTATTACACATAAATAACTATACCATATTGGCACCCACTTCTTCCATTCTTCTTTTTCTTATTCTCCTTGCCATTAGAGATTTATATCTTTTATATGTACTATCATTTCAATGGGATAAAGAATATGAGGGAGAATAAGGAGTAGATAAACATGGCTGTTCATTCTACTTTTTTGAAGCAGAAACCCGTATCACCCATAAGGTCTCTTGTACTGTATCCTTAGTTTCTAAACTAATACTGTGAGTAGATTTAATTTTAAATGTGCATCTTGAATTTTATTAACCTCAGTTTCATAACAGAAGCTACTTTTTAAAAGCTTCATTCTCTAAGATGGTTTATGGAAAGCTAATGCTTGTGTTTTAACTAGGACACTGTGGGTGATATAAACATTGGTCTAAGGAGGCCTCTTGAATCTGGGAAAGTATTCCTTTGACAATATCTTCACTACAAGCAAACTTTAAGGACAAGTGTTTTTCTAATATTACCTTTTTATCCTTCGACTCAGATACTTGTATTTAAGAGAGAGTTTAGCCACCAGGTTTGAACTGCTGAAAAAAAATAAAATTCCAACAATCTTTGCTACATGATTTTTAATAAGCTTACTAAGTTTTTCAGTACTCTGAACAAAATGAACAAATATATAACATGAGCAATAAGGCAAAGTATTAATTGAAAGCAAATGATGGCATATTAATGAGCAATCTACTTTCAGAGTCATGTCTGGAATGAATAGGAGGAGTTAAAGAACAATTTCTAAATAAAATAGAAGACATAGGCTTCTTTCACGTGGAAGTAATCAATTTAAATACTTATTCACATAAGCAGGATGACAATTTCTGTCTCTAATCCCAATATCAAAGCAGAAATGCAATGGAATTAAATAGATTTTCATAACAGGAAATTTTTAGAATCATTAAAAAAAAGACCTGGGAAATATACTCTTATTGTGCATGAGTTAAAAGAGAAATTGCTGTTTTAATGAAAAATAAAGTTGGCTCTAATATCCTGTTTTGAGGATTGTTATAAATGTCCCTCTGAGGAAAACCTCAAATGCCATGATGCCTCAGAAATACCATCAGTGAACATTTTTTTATCTTGAGTGAAAAAAATAAATTGTGAGGTTCTTAAAGTCAAGAAAAAGTTATCTGCAGTACCTCTATTGATTTTTAAAAACAGTTAAGTTGTAGTGTGTTCTCCAACTCTGAAGCATGATATAATAGGCCATTACAGTTTAGTTTTCAATTCATTATCATTCAAAATTTTGGAAAGTTGGTCCATTTCTTGGCACTCATTTTCCTTCCCTGTAACCTTTCCCTCTACATGTGCAGTTCCTGAAGAGGTACTTTCACCAGGTGGATGATACTTCCTCAAAATAATTAGGACCAAAATGGCTGGAATAAAGCTTGATCCTCTTAGTGCTGCTGGCAATCCGAGGTAGATGTATCTGTTCAAAAAAAAAGTTAAAATATATTAAATCTTAAATAGATAGTGTGGTGAATACAAACTAGTTTTACATAACTTTATTAATATTTTATTCCCATAAGAACAATAGCATTAAAGTGTTTTGCAGTTTGATCATACATAAGCAAATTTTCTGAACTCGTGTATCAATTCTGTTTGTTAAAATATTTCCTTTTTTTGGCATTTTTTCATCCAGAAAATCCAAATTTATTTTCTACTTTTCTAATCTTTTGTAACTTTTTATTTTATTTTTTCACATTGAATAGAATCTCTAACTTGAATTTAATACTGACAGTAATTGCAGTTTTAGTCCAGTATTTAATAAGAATGCTTCCAAAGAGTCACCATTAATTACGATACTTACTCTTGTTATCTTTGAGATGACCTTAATTAGGTTAAGGAACTTCCTCTTTACTGAATTTGCTCAGAGTCTTAATTATTAATGTGTAAAATATCACCAAATCATTTTTCTGAATGTAGTTAGTAGAAGATCCAATATTCCCCCCCTTTATTTTGTTAATAGACTGTATCACATTAATAGGCTTTTTCTGATGTTGAACCATCTTTGCATGCCTAAAACAAACTCTTATCAGTTAGTTTTTATACATTATTAGGTTCAATTGTTAATTTTTTTACTTAGGATTTTTGCATGTATAAGTAAAATCAGCCTATCCTTTTTTCCTTGTACTGAACTTGTCTAACGTAAATGTCAATATTGTGTTAGCTTTGTAAAATGAATTGGGAGATATTTCTTCTTTTTTTTCCACCTCTCAGTATAACTTGTATAGTGTGGGAATCATCATCAGTTTATTGAAGATTTGTAAAACTTGTGTTAAAAGCATGTAGACTTGGTCCTTTAGAAGATGGGGATTTTGACTGATTCAGTTTGACAGCTATAAAAAAAATTCTTTTTTTATATATAGTAAAATTTGGTAATACATATTTTATTTTATACATAAATTTTTATATTTTAGAAAATTTTCATTTGTTTCCAAATTGTTATATCTAAAATCCCTAAGTAACTGTACTTACACATATATTCCCTTTTGCATTCTTAATAGTGTTTATTTGTATCTCCTTTTATTTGCTTTTCCAGATAATTGTCATTATCATTATATTTTAATATTTTAAAAAACACAGATTTTTATTTTTTGTTATATCTATGTATAGTCTATTAATTTGTGCTTTTATGTTCATCTTTCTACTTCTATAATTCTCTATTATGAAACATTTCAAGAATACAGGGGAAAAACTTTAAACATGTCTGCACTCACCACCCAGGTTTTTTAAATGATTAAATTTTTCTATTTTTATTTCAGACCAATTTAGAAGAAAATACTAATACATTTAAGTCCTCTGTATACCCCTATGACCCTATTTATTACCTTCTAAACCCAACCCAGAAGTAACACTATGTTGAATTTTATGGATTTTGTTCCTAGTTTATTTTTATAGTTGTGCAAAGTGTATGTATGTATACATTCTTGATATGTACAATTATTTTATATATTTTTACATTTTAAATAATTGGCGTAATACTACATTTTTATTCTGAAATTTTCTGTATTAACTCACCATTTTAAAACTATGTTTATACTTGAGTTCTACTTTGTTTATTTTTAACTATTGCACCAAACTCCAATGTATGAACACACTACAAATTATTAATCTTTTTTCCTATTGGACACTTTTATTCAAATTTTTTCTAATATCAAAATACTGCAATAACCCCCCTTTTACATGTCTTCCTGTGCATGTAAGCAAGAGTTTCTCTAAAATATGTCTCAGCGTCGTAGGTTATGCCACTTAGTAAATATAGCCCAAAAGTTCTCTGCATGGTCTTTTTTTCACCACCAACAGTGTATGAGAGTTCCCTATGCTCCCAGTTTGTGTCCTATCACACTTTATCATTGACAGTACCTTCTGTTGTACATAAAATTTAAAACATTACATGCAGCCATATTTGCCCATTTATCGCTCTCAGATTTGTGTTTTTGTTTCAACACAAACCAAAAGCAATAAGGATCATAAAAATATTAGGATCTGCTGTTGTTGGTGACCTGTCTGCTATTGATCTAATTGTTATTTCTTTGTAGGCTACATGTTTATTTCTCTGGGTAACTTTAATGTTTGTTCTTTTTTTTTTTTTTAACCTTGAGTGTTTGTAATTTTACTCTGATATGTCTATTTATATTTATTCTATTAGGCATTTGAAATGCACTTTTTATCTAAAAATTCATGTCTCTCTTAAATTCTAGAAAATTCTAAACCATTCTTAAAGTTATCTCTGCCGTTTTCTTCATTCTCTTTTTTAGAAATCTTCTAAAATATGTTTTAATTGTTAATTGGTCATTAATATTGCTTAGGTAGTTAATTTTTGTTTAATCATTTCAGATCATTAATTTACATTTTAAATAAATTCTTTTGTACTCTCTTCTAGTTCACCAATTCTCATTTTAATCACATTGACTTGAAATTTATTATATATTTAGGATTGCTTTTATTATTTCAATGCTATACATTTAATTTCTAATATTTCTAAGAGTTCTTTGTGATATTTCTGCTAGTTTTCTTTTCATTATTTCTTGTCCATTTTTAATGGATAGTAAATGTCATCCATTTACTACTTTTTAATCCTATTTAGCAGGTCAAGCATACTTATTTTAAAACCTTTGTCATACTCTGAAATTAAATTTAATCTTCAATGAAATCATCTTCCAATTGGTAATTTGTGTGCTTATGTTTTTTTACTATTGAATTTATTCACATGTTTTTAATTTTTAGTTTGCAAGCTCCTTTTGTGTATTTTATTGTTATTGCTGGTTGTTTGTTTTGGTTTTATTTTCTTGGCTATTTGTATATACTCCTCCAAATCTGATAAATTTTCCTTTGCTTTCCCCAATTCCCCACGTCCTAACTCCAACCTAGTTCTTATAATTTTGAGTGATTTTCCGTAGTGATACTAGGAATAACCACAGAGGGAACATATAACTTGGTTTAGTTCTTTGTCATATCTGTGTATTATTCCCTCCTTACTAACACAGCAATGATCTGCAAAAGATTTTTGATTGTTTGTGTAACCACTGTTACAGTGAGGTTTGCATTAGCCTTCTAGCACTGCTGAAACAAAGCACCACAAATTTGATGGCTTAAAACAGAAGAAATTTATTCTTTCAGAATTCTGGAGGTGAGAAGTCTAAAATCAAGGTGTTGGTCAGGCTAGCTTCCTCTGAAGGCTCCAGGAAAGAATCTTTCCTATATTCTTCCTAGCTGGTACGAGCTTCTAGCAATCCTTATCATTCCTTGGTTTGCAGATGCATGGCTGCAATCTCTACCTTTATCACCACATGGTGTTCTCCATGTGTCTCTGTGTCTCCTTTCCTCTTATAAGGACACCAGTGATTGGATTTAGGGCCAACTCTAATCCAGTGTGACCTTATCTTAATTACTAAATCCATTTGCAAAGACCCTATTTCCAAATAAGATATTCTGAGGTTATATGTGGACATTAAATTTTGAGGGATACTATTCAACCCAGTCCAAGGGTGTTCTACCCCACCACTTGAATTAAAGCATTGAATCTGTATTGAGTCTCTCGACTCCTTGGAAGTACTTTATTTTTCCTTTGGAAGCTGCTCTAGAAACCACTTCCTGTTTCTAGGCTCAGAGCCTTTACATTCGGCCTTTGAATTCAGTTCTGTTTACTCCATTTGTTTCTGTTTATATTTGGTTCAGGAAAACAGGATGTCCAGGATGATGTTTAGAATATCTTTGAACCTAGATGTGGCCCTTTGGAATTTTAAAAACATATTGTATCTATTGTTCTTATTTAAGATAGGAAATGAGTCAATATGTAACTTATTGAATCATTTGTCAGGTTGTTCTACTTTACTTGAAGTTATTTTGCTGTCCTTTCTTAATTTTGAGTTCAATATTCCGTCTTTTTAAAATATAGATATACATTTAAAGTTCTAAATATCCCTCTGAATGCTGGATTAGCTTCATCCCATAACTTTTTCTATTCAGTGCTTTCATTGACATAAAAGTTCTAGTTACTTAATTATTTTTATTTTTATTTATTCTTTCTTTAACCCATGAGCAATTCCAAACATGGGGGTTAGCAATATTTTATCACAGGTTTCTAATTCCATTGGGGACAGAAAACAGGTTTTATGGTGTCAACATTTGGATTTTTTTTTTTAGTTTCTTTATGGCATAGGACTGGTCAATTGTTATAAATGCTTACTATAGGCTTGAGAAGAATATATATTCTATGGTTGGATTTAAAATTGCTATATATGTATGAGATAACTCATACAATCTAGCAATTCATATCTTCTGTATTTCATATTCACTTGTTAGAGAAGTGTGTTGAAACTTTCCACTCTGTAAACTTTTTTCTTGCAATTTTGTCAGTTTTTGTTTTATATATTTGAGGTTATATTGATAATAAATTTATATGGGTCTGTAACTATTATATATCCTTGATAAAGTGTTTCTTTTATTTTTAAGTAATATCCTCTTTAACTGTATTAATCCTTTTCATTTTATTAATAAGTTCTACTTTGTCTCACAGCCATTAATGTAACCACAGAAGCTTGATTTAATATCTGCCTGGTATATTTTTTCTGACCTTTGTCTTCAACCTTTCTCTGCATTATATTCTTATAACAATCTTATATTCTGACTCTTATAAATAACATATAGCTGAAATTTTGAAAACTCCAATGTGAAAGTCACTACCTTTTAAAAAGCAAGTTCAATTTATTTGTAGTTATTGTGAAACCTAGTACATTTAGGCTTATTTTTTCAATTTATTTAACGTGCTGCTTTTTCCTATTTCTTATTCCATTGAAATGTTCTTAATATTTCTCTCCCTTTCTATTAGATGGGAATAAATGTAAGTGATAATCTTCAAATTTTTGGCAAAATGTAATCAGTATTTCTATTCTCGAGAACTTTAAAAAAGTCCTAGATTTTATCTGGATTTTAAGCTAACAGGTTAACCTTCCATAGCTGCATAGATGCTGGCAGAGATACAAGACACCATGGTTAGAGACAAAGGACTTTTTTACTGCGGTACAGCAGTTAACCCAAGCTTCATGTTCAGGTTAGTTTTCCTTAATCCCCCAGTCCCAAAGAGGTGACACAGAAAGAGGCCCAGGTGAATGTTGTACACACATTGGGTTTAGGTCACAGCTAAGAAAGCCCATGTTTAGGAAATCGCAATCTTTTAAATGTGTTGTAAACAAATCTGCCAACTTTAGTCCCAGAGGCAGATTTTACTTTATCATCCTGGACAACAAACTCTGCTCCAGACGGAAGCACCATCAATATCTTCCAAGGTCATGTGTTGCTAAAACATTCTTGAAAAAATAGTACAGAACAAAAGCCTCTGTTAACAAGCTATACAGAAATGCAAGGGACCCATGGAGAATTGTCTACCAAAAATATATGCCTCTTGTTTCTATACTATATTTAGTTTCTGGTGAATTTTCTCATGAATGCAACTTCGTCATTCTACTTATTCTGACTGAGGATGGTACCAAATATAATTATTTTGTCTGAAATAGCATTTGATGAATGCTGTTATCAAAAGGCCATTATCAACAGGAATCCAAGTAGCAGGATGAAGCCAACCTATACTAGAAATCCACAGGGTTCCTCAACCATGATACAAACCCATTGCATGTACAGTATACACTGGGCCCACCTCCACATAACCCCAGTGAAACTTTAGGTAAAAGAGGAACTATGAAAAGCATGACTCTCACGCTGTCTGCTCTCTTCATAGTTCTTGAGCGTGAAGTCCTTGACAGTCCTTTTACTGATCAAGATATGACTTTAGAATGTTTAAACAGCGCTAAATTGTTTTTTTGTTTTGTTTTTTGGTAAATTCTGAAAGAGTTTTCTTACTACCCCATCAGGAGAAGTTAATACAGATTTAAATGAAATTCAGGTCTCCAAATGAAAAAGAACATGAAATAGAAAAAAATGGAAGAATTTTGGTCAAAAACTGGTTAATATTATCACATGTGTTTTGTTCAAAATCAAATCTACATTAACAAAAAGTAAGAGACATGAAGACTATTATGTCAGCTAAATGTAATGAGAGAGAACAAGTAGTTTGGAGATCAGAGGTGGAAGATGAAAGGAAGAAGGATTGAGGCTACTAAGATTCTCAAGTGATGTGAGATGACATGGAGATACTTTAGAGAATGATGTAATTTAAATTTAGATAGGTAGCTTATATACAGCCATTACCACCAATAATGTATTGACTGCAACCAACTTAACAAACAACATTTTGAAATGCTATGTTAAGGAAATCGCCATGCTTATATTTATAAAATACTTTGAGAATAATGAGGAAATAAAATTCTAGTATACAAATAAAAAATGAAGATATAGTATCATTAACTATTCTGGAAACAAAGCAAAAATAAACTAGTCACTTGACAAGAAAATGTTAGATGTGAGTGATGCCATCTTAGGCAGAGTCTACGCTAAGAAGAAAAGATGTTTAAAAAAATATCTTTACCTGAAGTTGGTGGAATCATATATCCTGCATGCTCCTGACTCACCAGATTTCAAAGTTGCCCAGTGTAAACATGTAGAGTCTATTAAAGCACCAAAATATATAGGCGCAGGAATTCCAGCTACAATAAAAGGGAGAAAGAAAAATCCATCAAAAAGGTAAAAATTAAGGTACATTCTTTTGTTTGGAAAGATGTCAATTTTATCTATTTGTAAAACAAATGAAGTTTAATAAAATATAAATCTAATGCTTTAGATTTATTACTTTTAGTAAAGTTAGAAATTAGAAATTAGAAATTACTTTTAGTAAAGTTTCTAGATTATAAAGGATAGGTAATCTGATGGATGAATGCAACATAAAATTATTAATAGAGAAAAACATTGAATTAATATTTTTTCTGTAATATTTTTTTCTGTAATATTTGGGCCTATCATGTGTACATTTTACTGTAACATATAATTTTCTGTTCATTTGCTTTTCAAATCTAATAGATGAAAAGCAAATTAAGGTCAGATAGGACTTTTTCAAGTAAAAGAAAGAAGTTCTCCATTTATTCTTGTACTTCGTTCTTCTACTAATGGCAAAGTGCTGTTTGCAAGCAGGAGGAATATTTGCTAGACTGTTACTCTGAAAGAGTGACTTCATTTACTTAGTATTTAATAATGGTCTAATGTAATGTTCAGAAAAGATAACTATTTTTACCAAATACTCTTGTGGAAAATGCATGTAATCCCACACCAAGAGACTTCTCTTCAGGTTTGACACACCTAAAAATATAAATGAATTAATGAATAAAATAAAAATAAAGATTTAAAAACTACCACATACAATGGAATATTACTCGTCAATAAAAAAGAATGAAATCTTGCCATTTCATCCACAACATGGATGGACTTAGAGGGTATTATGTTCGGTGAAATAAGTCAGACAGAGAAAGAAAAATGCTGTATGTTTCCACTTACATGTGGAATCTAAAAATCTAATACAAATGAATAAATAAAACAAAACAGAAATAGACCCATGAATATAAAGAACAAGCTGAAGGTTGCCAAAAGGGAGGGGCTGGGGAGATGGGTAAAATTTTAAAAGAATAAAAATGTTAAAAAATAAAGCACTTTTTTTAAAAAAAATAAAAAAAATAAAATGAAAACTATAGTTTTTTTAAAGGACTGTCCTTGTGCTAGTAACACACTGAGCATTAGAAAATGTCCTTTCACGCTCAGGTCTTTCCTCAAGGCCTGATGATCACGTTTGTAGCCTCAGGAGCCTCACTTCTGGTCCTTGGCATTTCACCCAACACTTCCTGCTCATACATTTCTATCAAAGTTATCGAAGACACTATTTCATATCAATCAATTTCTATCCTTTCACTGAAATAGTGTTTCTTGATTCTAATGGTTCAACCTTTAGCGTAAAATAAGAACAATGCCACCCTACCTGTATTTGTTATTTTTATTAACAAAATACAGAAATGCCAAGAATTTACATAAGTAAATGTAAGACATTTACATAAGTAAATGTAAGACAGAAGTAAAGCAATAATAAGAATTTTCAAAGGAAAGTGATACAAAATCCAAAGCAAACATACTTTCTAAGTGATGTGGTCATACTGATTCCTTTATGCTTTTCAAAAATTCTCCTACCTTTTCACTGCCTATAAGGAGAAATGAAGACTATAATTCCCCAGTGGCACTTTTTGTGCCCCACTCACTTCAGCCTCAACATTGCTACCTACTCAAAAAATTCACTTTGAGAGTTGTTCTGCATTCCATTCCTTTCTCTGATTAACTCAAAGCTGACAAATAAAAGCAGCTTTCTTACAAAAGGCTGCAAACATTTTTAGCAAAAACATTATCTTATTGGTATTTTCTTGGTTACAAATATTCTACTGGGTTCTAATTACTCCACTGACTCATAGATTGAAGCACAGTTGATCTAGACATTATATATCTAACACATAGGTTATTTAGACAACATCAGTGATTTTACTCAAAAGGAAGAAAAGCCAGGAGACTTAGCATAACCCTCTTGGTCCCATGGTTTCCATTTAATACAGGAAATAAGGCATTTAAATTGTACTGAAGAATTTTTCTTTCTTTTCTATCTCTAATAGCCCACTTTATGATCTCATAGAAGCATGAAATCTTAAACTGTAAGCAGTTTAAACTTCTTCAAACACTATAATTAATTGGCATTGATAATAACAATTTCTAGAATAGAATTCAGGGATCAGAAGGGAAAACTAAAATGCAACTATGGATAAATGCTGATAGAAATTCAAATAGTTCTTTAAAACTAGCAGAGCAGCATAGATGTTATTGCTCAACCATCAGGGTGGAAAATCCATAGAGATTCCACAAAAAGAAAAGGATAAGTATATTCATAAAATTCCAGGTGTTAAGCTGTACAATATAATCTTGGCAAGAAATTAAGGAATAGAGACATGAAGAGAGCTGAAAGCATGACTAAGTACTTGTCTTATAAAGGTGTAGATATTAATATTGAAAAGTTTTTTAATTGATAAACAAAACAGAAACATAGTTAAGAATTTCAATAGTCAGGTTAACTATTTGGAAAATATAGCTTTCAAAGTAGAAGAAGAAAATCCAATATATACAGTGGAAAGCAAAAAAAAAAAATGAAGAGCAAGTCAAATAAATAAAACATACGAAATAAAATAGCAAAAAGAGCCGTATCACAATAATTACAATAAATATAAGTGGGTTAACCTCACCAATTTCAGATTCCAAAATCAGATCTAACAAAGTATCTATGAAGTGGAATAGAACATCGAAGATTAAAAGGGAAGGAAAAAGAAATAACAGGTAACAATGAACCAAAAGAAACCTAGAACTGCAATTTTAGTAACAAACAAATTAGAATTCCCTGAAAGAAATGATGAAAAAATAAAGAAGAAAATTATACGCTGGTAATAATAGAAGTATAATGATCAAAGGCACATTTCTGCATCCTTCAATATAGCCTCCAAATATATAATATTTTTAAAAGTCACATAATTATACATAGAAAGACATCAGAAATTTTGAGATTTTAACACACATCTCTGAAAAACTGATGGATTAAGCAGACAAAAAAAGCGTAGATTTACAAAAGTTAGATAACGCAATGATTTACTTCAATCCAAGAGACATGGGAACCAAATACCCAAAATGCAGAAGGTACACACTCTTTCCAGAAACACATGAAATACTCAAAAATCAACCATGCATTAGGCCGCAAAGAAAAACCTCAGTATTCCCCCTTAAAATCTTACGTCTTTCAAATTATGCTGTCTGAACACAAAAATGAAATAATAAGACACCTATAGAAATTTCCCATATATATGGAAGTTATATAACACAATAATAACTAATAAACTAATTTTGATGTGTGGGTGCCTATGGTGAGAGGAAATGGGAAATGGAATGAAGAAATAAAAATAAAGGAAAATAAAACAAGAGAGAAATCTTACTCCGATCTATAATGATAATGTGCTATGGAACTGAGAATTATGATTAACTGCTTCTGAGTTCCAATGAAAAAATTTTAAAAGGAGAGAAAGAAATGTAAAGTTTCTTTACTAGGCATGTTTAGAATTGTTTACTAGGCATGAAAAATGCTGTAATCAAAAGAACACATGTACAATATACTAAAGTTTGAATTACCTCTGAAGTTTCCAACTTTCAGTAAGCCCTTCATCATTTGTGTCTCACAATAACCTGATAGGAGAGATGAGCATTTATTATTATGCCCATTTTTATTAAAGAAAAATGGAACTCAGAAAAGTCAAGTGACCTGCCTAGTGCCCTATAGACAGTAATAGGTGCAACTGGGGCTTCTGACAGCTTCACACTCTACTGTCCTATAGGTTGGACCATAGGATATGACTGCTAGGCAATCACTCTTTACCTACCAAAATAACCATTGCATATGGTTTACCCCAAAATAGAAATGTGTCTCTTTTTGTGTTAAACAATGAACGTTTCACTAATTTAACTCTAAGAAATAAGGAAGGAAAGATACAAAGGGAAATGCCAACAGATAAACATTTATGTTGCTAACTCTCAGATTTTGTAAATTTCAACAATGCTTAATGTAATACTCTTAATGAATGATATATTACAGCACTGACTTCTTAGATACCATGGGCTCCAAGTGACATTCTCAAAAAGTTACCTTAATAAATGATCAGAAAGGAATCTAAATCAAGAAAATAATTTGTGTACCTCAGGAGAACCATATATCCAGGTATGGCAGATAAAGAATAAACAAAACTGCTGATCATTGACAAGATTAAAAAGTACTGGAGCATCATGGAGCAGTCATGTCCTTTGCCACACAGCCCAAGAACTGCAGATGAATTTCCTGGACTTTGAATACAGCTACAGTTGTGAAACACCTGTCAAAAAATAATATATCCTATTTAAGGAAGAAAAATTGTCAACACAAATCTCAAATATTTTCTACGTAGCCAATTGGATAAAAATAGACACTGTTTACTCCCTTTATTCTCATCTCCTTTATGGTATCATAAAGGAAAGAAAATGTAGAAGGGTGGTTTCAGAAAAACTCTCTCTCTCTAAATATACGGAGTGAATTTGCAATAGCTCAGCTATCCTGAAGTCATGCTTGATAAAATTCCTTCTGTTTTGATACAGTATGAAGTATGACAAAATTTATTTCAAAATGCTCAATTGAAATATTTATCATTAGATAGTTAAACAAACCTTTGTTTCAAAAAATATAATTTATTGCAAAAACAGAGTAAAGTCAACTCTTTTTGAATTCTTATATGTTTCCAGGCATCAATAAGAACCAAAAGTTCTACGTTACTTTGATCACCAACCAACATTATAAGTACTATGACATTTTTTAGGCAAGAAAACATGCCTAATTCCATTTTCTTACAAAGCTGCCAGAATGTGAAAAACACAGAAAAATACATATGAACAGAAAAGAAAAAAATAGAAAAAGCAGCAAAATAATTAGCTGGATAATTGAGATCAAAACAGCCAACTTTATCTCAATGATAAAAATATTTCTGTCCAGAGTATTTAAAAAACAAATTATCTGAGTAATAATGTCAACTGCTATGAAATTAAAGATTAGTGCTCAGACACTGTGAAAGTTTAAAATAGGATATAGGAAATAAAAAGTAAATCAAGTGAGCATATGAAAGTAACTTATTTTTTCCACAAAAAAAAACATTAATTTGGTTTTGAGAAAAGATGTTAATTTTATTTTTTCAAATATGCCCCAGTTCATAGTTGAAAAGTGCTAATGTAGTGCATAAAGCAAAAGTTCTGTAAAAAAACAGTTTGTGTTACCATGTTTATTCCTGTTCCAACAAATGTCTCACAACCAGCAAGACAAGCTGACATATATGACAAACCATTGCTTCCACACACAGGGTCCCATGTTTTAATTGGACAGTTACAATCCATATTGCAGTCAGCAAGAATGGCATTTCCAGCATATAAATCTTGTTGCATTCTGAAATGATTTAAAATAATGCTATGAATATTGAAAGACTATTAGAGCCTCTCTCTCTCTCTCTCTCTCTCTCTCTCTCTCTCTCTCTCTCTCTCTCTCTCATCTCAGTTCACAGTTAAATTTCCTCTCCTCCCCAAAATAGAAACAGAAATCTTTTAACCATCAATGTGTAGCCTTGGTGCTATAGATCTGGCATAAAAGATACTGTTTCAGTGACCACATAGCCACTTTTTCACTGATTCATTTCAGATAAACAAAAAGTCAATAAATAAGCGTTAATTGAGTGTCTACCATACGGGAGATGTTTTTCCAGGTATTATTAGAACTGAAAAATAAAGATGACCTAATCCCTGTGGTTGATCCATATGGTGGGAAAAAAAAAAAAAAAAAAGATGTTTTATAAAAGCAATTTCAGGGGCTCACTTGAAGAATCAAAATCTGTAATTGAATATATAATACAGATAATACATTTAGCTCCCAAAACATAACTATGTGAGTAAATAAATACATTCTTCTAGTATAAAAATGTATCAGGAACTGAAATCAGAAACAACCTATGTTGCCGTCTTGATGACCACTCATCCAAGAAGCCTGGCCAGAGAACCTGGTAAGCCATAGAGCTAGTAGCCCTGCTCTATTGTTACGGATAGCCTCTGGCTCCACATAACCAAGGAGCTTGAACAGTGATTTTGTGCAGCCTTATAGCCTAGCCTACGGTACTGCCAAACTGTGGAACCCAGCCTATAGCACTGCCCAGCAGCAGAGCCCAGCCTATCGCCCTAAAATTTCTGAATACAGCCTGCATCTTTCTTCAGTCAGGGAACCTAGCCGGTGACCCCGCCCAATCATGGAGCACAGCCTGCAGCCGAGCTCAATGGGATAATGTGGACAATTACCCTGATGGACCAGGGAGCACAGTCTCTAGCACCACCCAACCTTCCTATAAACCCAGATCACCCTCAAAATACAAATCTAAAACTCTTCAATAATACAGACATAACTATACAAATGAAATATATGAATTTGTGTATGAATTTGTGTCATGTATTATGATTCAGTTATGCTAAATTTCAGCCCATTATGCAAACATAGAAATGCAATTGAGACTGTATAGACAACTCTTAATTGTACCCGTTTATAGGAGTATAAAATATCGGGATAGTATATCCTAATTCAACTAGAAACTATAGGTAGCTTTCTTTGGATATGCACTTTAATATCTACTAGGATATCACAAAGATACACACACACACATACACACACACACACAATCAAACTCACTAACCCTGTGATATGTTCCCAAACTCTTTAATAAACCTAGAGCCAGAATGGATTGAGTTATAGCTGACAAATGGAGAAAAGATGAAAAACCATGGATTACTGCCACTAACTTCAATAAGCAAATAATCCGGTCATGGATTCTCTTTGGAGAAAATATGTTATTATCAGTTCAAAGTTTATAACATTCATTAGTAAAAAAACATACCCTTCATAAGAGGCGGTTATGCCTGCAACTGAAGAATTATCACAGATCATGAAAAAACTCCAAAAATAGAGAAGAAAGTCAATTAAAGCTAACCAAAATCCTATGTAGGCAGCTTGTTTGATAGTAATCTTGAACTTCTTCATAATTAAACCACCAACTATATATCCAATGCATACTGGAGGTAAGTTATAAATACCTATAAACGCAAGAAAAATGTTACTTATAATGTGATTTAGCAAAGGAACAAATACGGTATCACTTTTATCCAACATGTCCTGCATAAGAAACCATTTAGGTCCAATACACAGTGAAGAAGGGTGATTGACTTTTATCCCTACTTACTTACATATTACTTACAGAGAGGTTTTTGAAGTGCCCCTCAACGTCAAAGTATATTTTGAAGACTGTTATTATTATTCATTTAATTAATTGCAGTAGGTTGTAAATTTCTTATAGGTAAGGATCATGATCTATAGATCTTTTCTTAGGATTCAGGTAGGAGTAACAAGTCAGAGTTCACCAGTAATGTGTTGCTTTCTGTTCTTTGGGGTTGATATATATGTGTGTGTGTGTGTGTGTGTGTGTATGATTTATGAATTATATGATTTTGTTGTTGTTTATTCCAACTCTGGTTGTTAAGAATTTGACTCAGTTCAAGGTATTTTAGAAAAATCACTGCTGAGTCTGTGATTGTCAAATGTATTTACATTTCATGTTTTGCTGCTACTGCTGCTAGTGATCAGCACTCTCCCCCACCTACTCCTCCCTCCAAAAAAGGAAAAAAAGAAGAAAGAGGAAGACATAGCTGTAGGTTGCATTCTTACATGTCAGGGTCTGTTTAAAACACATATTTGGGAGAGCTTGTTAAAAATCCCCTACAGAGTCCCACACCAGAGAGTCCGATTTATTGTGTTTGAGGTGGACACCAGGTAGCTGAACTTTTAACAAACACTGAGGTGATGTGGATGCAGTTAGTATAGGAAATTCACTTTCAAAACGATTAAAAAGATCCCTGGAGAATGCGAAGGTAGGGGTTAGTGTAGCCGCAAAAAAATTAGAATGTATGGACTGCAGAAACACCTCAAACCACTAGGGGAACCAGGGAACTAAATTCGAAGGAGCTTGGAGTTTATGACTAGGAACCAAGAGTAAAATGTGAGAGTAAAACGTTGACGCCTAACGAATTAACTCTGTCTTTCTTTTTCTTATTAATGGCTTGCCTATCCGAAAATTGTGCCTATTTTGTGCATTCCCCAAGATTTCCACAAATATTTTGAATTTGTGTTCTGGCTGGAGAGAGAGAGAGGATTTCCTGGCTTTCTTCTCTTCGTACACTTTGTTGATTTCAACGGCAAAGGGAAGGGGGGAAATGTACCAGAGGCAAAAATATCTTAACAGATTTCAATTTAGGAGTTTCTTAGACCCGTCATCACACTGTTTATCATTTCATGGGGGGAAAATGCGGGCTAGTAGTTCAAAGAAGAACAAACATACCAATTAGAAAGACTGCTTCCGAAGTTGATTTTCCATATTGCTGTTCCAGATATTTAGGCATGAAGAATAACATACTAACAAATGCATTAAATTGTATCACACTTACTAGTATGAAAAGCATGTAAATTGGGTTGCAAAAAAGACTTTTCATGAATGGTACAAAATCTGAAATGAAAGAATAACAACAATGTCAAACTAACTCAACTTTGCATTTTATGATTGACTTTTTCTGAAACAACTTCCCCTCCAAATTATGTATTTCTGTTTTATAATGACCATAGTGTTCATTCTTTCTACCCTTTAAAAGCTAAAGTTATATCATCATTTTGGTAGCTTCTGCAAGTCAGCGACACAGCTGACTGGGTAAGAATCAGAGCACAATAGTTTTGCAGACACAAAGTTACTATTGTGTCTTGAAAAACTATAATGTAACCAAAATATTGTCTGTGTTCACATCATTTCCTTTCACCCTTCTCTTTTTCCTTCTATTAACACCCTCTCTTTTCTAGATATCATCTAGAATGAAAGATGCTGGTCCTATTCTCTAAAGTCTGGCAAGAAATCATTTTGGTAAAGAACTGTACACTCAAATATTAATATTATCACTCCTGAACTTTTAAAGTAAAGATATATGTGGGAATTCATGGGATATAAATTTTCTCAAGTACCAGGTATTTTTCTGCTTCTTCAGAACAACAGTTTTGATGTTCACAACAAAATGTGTTTCAAAATACCTGTGTGTCTTTAAAAATACCAATTCCCAGGTCCCACTGCCTGATTCATTAGGTACATATTAAGGACCATGTAAATGATTTAACCAAAACTTTTCCCTGTTTGTGTGGACTGACAAAACTCAGAGCCCAATTTGTGGCCCATCTCTAACAAATGTTCTGGGTCACACTGCTGCCATTTTGGGTCAAAGTCTCACTTATAGTTTTTTCACTTTTCCTGTCTTCATTTTTTCTGTCTTGATTTCCTTACCTATTGTGTATTATCCTGGTTTGTTTAGTAAACTGCCTAAAATCCATTCTGGAACAAAGTATCAATAAAAAAAGCAAATTGGAAGAGGAAGAGGCACAGCTTAATGCAAAGAAATGAATGGTAGACTGCATCTAGTGGCAGATGTCATGTTTATAAATAAAGTACATGGCAGTGGTGAGAGCTGTGTTCAGAGCTCTTTGCAACTTTTTAAGTCACCCATTTTGTTGGGTGACTTATAGATGAGTGACTTATATCCTAATAGATGAGTCTCGGTAGTTTGAATTCCTTTCTATATGTCTTATACTAAGCTAAGCTCTTTCCTACTTTTGAAATTTGGTCTTGCAGACCACAAACAATATTCTATGTTAAAATTCTCTATCAGTCCGTATCATCCC
This sequence comes from Rhinolophus sinicus, assembly GCF_057876585.1. Classification (NCBI taxonomy): domain Eukaryota; kingdom Metazoa; phylum Chordata; class Mammalia; order Chiroptera; family Rhinolophidae; genus Rhinolophus; species Rhinolophus sinicus. The sequence goes on from NC_142501.1 coordinate 35,524,853, forward strand.
TTTGAGAGAGTTGTTAATATAATCATGATGACTGAGGATTTTCAAGATTTTACATTGACTCTTAATGATATGAGAAGTATTAAATTATGTTCAATTGTGGTTTAAGTGAATTTATAATTGTTAATAAAAATCTTGTGCAAAATGTTATTATAAATTATGGGTGATGTTAGAATTAACAACATCAACAATAGTAATACTAGTATTAGTAATAGTAATAACATGTGCCTGAGCTCCTGTTACCCTCACACAACAACAACAACTTTATAATTTTAACTACTATTGTTGTCTCCGTTTTACAGGTAAGAAAACTGAGCCCTTTCCACCTTCTAAATGAACACTGTTTAAGAATTCCAAGGTCCATGTCATACTAATTAAATACTCATACTAATTATATCAGACCTCTTGAGAATACTACAGAATTTCCAGGCATCAGTAATTTTTAAAATTTCCCAGGTGATCCCAATATGTGGCCAAGGTTAAGAATCAGTATTCTTGAATACTAAGTACTTAGACTATCTTAGCTTAGTTTCCCACAAAAACACCTTCTATAAATTATACTTCGAGTTTTGATTGACAATCTACACATACACACAAAAAAATCCTGTTACATGAAATATGCTCCTACATTTGTTGGACAACACTATGTGGTTCAATATTACCTATATTATATATCACATGACAATTATTATTATTTTTTTTTTTATAATTTGTTTCTTGGGGAAGATTTTCTCTTTAAGAACCATGATTCTTCCTTGAATCAAATATAGAGAATTATGTGATCTATCATGTTTCTTTTTCTGCCTTAACTTCCAGGAAACTCACAGCTAAACTTTTTTTTTTTTTTTATTCAGAACTATACACTTATTTGGATCAGCACATATTTTTTTTTCTTCCTTTTGTTCTCAGTTTGAATTTATTTTTTCAAAATTAGACCTTGAAGGCAAATGGGACCAAATAAATAAATAATAAATTTACTACGTGCCCAGACTGACATAAAATTTTATATAAATACTGATCTGAAAAAATTCAGCTTCCAAATTATATGATTTATTTCCAAGTTGTAGAAGAGGAAGAATCAGACTAGTTAGACATTACTGATTGCTGACTGTTAATGACAAATTGTCTTAATGCAGCCTAGCATGTTATAGCAATAGACCAAAATACACATCTCTGTAAAATAAAAAGTAAATTATATGATATTTAAAATGTTCATATTTGCCTTTAGTGATCCTATCATTTTCCTTCTTGACCTTTTCTCTTTGTTTCTCTTCTTTGTCGTTTTTAATGATGTCAGCATTATCCTTTAGTCCTTCCATTGCAGGTGTTTTGGGCAAAAAGAAAAAAGGAATGGCAGTGAGCACATTCACCCCTGCACAAATCAAAAGGCCAAGCCACCATGCACCAACCCAACGAGTATCAGTGGGAGTTATGGTCAGATCAGCTGTAAAAAAAATATATACATTTTGAATTAGCTTTAGTCATTATTTCCTCTATGAACTATAAAAATTTAAATTACTATTCTTAAGTTCTATCCCAGTATAGAGTTTGTATATGACTCAGGCATTCATAAATCTTGTCTGACAATGTATAGAGTTATAATATTGTCTAGCAATAAATTAGTTTGGCCATCTGTCCTATCATGTAAGGTATTTATAAACAGGTACTTTTAAAATAACTACAAGGTCTATTTAATTACACACAAATGATTGCTTGATTAAAAGAAATTCAAACCTATGCGCTTAAATCTTTTGAGAACAAGAAATACGGTCTTGGTGCAGTAGAAAGAGCACTGAATTTTGAGTCAGAAGATCAGCATTTTATCTTGCTTTCCTGCTCACTGGTGTGAAATATTTAAAAAATTATTTAAACTCATCCACTTTAGTTTGCACTCCTGGAAATTATAGTTTATCTAATTGATGGTCAGGTAAAGCAACAACAAACTGTGATAGCATACCTAAAGTTGCTTTGTGTACTCTAGATACTATATAACTAGATTTTAATGAATTACCTGTGTTTACAGATCCAGTGTCAACATAAATATTTGCACATAATGAGGATAACAAAAGTCCAAACAAAGGACCAATGATAGCTCCTGTTTCTATAATCCCTAAAAATAAAGGAAAATATGAAGTTATACTATAGATATAGATCCACATAAAGAATCCTAATTCCATGAAGAGTCTGAAGACTGAATCATTTTTGCTTTAGACATTCAACTTGTAAAAAAAATAAGCTTAAATATTCCATTTGTAAGAAAATTAAGGTCAGGATAACAAGTTTGTTTCTGTAAACGTTGAAGAAGGAGCCTCATAATTTACAGCCACTTTCTCTTTGTCTCCAAATTCTCTTTTGCTGTGTCACAGGTAAAGATTTGCTGGAGCAGCATTGCTAGGATCATGCTATTTACAAAGCCACAATATACAGCAAGATTCTTCCGAGGCTTTCAAAGCCATATTTTTAGAAGAAGTCTAAGTCAATACCATGTTATAATAAATTTCTTATGGCATACTCCTCAGAAAAGCTTCACTCCCAAAATCTCCAACTTGAAACTTCCTCTGGCTATTCCTTACAATTATTGATACTTATCATAATCTCCTTTCTTATCCTTCACATTCTTATTTTCCATTCCCATCAGTCCCCTATCCTCATAACTTCTTACTTATCTGGAATTTCATCATCGGTTATCTCATAACTTGTCCATAATTCAGAATCTATGCTGCATCCTCCCTGCTAACTGAAAATCCAGACATGAACTTCCTTAACTGTCTTACTCTTTACTTCAAAATATTTCTTTGCCCATTGTCTCTGCCTTCTCTGAAGTTCTATAGGCTAGTTTACCCTATACACACCTGATTATCTTTTACATTAACACTGTCTTCTCTGAGGACTTGCTTAGACAAACATCCCTTCTCTTGTGCTTGTTCAAAGTCCCCCAGTCAATGATATCTACAGCATCTCAAATCTACCCTGCTTTCTTTCTTTTCACTACACTCTGCCTCTACTTCCTCACCAGTCATTCACACCGCTCAAATCCTTCCACATTTTACTCAAAATCATCTCAGGTAACACCAGTGATCTCTTGCCACTTTTCCAGTGTCATTTTCTGGCCCTCATCCTCCTAACTCTCCATGTTATTATACTTGACGTTGCTGGACAACTCCTCTTTAACATTTGCCTCCTAAGACATTCACAAAACTATATATTTATGGTTTTACTTTTTCCTCTACGACGACTCCTTCCTTGATGTTTCTTCCTCCTACTCCACTAAGTAGAAGTGTTCCTTAGTATTTTATCCAAGGACCTCTGACTATATGGCTTCCCGCAGCAACCTCATTTCTCCCTCTTGCTTTCATTTACTTTCTATGTATAGATGATTGTCAAACTTTATCGCTAGCCTTTCTGTTCTCTCCTAAACTCCAGAATCATCCATGGAACATTTGAAAAAAATATATGCTGCAAGAATGTTTATGAGAAAATAATAAGAGAAAATACTAGAAATAAAACGACCAATGAAGAAGTTATAACAATCTACAAATGAAATAACAAAGATCTGAACAAAAATAGACATAATGAGGGGTGGCCAGATGGCTCACTTGGTTAGAGCCTTTGCTTTTAACGACAAGGTTGCCAGTTCGACTCCCACATGGGATGGTGGTTCTGTGCCCCTCCCACAACTAAGATTGAAGGACAACAACTTGACTTAGAGCTCATGGGTCCTGGGAGAAATGCACTGTTCCCCAACAAAGTCTTGAAAATACGCACTGTTCTCCTTCCCCAATAAAATCTTAAAAAAAAAAACAGACATAATGAAAATAGTGACAAAAATTTTGAATATAAGAGACACTTTTAAGAAAATATTGGTAAATCTCTTTAACAGATTGGACATAGAGTAGAGCTAAGGATCTGGAGGAAACGAAGAGAACTCTAAGGGTACTAGATTAGTCGTATTTTCAACAGCAAAAAAGATTTAGCAAAGTGCTTACTTGGAGTTAGCTCCAATTCAACAATGTAATTGCTCTATTCAACAATTTTTTATTGATGAACAACTGTGCCCAGGTACTCTGCTCATCATTCCTGTAATCACTGAGTTCAAATAAATAACTAATATCTATCATCAAGGAACTTACTGTCCTGAAAAGAAGCTAAAGCAGATTTTCAAACTCACCAATATATAAAGGAGAGTTTTCAGATTTGGCAAAATCTTCTATGTAGGAAATACCCAAAGGCATGATGGGAGTTTCACCAATTCCACGAATCATATTTCCTACTAGTACATACACCCACATTAATGACTTAACTTCCTTCACATGTTCTGCATTAAAAGAAAAAAAGACATTGCATTAGTGTTTGCATAGTAAAGTATAAGCCATAAGTATAAGTTTTTGGTAAGTATTTCACAATTCTTGTGTAACATGGCACCCTGTAAACAATGTATATTACCATGCCAGTAATGACTCATTGGAGCGTACCTCTTGCATTTGCTGAGAGTACTGAGGTTATGGCCAAGTACAAGTGGTATGCTGGAGCTACTTCCTACTGAGTTGGAAGAAAGGCGTAGTATACACATCTCTTCCCAATTCAGCGTTTAGTGACAATACATTGGTAGTTGGTACTCTGTTTTCCCGAAGATGAAACCTAGCTGGACCATCAGCTCTAATGCATCTTTTGGAGCAAAAATGAATATAAGACCCAGTATAATATTATATTATATTATATTATATTATATTATATTATATTATATTATATTATACTATACTATACTATACTATACTATACTATACTATATTATATTATATTATATTATATTATATTATATTATATTAAAACCCGGTCTTATATTATGTTAAAATAAGACCAGGTCTTATATTAATTTTTATTCCAAAAGACGCATTAGAGCTGATGGTCCAGCTAGGTCTTATTTTCGGGGAAACACGGTATTTACACCACAGAAATTGGCAAATACTGATGGTCAGAGCTTTTTTTTCCCTCGAGAGAACCCATTTACCAACAACTACTGGACCCAGTTAGCTGCCATGAGTGTTATCCCATTTCTATACTAACTTTAGGGAGAGAAAAAAAACATAAATTTTCTCCCTAGAATTAATACTATATTTATAAGATTTTAATAAGAGCTTCACTAAAGTTTGAATTCTGTACAGCTTTAATTAGTTTATGGACACTAAAATTATTTAACTGCATAGTAATGACATTTTCCCTATAGAGCTTACTGTGTACTGTAACCACCAAATAACGTTTGATAAAGAAATTCACCGCAATTCTTGAAGCAGCAGCTGCTTAGTAGAATAACAAAGACTAGGCCAAGGGGAACTGAAAGGGATCTCTAAAGACCTAGCCATTTCTGTTCTAAGCCAAAATAGTTGTCAAGCCAGGAGGACACTCTGTGGAGTCATGTTTTCAGGAAAGTCAACACAATTTATTTTCATCTGCTATAAACTGACTAGGTACCACCCACAGATGTGAGGGTCCTGAGCAAGCCGGTTCTGGAAAGTTGTTGTGAGGTCCAACTCTCAGTCATTCCCAGTCCTGAAAATTATAATCTCCATTTCTGAGTATTCATGTTTTTTGTTTTGTTTTGTTTTGTTTTGTTTTGTTTTGTTTGTTTTGTTTTTGTGGTGAGTATAGTGACATGTGTCTAGAGATCACCCGTAAACTCGAGGCCTACTGTAGGGCAAAACTGAAAATATCAGATGATCAAAGAATCAATGCACTTTCCTGAATACTCACCAGACTGGGAAGTTTTTATTTATTTATCTGCTACAATGTCAATTAAAAAAAAAAAAGAAGAAGAAGGAAATAGGACCTGTCAGTCTTTGGCAAAAGAAGAGAGCACAGGCCACTGTTGATATCACTGTTTTCCTTTGTTTCCCCAGGAGGTTCCTTTGGCTTACAGTTTCTGAGACAGCTCTTCTTACACTCCTTGAAACTATTTGGGGTCCCTCTGATTCAATGCTGGCAGTGAAATTCCCAGCCTTGGGGAGTGCTGTAACTTCCACTGATATGAATCCAGCATAAAAATGTCCCCATCACGGGAAGAATAAGTTCTGGTCTGAGATGAATCAACAGGGTTACCCCCAGACTAAGTAGCACCAGATTATATAACACATTAAGGGGCAGAGAGTGGCACGTTGGTGACTGGAACTGCAGGAAGTTAGAGGTACCACTGTTGCATTAGACTGTAAAGTAGTGTCTCTGGTAAAGAGGGAGAAATAGGGCACAACACAAGTTTCTAGTTCAGTAGAAAGAGAATAGAATAAATCAGAACTATAGCATACTTGCCTACTTTCTCTGCTACAGATCAGTGACATAACACAGATCTTTTGAACTTTCTGTTTCTTTTTCCTATTTGTTATAATTGTACAGACCAAATTATCAGTATAAACCCATACTCCTAAGATATTTTTCTCTGTGGAAGTAACTATGCAGTGGTCTTCGGATGGATGTATATGATGTATTTTTAAATAATCATTTTAAAGAGTAGACAAAGCAGTTTTAATAAGTATATTCTTAATAGAGGAATAACAATTCTCTATTATTAAGCATTCCTATTCCCCTCAGGGATCCCCTCCAAAAATCCCTGAAAAAAAGAAAATCTCTTTTGTTTCTTTACCTTAGTCACTTAATTGAACCCTATTAATAACTCATTTAAAACCCCTCCCTGGAACGTGTTGAGTTACAAATTCATTAAACAGAAAACAATAAAATGAAGTTAACAACCTGATGGATCTTCTGTTGGTCTGAAAATCTGGGTTCCGTTTTCTACACACAAAAAACTGGTTGAGGACAAATTGAGTGAAACTGTAGATTCATATTCATATCTGTATGAACACAGGGAAAGCATGTTTATATTAACAACCTAATGAGGACAAGGTGAACATTGTGCAGAATAATTCCTGGTTCACTTAAGACCAAACATCCAAGTTCACTAAAGAAGAAGTCTTTTCATCTTTGCCACTTAATCATCATACATTAATATCATCAAAAACCTTGCCACTCACTGGAAATGTGCAATACCTTGACAGCTAGCTTTCAATGATCTACACATGGATGACCTACCTTTTAGATTATATAACATCAACTTTCTGTGGTGTTTGGGTGATCATTTCCTGGAATTAATTACTATGGGATAAGGAACAAAAACTAAGAAAAATAATAGACTCAACAAAGTATAATTAAGAAGATAAAAGCTTTGGAGGAAAAATACAACAAAACAAGAGTCCAACTTTGGATTCTCTGAGATTTGCTCATAAGAAATATAGCCCTATTTTCTGAGAATCCAAACAATAATTCCTGCATGTGTTCATTAAAGAAACATAACATTTGCCCCTTACTGTAATGAGAGAGCTTAGGAGAATCTCAAACACTGTGACAGCACAATGTAATGACTTTTTCTCTTCTCAGAAGAACGAAAGGATTAATAGATTGTGACCATTTACCTTAGGCAAATTACCACAAGATCCACATACCATTTCTCAGAAAGTAAATTATCCTAAATTATGCAACAATGGAGGAAAATACGTCCAGTGCATTCTCTCTTTTAGTTAGAAATTATGTTGAACTAGTTTCTATATTTCTATTAGATAAGAGAAAACCAAAAGAAAACTTGCCCTCTGAGTTCCAAATGAACTAAAGTGTTAAAATACCTTCTCCTTAATAACTGAGCAGCCATGCCAATAGAATTTGGCTGTGAAAGGTAGACAAAGGCTTCTGTCTCCACACCATTATCCCATAAGACATGCCAGCTTTAGGCAAAGAAATAGCACCTTTAGCAGGGGGTGAAAAGAAATGTAAATAATAGCTGAATATTACTCAACATTGTCTTCGATAGAATAGGAAATAAAAGGATAGTAAAAACTCTGACTAGAAATTTCTGATCCCTTCAAAAGTACCTGAGGAGATAAAGTATCTTTTTCATTTAACTTATCCCCTTAAAATGTAATAACTCATTCAAAATCCATTCATTCCCAAAACATTAGCAAAATGACAGTAAATAGATTTTAAAATGGAAAAGGAAAAAAAAACAAACATAATGCCACAAAGATAAAGAGAATGGAAGATTTGATAAGAAGAGAGAGTTTAATAAGGTTTTAAAAATGGGAAATAATAAGTGAGTGGTCACTGAATTAGTAGATATGAGAAATGCAATCCTAAGTAAGTGCCTGCAAGGGAGAAACCAAATATGTGCCACACATCCCTGGACAGTTTCAGGCAAGACATAAGACATTTCTAAATGTGGGAGTAAGCATGGTGCAAAAAAATCAAGAGGATTGGGTTAAAGTGTATATAAGGAGCAGTTAGACCGTTATAGATACCCTCTGCCTTTCCAACTGAAAATGGTCTTTGACTCTAGAGAGACTGAACAAGCACATTGAAGACAGGGAAGACATACAAACAACTGGGGATATTAAGTTTAAAAAAAAAAATACATTCTAAAAACCCCACCTGGTTAATAGCCAACTTTCCATCTTCCAGGCAGCAGATTAGAGAAGACTTGCCTAAGATCACTGACAGGTTATGGCCATTCTGAGACATCTAAAAATCAGCCAGTCCCTGTGCAATCACCATACAAAGAAGTATGGTTATTAATCAAGTCCTACACATTTATACAGAACTTCCAGTTAGGTTGTTGTTGTTATACTTCTCTTTCTGAAATACGAATAGATAACCAAGAACCACCAGATATATGAGGGAAGGCTATCAGTAAAGACAGAGACAAAACAAATAAAATCTGTACACTAGAACAAGACAGAGACAATAAAAACAGATGAAGAAAATTTAGATGGTGAAAAAACATTACACTTTTGAAAGAAAACAAGATGTTCCTTAAAAGGATACATTCAAAGAATAAGAGTCCTTGGAAATTAAAAATGTGATAGAAATAGTTAGAAATCCATTCAAAGGTTTGGAAGATAAAGTTAAAGAAATCTCCCACAAAGTAACCAGAAGTCAAGATGATAAAAAACTTGGAAAATAAAAGATGAGTAAAAATGTAATTTTAATCCAGAACATACAATATTCAAGTAGTAGAAGAGAAAGAGATAAATAGGGGCAGTGGGTAGGTGGGATATTATCAAAGAAATAATACACATAACTTTTCCAAGTGTCTAGCCTGACGGCACCTGGCATAATGAAAGAAAAGGATTTACACCAAGAAAATAATCATGAATCCAGACTTTGGAGCATAAAAAAAAAATCAAAAAAATCCCAGTAACTCCCAGAGAAAGGAAACTTGTCACAGGGATGAAAATGGCATAAGATCCCCAACAGTAACACTGAAAGCTAGAAAACATTGGAACAATGTCTTCAAAATCCATAGGGAAAATATTTCCAACCTAGAATTTTATACCAGCCAAACTATAAATCAAGTGTGAGAGTAGCATAAGCATATTTTCAGATATTCAAGTTATTGAACTTTTTACTTCTTTAAACACTTTCTCAGAAACCTATTAGATAATCTTTTCCACAGAAAAGAGTAAAAATAAAAAGGAAAATAGAAGATATGATACCCAGGAAATAAGTAACTGAACAGAGAAAAGATGCAACGCCAATTCCTAAGGATAATGGTGAGGAAAAATTTCAAGAAGCAGCCATGTAGCAGGCCTAGGGAATCCCCAGTTTAGATTGCAGATGGCGAGTTGATGGTGTCAGGAGAGGTATCTCCAAGACAAAAACAAAACCCTCTGATATGTATGAGTATATTGAGAAGATGTTGCCCTCCCAGTGGAGAATTTGGTGGGAAATTTAAAAAAAAAAAAAAAAAGAATCAAATAAAAAATGAGGCAAGTATTAAATTCAGGGAAAATAAAAAGTGATGTAAGAAAGGAATGATAATGGATGGTTCAGTGATGGAAAATACGGACATCATCATACACATGGAAAGAATAAATATAATTTTATGGTAGGAAGTCAGGTATATATTACATAACACTGAAGTATCAAAAACTAAAAGAATAAACATTTACTTAGAAATATGGAGGCAAATAGCAAAAGAAAGAGTGAAAAGAGTTGCAAGGAGTTGCCTCTGGAAAGCAGTAATATGGGCTATATCAAAGGAGCAAGGGACAACTCTTTTTTCAAGATAAGCCTTTCAATATAATTTTATTTTTACAACTTTGTACACCTATTACTTTAGTAAAAACTGAAATGAAAATCAACCTTCAGACTGGCCTGTCTCTTTGTGACCTACAATTAAACAGAACCTCATTGTAATTAGAAATATCTAAATAGTTCCAAGATACGAGTAATCCTGATTTTTGCCAGGTTCTAAAAATCTTTTCATCAGATTCAATTCCATAAAAAAGGTGTCCCAAATCTCTGTTTCATAAATTGAAAATTTATCTGACTATGTAAGTGGAAGTGAGGAAGCCAAGAGCACAAAATAGACTGGTGGGACAGAATCTGCATCTTCTGGTTCCCATTAGAGTGCTCTGTGTTTTTAGGAAGCGTTGTTCCTAGAAAGGAAATTCCAAGCTTCATTTCTTGCAGTTGAAATTGAACGTAAAATGTCATCAGAGATTGAATGCTTACCGGTCCATGAGGAAATGAGGTAGAGATTGTAAAAAACATCCTAGGCCCATAACCACACATCCGACACCAATCATTATAGGTCTATGCAATTTGGATCCAAAGTAACTCACAAATATAATCAAAAAAAGATTTCCTAGGAAAAAAATTGAGATAAAAGTAAATATTTCAGTAAGTATAAACAGCCTCCTTCAACCATTTACTACCTAGCATTTATCATATAAACACTATCTGAAATACTGGGATTGGGACTAGGGATTCATGAAACAATAAATGAATAAGACACAATCCCTGCCCTAAAGGAAGGCTATTTCACAATGCTGACAGGTATATAAACAGATCTCTGTGGATCATGAACAATTAAAGAGGGCTGAGAAAGAAGCCAGTGGAAGGGAATGAAGAATGGATCTGGGACATTTTAAAGGCTGTATTTGTGAGGCTGTATTTGTATTTTAAAGGCCGTATTTAAAGGCTGTATTTCCTAGATAGCATTAGGAAATGGAATGCAAAAGTAGGTGTCAGACTGTATGTCACCTCTGGCTTCCTCCTCCATGCTTGCTTCACAGAATATTATAATGTTTTCCTATGCTTTAAAAGAGAAGCAAAAGTCAAATTCAGATAGATAAATATTTTATAAGTTATGATTCATATGTAACTTCATATTAGTCAACATAACCAAGCCAGAGATCTATGTTTATTTCTACTTCTTTCCTTAGAAGTGAAAAATAGTGGATTCTCCACTTTTCCAACTGGTCTTAGAAGTTAGTCTGGAACTGAGGAATAAATATCTCAATGAAAAATGTATCCCCATGTCTTAGGATGAAGATTTAGGATAAAGAAACTAATTGGAAGGCCCCATTATTATGGGAAAACCCTTCATAAGTATGGAGTAAAGGGACAAAAGAGTCAAATATATAAATTCTCAAATTATTCATTTTTAATTCAATAATCAATATTTACCCTGATCATACTATGTAAAAAGAAAATCTCTGTGGTGAGTTTAAGGATTATAAAAAGTTTTTAACCACTTCCTGAAGGAGTTAATTTTCTGAGTGGTGTTGGATATTTTGAAGACTTTTCTTTCCATACTCTAGTCTGCCTTGTAAGTATAGGAGATGTCAGCCCCTACATTATTTTGTATGGAGAAGGCTTCTCCTCTTAGCCACAGCAGCCACATTGACCCCTCTAGGTTTCTAAAATCCCCATCATCTGGTAACTAGACTTCTTGGGGCGATCATTTCACAGTATATACAAATGTCAAATCACTATGTTGTACACCTGAAACTAATACGATATTATATGTCAATTATACTTCAAATAAATTAATAGATAGATAGATAAAATCCCATCATCAAAGCCGTCAATGTTGAAGGTATTGTCTCCAGAAGCCTACTGTTTGAAATCTATATTTATTTTTGAAAAGAGAGAAAAGGAGGTGATTTCCCTCCTCACATAAGGGTCAGTTCATCTTTCAAATTGCCTTGCTCTGTCAATATAATAATCACCACAAGAGGGAACAGGAAAATATAGATAACTTTTTGTCAAGGGTATGGAGAATGCTGTCTGTAAATATTACTGAGGAAAGGTAAACAAAGTGATACTTTTATGGGCAACTGTAAATTACATCTCCTTTTCCTCTCAACGTATTTCAGATCTTCATCATTCTCCACAAGCCACCTATCACCATTCACTTTCATGGTTAATATTTTCTACTTTGTTAAGAAATTTGGGGCAATCAAACATGAGGATGTCTGAATTTCCAACCCTATGGCCTTACCACCTTCCATCAGTTTCAGAGGTCCGTGGTGCCCAACTAAACATCCAAGGTCAAACACACCACCTGGGAACTTCTATTCTCTCCAGAAACTTACTCCAATAATGAAACTATTTTTCATATATTTAAGCCTTTTTGTCTATACTGGATTTTAGTTACAGATCTCCTCTAGTCTCTCTCCAAATTAACATTCATCTGTATTCTTAGGTTCCACTTCTTCCCCTCCCATTTTCTCCTAAAGTCACTGTTCTCTCTCTATTCTCTAGGTTCTAAATCTACACTTTAGCTGAAAGTGCCCTGGCAAAGATCATCAATTATCTCCCTATTGTAAAACCCAGGGAATACTTTTCTATTCTTATCTAACTGGATATTTCTAATGGTTTTGATAATTAGTTTTCTTCTGAAAATTTCTACTCTCTTGGCATCTATAATATCATCCTCTCCTACTTCCTTCCCCCTCTTAACTTTTGGACTATTCTTTCCCTTAATATTTCCATGGTTGCTTTCTTCCACCTGTTCCTTAAACATTGATGCACCTGAAGGATCCATTCTTTCTGCATTGTACTTTTCACCCTATACCCTCTCCCTGAATAACCTCATCTCTTCTCTAGTTTTAAAAAACACCTATTTACTGACTAATCAATAGTTGCAATCCAGACAGTTCCCAACGGTTCAGACACATATAACTACAATGTGGACATTGCTACCAAAGGACTCAGGGGTACTACTACAATTTGCCTAAACAGAAATGATCATCCCCATAGCCACCACCATAGTCTTGTTCCCCTTCCCCTATTCTCTGTCAGCACCACTATCCACTCCATTGCCTAAGGTGTCACCAAGAGGGACACCCTCTTTCCCCATCCACCACATCCAATCTGGCACTGAGTTCTCTGGAATTGAGCTACTAAATATTTCGTAGATCACCCTTTTCTCTTTATTTTCACCAGATGATCCTGACGCAGGCCCAGATAGCTCTGCCTTGTGTTTTTGCATTGACCTCCTAGGATCCTCTCTGCCCTAGTCTAGTTGGCCACCACCTCTGAATCTATCTGCAACACAACCACATGCATTGCACTGTTAAAAAGCAAATCTGACATTTGCTTTCAACAGGGGTTTTTAACTTGTAATCTATAAACCCCCAAGGAGTCCATGGAGAGAAATCAAGGACTCCATAAACTTAAGTGAGAAAAAAATATTGCACCTTTTTTTCACTAATTTTTAATTAAATATTAACATTTCTTTTAACAGTGAAAGTAGGCACAAACTATGAGGTGTGATCAAAAAGTATGGTCAATTTTTAAATTTAAAAAATTTATTATAGTAAAAGATGCCCTGACATTAATCCCCCTCAAAATATTCCCCTCGCTTCAAATACACATATCCCATCGTTCTTGCCACTTTCTGAAGCAGTTCTGGAAGTCCTCTTTCATGAGTGTTTTTTGCTTCATGCTCTATCATGACAACACTCCGTGTCACACATCACTTCTTGTATGGCAATTTCCACCAAATAAAATCATTGTGGTGTGTCCTCATCCACCTTACTTACCGGATCTGGCACAATGTGAATTCTGGCTCTTCCCCAAAGTCAAAGTGACCACGAAAGGTAAATGTTTAAATCAATTCAGGACATCAATGCAGCTACGACAGTGCAACTAAAGACACCACAAAAAAGGTCTTCCAGAACTACTTCCGAAAATGGCAAGAACAATGGGATAAGTGTGTTAGAAGCAAGGGAGGATATTTTGATGGGGATTAATGGCAGTGTGTCTTTCACTGTAATACATTTTTTAATTTAAACATTTACCATATTTTTTAATTAAACCTCATATAGTAATATTAATGTACCTATGATTTTATCACAGACTGCCACCAGAAGAAGTTATAGATATTCACATATGACATTCAGTTGTTACAGATACTGCAAAATATTGTTGACACTAATCATTACTTCAAAATTAGTGTATATGCTATATTTAATGTGTTGATAAGCACAAATATTACTATATTATAAGTTGTTTTAATATTTTGATATTTTATTTCAATATAATTGGTTTCATTGTACCTTTATAGTTTTTTTTATGCAATTCAAAATATCATTCTGAGATCATATGGCATCAGATTGCCAAAGAGTCCTTGGCACAGAAATATTAATAACCTCTGCCAATCTCTTAGTGACTTTTTATTACCTAGAAGATAATGTAAGTTCCACACAAGCACACAAGGCGAACCATAACCCATTGCTCCAAACTAATATCTTAATAATTTTTACCTTAACCTTTGCTAGTCAATAATATTGGGCTATATGTTGCTCCCCACACAAGCTACTATGCTGTCTTACCCTTATACTTCTTCTGTTGGAATTCCCTTCACATTGATCTAACCTTGTTACATCATCTGAAAAACTTTTACTCACCCTTCAAGAGTCTATCTTTCCTGAGATTGTGTCCCCACTCCATATTCTTATAGGACCTTATATATGCTGTCAACAAACTTACAGCATTCAATAAAAATTATTATTTTGCATCTATGCCCTCCATTAGACTCTGAGCTGAGCCGACCAGGACGATATAAAGATTTATTTCTAACTCCATCACCAGGATCTGGCATACAGGTGGAACAGGGAGCTGAACACTAGAAGACAAGATCAAGTATCACGTGTTTCAGGTTTGCCTCTCCTCAACCCTGAGCTTTCTTTCAGATATTAATTAACTATATTAAAGGCAGCTTTTACCTTGAAGGAAGTAGAAGCCATGACAAAACTACAAAGGAGTGGCATTCATATTTCTATGCAGGTTGTTCACAGCAGAAATCTCTTTCTGCCTCATTCTTCCTCTATGTCCTCACATCTTCCCAATCATCCACAAAAATCAGAGGCTAAGAATAGACTTTATTCTTCCCTAGAAACTGTTTCTGAAATAAATTCAGAGAGATGTGAAAGCAGTTTCTTTTTCCCTCTGCACTTAGAAAGATTTGTCAACCTCCCAGAAACAACAGGAGAAGAAAAATCATTGATTTTTTTCCTTTGGAAAACAGATTCTTTTGTTTTCCATGAATCTTCTAAGTATGAAGATAGAGCCATTAAGAGTTATCAAGTGACGGATTAAATATAAATACTCTAAATACTCTAGCTACTTATGCTAGATAACAAAACAAAAAAAAACTATTAGAATGAAACATCCAGTGGTGGGATATGTTGCAAAATTTAGGTGTTATTCAGAAGTAATATTTAAATGAATTGTTTCTAAGCATATTCCAAAATTACCTAGGAGATTCAATTTTCTTCTGAAAACATATTGTTTAATCAGATTAGATGGCCTAAAGCAACAAATAAAGAGAATAAAATTCAGACTAGCTCTATGGATAAAATAAAATGTAAATGGAAGTAATGCAGAAATAATTTATTACCAATCTCAAAGCTCCCGTTAATAAATCCAACTAGAGATGTCGGGATGTTGAATTGTCTCTCTATCTGTGTGAGCATGGAGTTCATATAAGATCCAGATAGTGTTTTGGAAACAAATGCACATGTTATTGCCAGCAGAAACATCTAGGGAGAAAAGAATATAAGAGAAAATATAAAAAACTTATTTTTAAATTGTATGTTTGTCATCTTTTGATAAAATATCTTCCACCACAAGACAAATTGTCTCCAACTTAAATAAGCCTTGAGTTCACAAGCAACTTTTAATGTGATTTGTTCTTCTGGACTTTCATGCCACAGTCTCTTTTTGAAATCTCAAAGTGAGACTAATTAATTAGTGATATTGAATTTTGTATGTAGTTATAGCCTCATTATTTTATAGGCACATCTTGGACATACACAGAAACAATTAGTTATTTTAAATAACATATAGCTAATGATTTAAACAGATCTTCAGCATTACAATGCTATCTTTAGTACAAAAGAATATATGTATGTTACTAAAAAAAGGAATGTAGCATTACACAAAATATTATTTTTTATAGAAAGTTTGCTCCAGATCTTTTCTATCCAAAGAATATGTAGATTATATATTAGATTACTGCTCACAGCCAGGTAGTTTATTTAAAGCAATATTTTAATATCAAACTATTAAGTGTTTCTAAACTGAACAGGCACTTGCTATGATAAACAAATATGAACACAATAAATAGGCATATATTGAATGAATCACTTCCTCTATATTGATATAGTTCCAAATAACAGTCAGGTTGGTGCAATCAGTAACAAATATCAAGGACAACTTAACAAATAGAACTGTTGTGGTTTTACTAAGTATGGTTTTACTAAATATCTGAGAAGTCAAATTTTTGATAGTTTCATTAAATTGGAAAGAAAAGAATAGATTTTAGTAAGGGTTTTGAAAAAGGAGCATTGCATACTGGGCAATAGTATAGTTAGGTGGATTAATTACTGCTTCAAAATCAACAAATTAGAGATAACAGATTTAGGTCAACCTGAATGGTATTCTCCAATCCTATGCCATAGGGCTTTTTTCTTGGCCCTATTTAAAGATATTTCCTAGTGATACTTCCATCCTGGGAGACCATGCAATCTACTCTTTAACCAGCGCACTCAAATCCCTAAAATCCTTAGCCCTCTTCCTTCCATACTCCCAATCTGAACCAACCCCACAATTTACATTGTGCATTGTACAGTCCCTTCAAGATTATTCAGTCTTTTCTGTTTCTCAGTCTCCAACGAAGCCATGTGCTCTATATGACCAGCATTTAAATGATCTCAGCAACTTTACCTTCAAACTTACCTCTATCCTTTCCTCCCTAATTTCCCTCCCATCTTAGAAGAATAGGTGCCCTTTGCCTTGTACATTAATATCCCTCCATCCATGCTCTTGAATTCATTCTTCACATTTCTGAGTTACTGATTTATCCATTATTACCTTCCTCCTCTATTTTCAACCTCATACTATTTACTGCCTCTCTCCCCACTAGCTTATAAATACATTCAAGATATTTCTCTCTTCTCTCTCTCTCTCTCTCTCTCTCTCTCTCTCTCTCTCTCTCTCTCTCTCTCTCTCTCTCTCTGTGTTTGGATGTCTATAACATCCTTCCTCACTATACTGTGAGCAGTTCAAACATAAAAACTATATATTATTTACCTTTGTATCTTTGGTATCTAGTAAGTGCAATACATGTTGATTGAATTAATGACAGAATAAGTATTCAAAAACATCTTGAAGAACTGGTCAGAGCTGAAAGTAAGCTGAATGTAAACTGAAATGGAACAGGATTAAATACACCTAAGCTGAGAATTAGCTGCACCAATTCGTGTGGGGAAGTCTGAATAGAATTTTATGTGAAAAAGAACTGGAAAATTTAAGTATCAAGCGCAATGTGAGTCAAACTGCTATATGGCTGACAAGATAGTATGGCTATATCTCTGGTTATTTATCCTTTATAGTAAATACCATTTGTAGAAACTCTTTCTCTCTTCATACTATAAATTTTTGCAGAGCACAGTATTGAGAGTAAACAGTTTTCAGGTGGTTTTATAATTCAGGTTTTGTATTAAAAAGCAAGGTCGACCCAATAAAGTACAAATCATATTTTCAAGAATCATTAATTAAGTTAACAATTTAAGAAAGGAAACAAGATGAATCATGATCCCAATGCTCTTTTCCTAAAACACCTGATGGGCAGCCTAATTGTTGGGTTCTGTTCATAGAGTGAAAGCAACCAGTGGCCATTCTGAGTCGTGTCTAGTGCAAAACAACTTCTATATTTATAAAACTAGTTCTACTAGTTTGTAACAGTAATGCTCCAGAATTTAAAGCAAATATTTTTAGGACAGTCTTTTGAAGCTTTTTTAAAGTGTTTTGTTTAATGAACACATTTCTAAGTTCAGAAGGAAAAAAATTTTGATTATTAAGCAATTGCCTCTCACTTTTACCTTACAAACTCGTGCTTGCAATATTTTGCTATAACATTCAGATCAACGTCTAATCTTGCCACACTCCAAATAAAGACCACTGTTTATAAATAACACCTGACTTGACTTTTAGCTACAAGCGTTATTAATATTAATAGCTAATGTTTATTGAATGTTTACAATACTTCAGTAATTATTCCAAGCACGTAATGAGAAAAAAAATCCTGTGAGATAGAAGTATTTTATTACCCTTTTCATGTGAGAAAACTGAAGCACAAAGAGGTTAAGTAACTTGTCGAAGATCTCACAGCAAGTAAGCAGTTAAAGTCAGAAATGAACCCAGGGAGCCTGGGCATCGATCCTTATTTTTAAGCACTCAGTTTTAGGAGAATAACATGATAATTGAGGGATAATTTAATAGGAAATTTTAAAAATACAATTAACATGGCATTTCAGGCAAAAGTGGTTTTCTATTTTTATATCATAATGCTCCACTTTCATGTACATGTTTAGATTTTACCTACACATGTATAAAGAGAAAATAAACTTTTGATGGGGAAAAATTGATGGCAGTGTCTTAGTTCGGACACAACTTGCAAGCACTAGCTATAGAGTCAAGATAAACATCCTTTGGTTTAAGTACATTCAAATTTTGTTTGAAGATAAAATGGCTTGGAAGCTATGAAGGATTTGCTCTGAAATAGTCAAGAATACCAGAAACAGCTAACACAATGGATATTTTTCTTATAGAGAATGACTGACTTGTTACCAAAGCTTAAGGAAAATATTTGTTTTACTAGGTCATTGTGAAGTAATCATTGCATACAGATCAGCAAAGAGTTTTTGTCTCAGGGACCATTTTCCAGGAAAGATTCCTACACTCCTCTGGCCTAGAAGCCCCTGAACGGTAAGCATTAAATTGGCCTTTGATCCAAGAAAATAAGTCCTACTATAACATAATGTGTGCCTGAACATTTTTAAAACCTTGTCTTCTATTTAAGTCCCTCAAAACCATTTCTAGTTAAATTGCCTGAATCAATATCCTTATTTAGACACACCCTCAGTTACAAAACCAACTTCATTAAAGCAAGAAATTATCAGTATAGCAGGTAGTGGAACATCAATATTAGATTACTTCATGAACATATAAGCAACTTTATAAGGTCAAATTAAAAACAAAACAAAACAAAACAAAAAAAACATGGTATATATACATATGTCCACACAAAATTTTCCATACCTTCAACTTGGAAAGACATCTTATTCTATGGATTTCAATATTCTCAGTTTCTCCCATGTTGTTCTTCTGAGTGTTCCAAAGTATTTATTATTTAAATCTTGATATTTCTTAGTTCTATCATTTTAAGAAGACAAAAATCTATTAAATTACTGAAAAAAATCATAAGTCATAATTCTTTTGAAGAAAATACTGAATCTGACTAACATAAGCAGAATCCATTGTATTACAAAAATACCTAAAAAGCTTTTGATTCAGATATGACGTTAAAGAAGATTTAGTTGGTAATTTTCCATTGAAAAAGTTACATTGAATAACTTTAGTTACTCTTTAGCGAGATTAAAGGTATTAGAATTACTTGTTATGTTCCCCTTGCAAAATAATGATCATGTGGTTAAAATAAAACTTTTCATCTCTTTCGCCAAAACAAATAGAAGCAAAGTTAACTTCTTGGACTTACATCAAAATAATGCTTTTAAGAATACACAGACTTTGATTAGTGTTTGTGCTAAAAATCTGCTTCAGCAAGCCTACCAAAGTTCAAAAATCTCTGTTTGGCTAGGCTCCCTCTTAAAGTTCTTTGCGTTCCAAGACTTCCCTGGAGTTTCAAGAAGGGAAACACTTTCTGGGGCACTGCTGATTCACGGAAACCTGGAGAGACATGGAATTTTAATTATGGAAATAACCTAAGTAAAAACAACAAATAATTTTATGATCTGGAAAAGAATCCTACAGTTAGTTGCAAGTTAAGATGTGAGGTTCACGAGAAGACCAAACATGTAAGTGCAGATCTATATGTCTACATATGTAATATATATATATATATATATATATATATATATATATATATATATATCTCGCATATTTTTATATGTAAAACAAAAATATTATTTGAACTATTAAATTTTATTAACCTTTTTTCAAAGTTTTGTCTTATTTGTGTCTTGCAACCAGGGCATTATTTTGTACCAAAATGAAAGTGTTTTACTGTGACGATATTTAGTCTAGTAAATCTACTTCAGATTGTGAAAATGATATATTAACAGCATCCACAGTGTTAATTTATTCAAACCCTCTGAACAATATCCATTTAAAAAGTGATCCTGAATGCACTAATTTTTAAAAATCTAACTGCTTTACATCTGTAAATTTGCTGAATCTCTTTCCCTCTACATCCATTAAGGCAATGACCACTAAACAATGTATGACCTTAGTTCTCTTTACTCATTCTCTCATTGTTACCATTACGTATATACCAGAAGTCGACTACGTACCTGTCATTATGCTAAGCACAGTATTTCAGAAGTTAACAAGGCACACAAGCTGTCCTATAGATAATATAAACTGGTCAGGGAAGTGTAAGGCTCTGTGGAAAGTACTTGAACCCAGATCCCAAGGAACCTATATCGTATATAGAGAAAGGTAAACCTTTTAAATAAAACACATTGGAATAGAGCTAGAAAGTGTACAATCAAATACAAACTGTTTGGTATGTAAGAGGTGAAAAAATTCATAGGTCATAGATGAAAATTATTAGAGATTCTTTTGGCAATTCTAAGTAGCCATACAGATGAACTCATGCTGCAATCTCCCATAAAATGATAAATCACCATAACTATAGTACAACTGCAAGGCACTAGTTTTGGAAAAGCCAATAAAATAGGATCATTTTTCAAAAGAATGGGAACTGCTATTATTTGGACCTCAACGGTAATACATCTGCTTTTATCATAAACCTTTCAACTGCCCTCGTGTCTTCCTTCTCATCATTTAGAACCCAGTCTCACTCCACTTTCATTTTTCTTTCTATCCATCCTTGCCAATGTCTGAGCTCAATATAATCACCCAATCAAACAACAAAAGAGGGAGGGAACTTATTCCTCTTCCATGTCAATGTTGTCTTCACCCTTTTTAGTTAATAAAAACATGACTTTTCTAAATGCCTATTTTTCCTATCTGGCCAGGAGACATAGAAGGTGGAGTTAGTGACACAGAAAATCACCACAAAGGAGAATTCTGTAGTTCCTTCCATGCGTTATATGACACTATGTAACCATCTTGAGCACATTTTATCACCATGTTTCAAAGATGTGTTTCCAAATGTATTTACCCTCTTGAAGGAAGTTTTCTAAATAATTGTCCTTACTGGGGTTAAGGGATAGTATTTAAAACTAAGCACTTGGAATAAATTAAATGTCATTCAATTAACACTGAATTTTCCCTAATTTTTCAACTTATACAGTTGAAAACATGTCAGCTTTTCAGAAACACTTCTTAAGTTTTAATGGAGGAAAATAAATAAATGAATAAAAGCCATCGTTTACTTAATAAAATTCATGAAATAGTTAATGTCACAATCACTTTGAGTATCTTGGCCTCAAATCAGGGAATGCACTCATTGTTTCTTCGTATCCTTGGCTGGGCAAGTGCCAGTCTTATGAACAGTCCCCTTTTGTTAGCAATGTTGTTTACATGGTGACTTCTGCTCCTGAGACCACAGCGTTACAGATAAATCCTTATCAATCATCACGGCTAATGAAAAGGACTTGCCGAAGATTTATTAAGAGGAGAATCATTTTATTTCCCTACTCTTCAGCATTCAAAGGGGGGAGCAAATGATTCTTCAGTATGCATTCTCACAAAAACGTGGTTGTTTCCTCTGTGTCTACTACTCAGAACTCTGAGGATTTTGTTTTGTTTTTTTAATTGCAAGAAAAGGACATTATAGAATTGTTAACTATATGCACATTTTTGCAGAGCAGGACTCTAGAACTTTTTCATCTTGCATGACTGGAACTCTATACCCACTGAAGAGCATCAGTCAGGTTTTTGACACCCTTTGATTATCAGCCTTAACGACATGTCTCAATCATAAGAATACAAATTTTTACAAATAAACTATCTTGTCTGTGTTATTTCTCTAGTGTTAAGTATATAGACATAGT
Source organism: Rhinolophus sinicus (assembly GCF_057876585.1). NCBI lineage: Eukaryota > Metazoa > Chordata > Mammalia > Chiroptera > Rhinolophidae > Rhinolophus > Rhinolophus sinicus. Next base: position 35,547,223 of record NC_142501.1, read on the forward strand.
TTTTTTATTGCTATAAATCACCTGGGGAAAATGCATACATTTAATTTTACATTATACTATTGAATTAACAAAATAAAGGCTTTACTTTATCAGGCAAAACTAGTAGTACATACATGAAGAAGACTTAGAAGAACATCCTTTCCCTGACAAAAAAAAGAGAGAGTCATACCAGCAACAGTCTTACGAAAATTATTTATTTCCAGAAGTTTCAACTGATTCCTAGCTCTGCAAGAAAAGAACAGCCTCTTGGCAGTATCCAGCAGAAATTTTAACCAATGCCATTCCAAGCAAGTATGTGCCAATGAAGCACATGTGGAAGCAACAATGGCCCTTTGTGTAGCGCCTACCAAATTATCTTAGTTCTATTAGTTCATTTTCATCAGAAATCAAAGAATAAGATACTGGATTCTGCAAATAAGCCTTCCAAACATAGGTATTATTTTACTTCTTGCATTCAGGGGAGGCACTAGAAATGCATCACTCTAGGCAAAACTAGAGGAGAAACTTAACTGAACCACACAACCACGTACATGATTTCACCATGCAGAGTGAAACTCACAGTATCACAAGCAAAAACTATCATCAGCAATCCAGCAATAAAAATACATACCCTGTTACTTTGGATAATATACTTTCCAATTCTGGTAATAGACCAAGGCATGGAAAAATCAAGCTGAAAGTGGATTTCCCAAGTCTTAGGAGAACCGGTTGTGACTATCCTCAGGATTACAGCCCAGGCCAAGTAATGTTAGAGAATCATCAGATTACGGAAGTAGCCAACATTTTCCACACTGACAATTTAAACTGTTTTATTTCTTCAAATTATGATACCAATTCTTCTCTTCCTTTTGCCTGTACTCACATAGTTCTAGATGCAAAAACATGTTCCTTCATTTAATTATGGCAAGTAAATACTAAATTGACCTTTATTCTCATAGAGAGTGGAGTTTTCATCTGTAACATGCCCAAAATAACAGAAAACCTAATAAAGAATTTAGGTTTATTTTCCCCAATCCATTTATTTATGTATTTGTTCATTCACATTAATGGACATACAGACACAACTAGATGTAATCAAAATGTCAGACCTCGAAGCCCAGCTGTAGTTTAGTTGTGAGTTGTTTAAGCTCTTTGAGTCTTTTTATTTTTTTGTTTTTTACTTGTCTTTGGCGTTGGAATATTTATACCTATCTTGCAAGATTGGTATGAAGCTTGAGTTATGAAATTTACATAAGACCGACCCCTAGCATGGCTGCTGAAATAAAAGAGTCACTCTGTAAATGGCAGTGATTATTATTCATTCATTCCACAAATATTTATTAAGGCTCTGCTACATTCCAAACACAGTAGTTGGTGCTAGGGATACAAAGATGAATAACATATGTGTTTGCACACAAGTGGTCTCATAAACTATTGGGAGAGATAGACAATTAAATGATAATAATAGTTAGTTAATGCCACAGTGCAGACAATTTGAGCTAAGTAATAGGAAAAGATAATTAGTGAAAACTATTTATTTCAATATTCATTTGGAATATCATTTGGATACAGCACAGTAGTTTAAGTGCTTGGGCTTTAAAATGAGGTACGACTAGTTTGAAAGCCTGTTTTTAAATCAGTTGTGTGATTTTGTACAAATCACTTATACAATAAGGATAGTTTCTATCTTTATATCAGACAAGAAAATAGAAAACAAAAACAAAAACAGGAAAATAGAACCCAGACTGGTAGTTCAAGAGAGGAATTTAACATATGAAAATAGTTACAAAGGTGTCAGAGGAATTAAAAAGCCGAAATGAGCAGATGGTGGACAACCCAGAGATTTACACCAGTGGAAAGTCACTCCCAGTCCTAAGGCTGTATCAGAAAGGAAACTGCAGGAGCTTGAACCCTTAGGACACACAGCCACCGCCAGAGGCACCACTTAAAGAAGGAAGGGTGGGGGAGTAATGCCCTGGCTCTTCCCTTCTCTACAAACCCATTCTCACACTAATACTTCCCACTGACAACCTAAAAGGAAATCAGATGCAAAGGAGCCTGGGAAATTTCCTTTTTGAAATCAGTCCCTCGGGATAAAGAGAAGATCAGAGGATGGGGAAAAAAATGCACATGAGGCCAGAAAAACAAATGACTAATACAACCATAATTAGTTGCAGTAGAGTTAAATAAGATAATAAGGGATAAATGTGTAACATGATGCTAGCACATAATCAACGTTCAGTGAAGGGCAGCTATTTATATAATTGGGTAGTATACCTTCAAACACTGATGCTGTTTTTATTCTCAGTAATAGAGGATTCAGGAGATTTGACTAGTTGCATAATTGTTCAGCTCTTGACATTACATATATAGAGACTGCAATCTCTAGGTTATGACAAATAAGACATGAGATTTTGTCATCAAATCAACTGATTTTTAATTGACTCAAATACATTAACCAATGACTTTTGCATCAGAGAAACACAGCCATAGTCACCAGATAATCACAGAGCAAGGTTTTTCCAGTTTTTTTGTTTAAGTTAGGTATGGAGAAAATGTCCAAAAAATTCCAAGATACATAGTCACAGTTACCCCTAACTGCTTGGTCAAGATGCTTCAACAACCAGATTAAAAACAGTATATTAAAGTCAGAAGTAAAATCTTTTCATGGTGGAAGGAGAAAAGAGAAAAGGATGATGTTATTCCTCATTCTTATTATTTCCTTCTGTGTAGATGGAATTCCATAGCACAACATGCCTTTCCTCTTCTCTTACTGTCTGACATGATCCAGTGACTATGTGTGCAAGTCTATCTATTTGGAGATTAATTTATAAGGAAGCCTGCTTGCCAACAGAAGTAAGCCACATTCTCTCATATAAGCTTTTTTAGTGCTAAAAATTATATTTTGGACTCTGTGTGCCATACTTCTCTGTCTTAGTTTTCAATTGATGCACAATTAGGATAGATGGGGGAAACATCAGTTTTATTGGTATTTATTCATTGGACACTCCAAAAACCCCAACATACAAGAAAAGCATGAAATAACAGATTTTCATAAAACACCAGCTCTAATATAATATTTATAGCATGATACTATTTTTGGTAAAATTATATGTAATTATAGGTAATAAAATATAAGCATTTTATACTACTTGCTATATTCCAGCCATGTTCTAGAAGCTTTATAGATGTCTATCTATTTAATTCTCATAAAACTCTACAACATAAATAATATTATCCTAACTTTAATGATGCAAAAATTAAAGCACAAAGGTGTAAAAACAACTTCTGCCAGGTCAGACAGCTTGTAAGTATCAAAGCCAAGATTCAGATTCAGACAGTCTGGCTATTAGAGACTATTAACTCCTACCCTAAGCTGCCTTTCTGTGTGTGTGTGTGTGTGTGTGTGTTCACTGTTGTATTCACTTGCCGATAAAATACTGAAGGACTGAAACCAGAATCTTAAAAGTGGTTATCTCTGGACGAGACTATAGTTGATTTTATTTTGTTTCACCTTTGGAAATCTCTGTGCTGTTTCCCACAAAGATCATTTTTTTTTTTTCCCAAGAAAGAACGAGCACCATTGAAATTGATTATTTAAAAATGTGATTAAAATGCAACACATTTCTAATCCATGTTAATGCTGTGTTCTTAACCACTAGTTTATTTCTTGTTCCTCTAATTATTTTGTTTTAACTAAGAACCTTTGTCAGTCTCCTCTTTTTCTCCCTTTTCTTCGATTATGTGGGCTTTAATTTAGCAAAACAGCCTAAATGGTACAGCTGGAAGGCACCTAGAGTCTCTACTCAGACTTCCCAGTTGGTTGCATGTGGTTACAGACTATCATGGTATCGATTACAATTTCTGCTTTGGGATTAGTTAATAAAATGGTTGTTTAAATTATATAAAGGAAACAGTTTGGAAGTCTGAATAAATATTGAGCAAGATGCTCAGGGACTAGTGTTAATTAGGTGAGTGTGCGCGTGACTTGCTTCTCCTTCAGTTTACTACTCAGCTGAATACCATTTGTCAGCCTGGTAGTTTGGATCATCAGACCATTTTCAATTATCTTTATTTGTGGTCATATGCCATTTTATTTATATCTCTAATGGACCATTGGATAAAGACAGGAAGCATAAAAGAGCACTGATTAAAATATAACCTAATGGGGAGCATAAAAAATAATATTATAAATTTTCCTCAAGATTACCTTCATCTGATCAGCAAGTTTCATTCATCTATTCAAACTTTTTACCTAGTACCTCATTTTATGGTTCCATTGTTCCAAAACCAATTTTTGAAAAGGAATAATAAAATGGAGAATTGTATCTCGTCTTTTCCATATTCAGAGAAATATCTGCAAATGATGACATAAACCCATTCTCTTATTTCCTCAATTCTAAAGAAATCTCAAACATTATAAAACTGAGTTTATTGAATTGCTAGATACTTTTAAAAACTGTAAAGAGTGTAAAAATTCCAAACATAATAACATCAGCTTTTTCTTATTTTAACACTTTAACACATATAATACTTAAATACCAATATACATATATGACTCTCTAAGCCAAATACAACATAATATCATCCTTGAATTTATTTCCTAAAAGGTCATGCTTTTTCTCACAACATTAATATAAAATAAGGAGAGTATATCACATGTTAAATAATATGATATACATGACAAGAAATTTGCCTTCATACTTAATATTACCAAATATAATTAAATAAAGTTTATAATTGTCTACGAACACATAGATCTAAAATAAAACATTTTAGATTGAATCATCTATTTTTAAATAAACTTTTTTTAGTTTATAAATATTTGTAAAGATTATGTGTTACTATGTAAGAATTATAAATCAAGAGATTGGTAAACACTGGCCCAGTGAAGTTCCCATTGGCAAATATGGAAACAGCCGTCATAGAGTACATATCCACACAAAACACTTAGTGAAGCACTTACACACTCACCGATTTGACTATTAACCAAAATATCACTAAAATCCATGATTCTTAGCCACAATGTATCATAGCAGTCTCCCTGCTTGCCTATCTATCTTTCTACCTATTCCTATTATATAACACTCCCAACTCAAAATGAATCTTGTTAAAGTAGAGCTTTTATAAAGAGTTATTCGATCTTCTCCTTTAAGCATCAGTATTGTTTAACTTTTATTTTGGTATCACTTCAAACATAGAGAAAAGTTGCACAAATTATACAGAATTTCCATGTGTTCTTTACTCAGATTAACCAATTGGATACATTTTGCATCATTTGCTTTCCCTCTCTCTCTCTCCCCACCCCACCCCTTCTCTCTGTATACACAGTCCTCCTTTGGTATCCATGGGGGATGGGTTCCAGGGCTCCCCACCGAGAATACCAAACTTTGAGGATGTTCAAGTTCCTTATATAAAATGGCATAGTATTTGCATATCAACTAAGCACATCTTCCTGTGTACTTCAAATCATCTATAGATTAATCAATGCAAATGCTATGTAAATGGTTGTTATACTGTATTATTTATGGAATAATAACGGGAAAAAAAGTCTGTAAATGTTCAGTACAGACCCAACCATCCTAGGCCTGACTACACAGTACACGTAAGCAACAATGTAATGGGTTTTCAAATATCTTTGATCAGTAGTTGGTTAAATCCTCAGATGCTAAACTCATGGATATGAGGGGCCAACTATATGTATTCCTCTCCACCCCTGAACCACTTGAATAAGTTGGAGATATTGTGGTCCTTTAAATATTACTAATTATTTCTATGTATATTTCCTAAAAGCAAGATATTCTATTGTATAACCAGAATACAGTCATCAAAGTCTGAGAACTTAACATTGGTTCAATATTATCTAAGCCATGGTCTATATTCAAATTGTGTCAATTGTCCTAATAATGTCTTGTGGCATTTTTGTTTACATGGCCTAGGACCCAATCCAGGCCATGCATTGTACTTAGTTATCACATTTCTTTAGTTTATTTTGATTAGGAAGAGTTACTCAGCTTTTCTTGTCTTTTTTGTTTTATTTCATTTTGTTTTATTTCTTGAGCTTCACATTTGTTAAGAGTATAAATTAGTTGTTTTACAAACTATCCCTCATTATGAGTTTGTCTAATGTTTCTTCATAATTAGGTTTTGGTTACACATTTTGGACAGGAATACCACTGAGTGATATTATGTCCTGTTGAGACATATGATGTCAGTTTGTTCCAATATTGGAGATGTTAGCTTTGATCACAGTCGGTTTTTTCAGTGTAGTTATTATTTTTCCTTTGTAAGTAAAAGTAATTTTTGTACATATCTTTTGAGACTATATAAATATCCTGTTTCTCATCAGATTTGATCCCCATCAGTTTTAGATCCATTGATGATTTTCTGATTCCATTTTTATATTTATTAGTTGGCATTCTACTATAAAAGCTTCCATTTCTCTCTCAAAATATATTATTCATTTGTTTCAGTGTAGACTCATGAGATTTTATTTTACTCAAGGGGTTATGATCTATTGCCTTTGTTATATTCATGTTCAAATTTTCCAATAGAAGTTCCTCCACACTGCTTCCTATATTTTACTGTTATGTTCTAGTAAAAATCCCTTAAAATTGGTTCCTGTATCCTTTTGATATGCTCCATCATTGTTTGGGTACTTCCCTACTTTCTGGATCCTGAAGAAGTTCTAGGCTCATTTTTCACTGTCCCTGGCACAGCTCTCAAATTAACCCTTTTTCCAGAAAATGTTGGTTCCTTTAGTGGTCAGTAATAATTAGAAACTAGAGTAGAGATAGAGATATATGTACACTCAGGAAATATATATCTGTACTTACAAATATAGATTAATAATACAGATATAGGTAAATGTATAGATAGTAAACATGGGTTTACACTGAAACCTCCAATTCTAGTCCAACACCATCTTCTACTCTGACCAACACTGATCAGTACTGAAATAATCATTTATTTTTCTTCTTGGAAAATTTTTTTTCCTCTCTATTATCAACTTTAGATAATCTCTTATCATGGGTTCTTATATCAATAATGTTTTGTTTTTCCCTAATGTATTTGACTTCTAAACCTTATACAATGTCATGTTATCTTTGAATGTGTTTTTCGATAAATCCATGCTCTGTCTTAGCTCACTAACTTAAGGTAAAACTAAACTTATAAAAGAACTTGTTACCTTTCTAATTATTAACCAGGAGTGACAAGTGTCTCTATTTGCAGTTCCGTTGTATTTGCTCAAGTCTATCTGTCCTGAGTACTTTTTGACTTTTAGTTGGTCACCTGTGTGTTCTTTACTAAGCTGAAGCAATAGAAAAGTCTTCACTGTTTTTGGTGGTGTCATCATTTTATTTGTTTCTGTATTTATTGCATTTGTTTTGTAGTTTTTTTGTATTTTCCTATTTGCTTTTTGCTAGAAGGTTAGTTTCTAGATTGGGTCCAAGACCCAATTCAGCAAAAACATGGAGTCTGTTATAATTCTCCCTACCACAATTAAACATCCTCCCCAAAGACAGAAATTCATAATTTTGCTGTTTAACATATTCTCTTACTAGAGAGGTTGGCTATACACAATTGTACAAGTCTTTATGTGAGGTCTGACAATGTTCACCAACTCATTCTAGAAAAGTTGCTCCATACTTCATTGCTGAATATCACTATGGTCACCTTCAAAGTACTCCCCTTGGGAAGCTATGCACCAATGCCTGTGCCTAGTCTACCCTTCAAAGCAATTTTGGAACTCATTTTCTGGAATGGTTATCAGAGCTGTCATTGTATTACCCTTGATGTCCTGAATGTCATTAAAATGTCTTCCTTTCAATATTTCCTTTATCTTTGGGTAAAGAAAGAAGTGATTGGGGGCCAGATCAGGTGAGTAGGGAGGGTGTCCCATTACAGTTGTTTGTTTACTTGTTAAAAACTCCTTCTGGGACAGTGCCATGTGAGCTGGTTCATTGTCATGACACAAGAGCCATGAACTGTTGGCGAAAAGTTCAGGTCATCTATCTTTTTCACGCAGCCTTTTCAGCCCTTCCAAATAGTAAACTTGGTTAATTGTTTGTCTAGCTGGTACAAATTCATAATGAATAATCCCTCTGATATCCAAAAAGGTTAGCAACATCCGTGCAACAAATTTGTGAACTTAGTTGTCAGACCTCATATGTTCATGTGGATATTCTTTGTATGAGTTAAGTATGTGCTTGTGCTAGAAATAGCAAAGTTGAAAGAAATCTGAAGAAATTTAGGGGTAAGAAGTTGAGCGAATGTGTGGAATGACTACCACATTATCACTGGGCAAAGCACGTTTGTCAACAGAAAACAAATTGGTCATGGACAGGCTGGAAGACCCCAGCAGAATGAAAAATAGTTCAAAACAGTCATAATGGAGATTAAAACAGAAAGTTAAATGGAAATGAGTAAAAAAGTTTGTGAATGGCATTGATTGCTAGAATGAGTCAGATTGGATAATATGAATTTATACGGAAGAACATCAATATCTGTATGTGATTTATGCCAAAAACATAATAATTCTTTCTCCTGTATTTGATGGCATATATCTCCTCATCATCCTTCTTCTATCAGATTTGTTCAATCAATATATATTATATACCTAATATACACAGAAATGTTTTCTAGATGCTTGGAAGATAGGTAGCTTTAGAAGATGTGATTCCTATCTTTGCAAAGTCTATCGTCTAATAAATAAGATAGCTACAGCTGTAACTATAATTCAAAGTTATGTCATGCCAATGCATAGACTAAGGGGTAAGAGTGTAGGTTCTGGAGCCAAACTGTCTTGATTCTAACCCTGATGCACAACTTTTAGCTATGTGGCCTTGGAAAAATTATCTACCCTCAATTTCCTTATCAATAAGAGTACCCACCTCAGAGGTTTGCTGTGAGAATCAAATGAGCAAATATGTGCAGTGATCTTAGCATCATGCCTGGATAGAAAGTACTCAAAAAATATTAGTTACTACTATTAAAGGAAATAAAAATCTCTTTTTACTTAGGGAATCAGAAAAGTTTTCACGATTAGGCACCACTCAAGTTGAACTTGAAAGGTAGAGTTTAGACAGCTAGAGTGAGGGGAGAAGGCATTCCAAACAGGAGAGTAAAAGAGCAGAGGTCTAACATGAAACAAGCAGACCTCCTTTAAGAAGCTCTGCATTTCCACCATAGGCACATAGGAGTCAAGGTCAAAATCTTAAGGTGGGCAATTGGTAACAAGTGAGATTAAATGCCTAATGATTGCTTCTCCTCTTGGTCCTCTCACATTCTCCTCTCCTGTTTCTAACCTGATGTTTTTTTCTGTGTAAAAAGACAGGGATGGATTAGATGATTCCATTATTATTCAGATGAGAACACTGAAACCAAAATCATGACAAAATTAGCTTAAGGTCATATACTAGATATTTGCAGGAGCAAGCCATCATCTGCCCTACACCCAAAGCAGTAGTTGTCTCACCGGTAATTTCTTTTAGTCTTTCTCCAACTCTTTCCTTCTAAACCCTAATATACACACACACACACACACACACACACACACACACACACACACACACACAATATCTTATTTTCCATCTGTTTACAGGTAGACAATTGTGTATTCTAATGTGAACACCTTGAGGTAATGAACTCAGTTTTGCCTATATTGACCCAAAGGAGTGATTGGTTTCAAGCCAAACAGAAGAAAGTAGCCCTGTAAACCTGCTGTTAGGGGTATTTTTTTCATTAGAGTAGGAAGATTACAAAGAATTCCTTCATGTAATCCAGTTGGCTAATGCTGTTGTGTGTGAAGGAGAAAGCAGAGCTGATAAATTCTGATTTACACCCCAAAATCATGTGAACAAGTGAGGCAAAAAACCAGTGCATAACACTAGAAAAAAACGAATAAAAATTAAATTTTTAAAAAAGATTACTTCTGAAATATTCAAAATAATTCTCTGCATCTTAAATTAGTAGGTGCTTGCCAGTTTTGCCTTTTACTTGGGACTTGCATAAAATTGGTATCAGTATCCCAGGGAGCCAAAGTATTATATCAAGTTAGCCAAGCAATTTTTTATACAGCTTTGCATAGTGCCAGGTAGGTACTAGACTAGTCAGACGGATCACTTCTTAAACTATATAAATGTCTAACCACTATGCTGTAGACTTGAAACTAATATAGAATAACATTGAATGTCAAAATAAATAAATATAGTGTTAAAGAAAAAGCAGGCATTTTGGTCTAAATAAACACTAAACCATGTATCAGCAAAGCTAAATTTTAATCCAGGAGTCATTCATCGCGAACTAGATGTATGATATGGACAAGTTATTTAACATCTTATTTAACATTTCTGAGCTTCTGTATTATTTCTGAATCATTGATTACACTTTGTTAAATGCATTAATTATCTTCTTAAAGGAAATCATTATTCTTACCCAAATTGTTTGATTTTATTTCATGTTTTCTTTTCTTTCAGAATATCAGTTAATTTCACTGAGATTATAATTGCAGAATCACTGAATAAGTAGAACAGGACTTTTAAAAAATTTCTTTCTTCTCTCCTGAAATATCTACTAAACACCCATCAAATGATATTATTCAGCTTTAAAGAAGTATATGAAATCAGTGGAATAAATTTTCTTACTGGAGAACTTCCACTTTCTTTTTTTTTAGATTACACAGACATGTACATTTTCACTGACAGTTGTAATTTGTTTTAGTTGCTATCTATGGTATTAAGTTGTCATAATTTAGAATATTAACTTAAATAAAGCTTAGACATACAAGAAAAACAGAACAAGTTGGGAAAAATAAAGAATAAGTTGGTTACTTAAAAAGTAATTGCGATGTTTCTATGTTATAATGGAAAAAGTGCTTAAATAAAGTGCAGCTAGCGATGTGTCTCTATTTAAATGCTAACAAATGAATTTGTGAATTGACAATTATTGTTTTTATGCCTTTAATCCTCCCTCCCTCTCTTCATTATAAATGTTTTTTGGCTCTCTTTTGTGTCATTTTTTATACACATGCCCTTATACCTCAGTCTTCTACTCAATGCTATTAAACGATTGGGATTATTGGGGTTCAACTAGATTCTCAATGTCCCTGGCTTCACTCCTTGTATATAAACACATTTGTTTTTATTCTTAATTGCTTTTTAAAATCAATTCCTTACTAGAACATACTATTTAGTCCTTCAAAACCCACTCTGTTATTTTACAAAGATGGCAAATTTAAACTTCTGCTGAGTGTGACACACCATTAACTGCACACAATCTGTAGCTCCTATATTAATACTCACTGATACGTTAATGTAATAATGACCCATCTGCTACTGCTGTCTAAGAGGCAGTTTCTATCTACAGGGATGGAAATGATGACAGAGTCTCTCTGAGCTGCCTGATGTCAGAGCTGGGGAAGGTGGAAAGGGTATATAAAAGCTGGATTACTGGTTAGTAAATTGGAGGTAAATACTCCAGTGGATGCAAGCTTGGGATTTTTCATGAAGCTTTCTTGCTATCAAAGGCATTTTCTTATATTGCTGATACTGAAACATTAAAAAGTAAAAAATTTCCTGTTTCTGGTAAAGTATTACTTATTTAGGGAAGAGCAGACTTGAGATTAAAGGAAGAGTAAAGGTAAAATGTACTATAATATCAATTTTCCAGATTGTGTAGAGAAGGAGATTGGGAAAGTGAAAATTTTGAAAATATTTGAAAATTGTGTGAACAGTATTAAGGGACTATGTCAACAAAATTATAATTCTTGGAGGTTCTGTTTTTTAAAAAGATTTTTAAAGTAGGCTCTACTTTCAAATTCCTTCAATTAGAGCTAAAAGAAATTTCTTGATTTCAGTGCTGAATTACTATTTTCAGAACATTTGAGAAGCAGTGTGCACTCTGAAGCTGCCAGCAGTTCTCATCATGCTCTCTGTTGCATTAAGCCCTCTGAAAGCTACACTCATTGAAAGGTTAGTAACTTTAAATCTTGTTTCTTTTGTAAAATATGGGAAAAATAGAATTAAATACTGCTACATAACTAACAACCCTTGTGCCTTTAGAGTTCTGACGAAATCATCCTTGAGAACAGTACATTAAGCTATTCAACTGTTCCTTGAATCATGTGTTCTTTAAAGAATAATGCCAGTGGCTGATAAATGCTTCTGATGAAACTTCTAACAAACAGAAATGGATAGTTCCAGTTTTGTCAAGAAATATGCTGTTGGAACTTAAAGCAGCGAAGGCAGAACAGGAAGCGGGAAAAACCAAAAGGTAGTAATTTCTACTATATTAACCTGATTCTTAAACAAATTGGAGAAACTTAAAGTGTATATTTCATATCAGGTGGAATTTTTTGGTATATTTTCATATATTCTTTTTCTCAGAGGGCTCTGGCAGTATCTAAAACTTTTATGTCACCTTCTAGAAATAAAAATGTATAGGAATAATCAGGGAGAAATGAAAATTTTTAAAAAGTTAAATTTAGAAGAACTAGTTACAAAGCCGTTTGTTCTTAGGTGATTCTTTCTAACTTGATAACTGTTTTGTTAAGAAAACAGAATTATAAAAAAAATATTCTTCATGAGGTTACTTCTGATCTGCTCTAAATGTAAATGAATATTAATACTTCTTGAACATGTTTTCAATGGATAGCATGTGCATAAGGATTTCCAAGGAAGGCTTATTTTGAAAGGTGTCATGTCATTTAAATGGTTGGTCATTTGGAGGAAGTCTAAAAACTAAGTCAGGTGAAAGTGTTAGCAGTAATTACAGCTTTCAAGTGGAAAGCCTCTGAAACTATAATTCTTCATGTATTTAAAGGATTCTTAAGTCCAGATTCATGCATAAGTCATAAATAATATGAGGATGTGTGTACCTAAATCAGTTTGGACTTAACATGGGCTTGTGGAATGGAATTTATACTCTTTAAGACCAAGGAGAACTAAATTTTCTTTTGAAAACAGTTTGCTTTAAGTCATATTAGAATTCTTTTCAGAATTATCTGCATCGTCTTTATTTTCCTTTAGAATATTTTTGTCGAGGTGGAGGTGTGTGGCAATGTGTAAAGATTTCTACAGCACCTATGTACAATACATAATAAGAATTATCAGAAGAATTTTCTTCATCATTTCAGGGTTTATCTAGTTTATAGGATCTTCTCAGAATTGACTGCAATTTTCAAATTTTTTTCTGGATAAAAACAACTTTAAAACTGACATGAAGTGTCTGGTAAACTAGCAGAACAATTGAAGGATGACAGGAAAATTAGCAGTATTACCTAGTATTTCTGTCTATGTCTTGATCTTTTCTTTCATTAGATATAGACATTTGCTAAGCACTTTTACTCAGTGTGTCTTTATGGATATTAATTTATTATGAGGTGAACTTCACTCAGAAAAAGAATAGTACATACCATTATTTGTTACCAAATGATTTTTATGCTAGTCAACACAATCTCTTACTTTAAATTGTTAGAAATACATGTAAAACCTTCTTCAAATTGATTTTTATGTTTCCTGAAATCAATATATTTGGTCATTTTTTTAAAGGGGAGGGAGAACTTATCACGCTGAGCTGTTCAACCATGTAATATTCTATGAATTTCATAAAAAGCTGATAAAGTCTACGTAGAAAATTTCTCAAATTTTAAACACCTTTAAAAAAATAAGACTGGTATACATTTTTTATTCAATACCATATTTCTCTCAAAGCACAATCATCTCATTTGAGATCTTCTTCAACTTTTAGGTATACTTGTCTGAGATGGGATTAAGAGGTAATGAACTGACTTTACAAGCCGTACCAAAAAATAAGTATTTTATATTCATGACTGAGGCAAAAAGATCACACACTTGCCCCCCCCAGCCACCTTTTTATGCTCAGCAGCAAATATCTACCTCGCAGATATCAGAGGGTAGCTGAAAGTATAACTCCATGGGTTTTAAGCTATAATCACTAAGAGCTACCTGTAGGAACTCACACATCTCCACAGATGAATGTTAAAAGCTGGAAGCAAGGATCATTTTAAAAAGCCCTTGAAACTAAGATGTTTTAAAAGAGAAATTTTAAGAGTTACAGTTTGGCCTAAGGTCATCACTGTTAAACTCTCTTAAAGTCAAGAATTTCAGTATATGTGTGCACATTTGTAAGTGGTCAGTAGCTTTAAACTAGAGCTTGTTACTAGCTGGTGGGCAGGCTGGACTCATCTGCCTGGAAAATCAATGGAGGAAAAAGCACCTGAAAGTCAGTGAAATCATAATTATGAAACCAACCAACATAAAAGATCATAATATTTATTTTAAGTAGAATAATGGCCCTTCTAGCTAACACAAATAACAATTTAGTTAGAATAATTTTAAATCCTATTACAGTCCTTGAGAACAATTATCAAAGTACCACTCAGACATTTAGCACATAGGGTATTTTACACTTTGCTCCAAGCATATGTCAACCATAGCTTGGGACAGATATCCCTTTGAAATTTCCCAATCTGACCCATGGTGTTTTTTTTCATTGATTTAAATTTATTAGTGTGAAATGTTTGGGTCAAATTCTAATTCCTGGTGTTTTTCAGGAAACATTTATTGACTTTTAGAATTTTTGGCCAGTGTATGAATTACTGGCTTAGTCCATGAAAGCATTAAGCCATTCTTTGGAAATGCACATTAAGCCATGCTTACTACACACGCAAAATCTGAATAGATAGTATAAATAATAGTGATATATAGACCAGGTAATTAGGTCCCAAAGTATAATTGGTTTGTCAGTACACATTTATACTCAACAGATATCCAGTTCACTTGATTCTGCAAGAAGGATTTTCTGTATTTGGGAGGAAATATGACAATAAACACCTTAAAGTGTCACAAATGTTAAAATATTTACTCTTAGTCTATCTCTACACAGAGATACAGATAATGAAGTATTCCCCACACAAAGTAGATACGTAGAGATAAAATCCATTGCATTTTGCCCCAGGTTATGTATGTCCACTGGCTTCTGGACATAATCTCACACCTATGTCTCTTTCCCACTTTACACTTACCCAAAGTTTCACCAACATTTTGATTTATATTGCACTGAAAATGAAAACATTTCCCTGTCTTTCCTAATCATCAGCAAAAAGAAAGCAATGCCATTATTCTGTATCTATTTCCAATACCACTTTGCAAGTACATTGAAACAAAAAGGTAGTATAAAAATATAGAGTTAATATAAATATATTCTGTAAACAAAAACAGAAGTTAACATTGAAATGATTTAATCATAGTTATTTCTGACTTACCTATAATATTATATGTGATTGTTCCAGATGGTTGAAAGAATGTGGTGAATATTAATACCATTGACATAAAAAGTCTTTTGGTTTTAACATTTCACCTAGTCCTGTCACTAAAATTATTGAAAGCATAGGAACCAAGTAGGTGGCAGGAAGATGGTAATGTTTACATATTTATGCTAAGAGTAATAGAACTCCCACACTACAATAGTCAGAGTGGAATTACCCTTGAGACTTTGTAATACTCCTGATTCAATTATCTCAGGGAACTAACAAAAATTAACCTATACTGCTTAATTCTTATTGGAACAATGTAGGAAATGAAGATATATATTTTTAGTTCCTTATTTTTCAGATTACATAAATATTTTACATTCTAAATCCCTTTTATATATCAGGAAATAGATTATTTTTAAATTAAATTTATTGTGGTGACAATGGTTAGTAAAATTACAGAGGTTTCAAGAGTACAATTCTATAATACATCATATATATGTTACATTGTGTGCTCACCACCCAGAGTCAGTTCTCTTTCCATCACCATATATTTGACCCCCTTTACTCTACTCTACTATTACCCCACCATCAAAGAGATTTAGAAGAATATAAGACAAACACACTTTACTATTATTATCTGGAATATATTCTGAATTTCCAAAGAAAGGATCATACTGCAAAATTCAACATTGTTATAATGGAAGGTTTGTTATATGATCTCCTGGTCAAAACTTGATTCTGCAGCATCTTCGAGGTGCCAAAAAAAAAGTCTGTCAGTCATCCAGATGATTCCAAATCAAAACAATGAGTAACTGATGTGAAAACATTTCCTTTAGTTTTCATCAATATGAGATATTTTGTGTCATATAGCTGTATCCAACCCTGCATCTAAGACTAGTCTTTCATGTTTATTCCATGTTTCCAGGCCTCAGGTGGAAAAACGGAAATGTAACACTGCCACATGTGCAACCTGATACATATGGCAAGAGGAATACAGTTGAGATTTTAAACAGAGAACCATTGAATTACTTACCCCTTTGGAGGCCAATGTATTTGTACAGTTCTTACTGCTTATGTATAAATACTCTAGTGATTTCCTGTATAATTTAATATCTTTTTCATTTCTAGCCTGAATATTTGAGTCTGTGTATCACGTTTGTTGCCAGTACCTATAGATTGTAATGTTAAAATGGTTTTAAATTTAATAGTAACTAAGATCCCATAATAAAAAGACAACGTCTTATAAAATGAAATATTCTTGCTATAGATTTTTCTTTTAAAAAGCGATGTATTTTGCTTATATTTATGACATGAGTTTGAGAACAAAGAAGAAAATGGGAGCTGAAAACTTGTTAATTGTAAACAGCTAATGATAAAGTTATGGTTCTGAACATTAGAAAACCAGCAGTAGTAACGATCCTTGTTAAGCAATCTCTTTTTGCATTAGATTTCTGAAATGAGATAGTGTTGTTTAAAAACAAAAATAAATTAAATCCTGCTCCTGACTCAGCTGAAATATTTAAATTTTTTTTCTTTTATGGTGAAGTGAAAACTGCTGAATGAATAGGCCCATATCCAGTTGCCAGTCCCTTGAGGTCTTTCTCATGTGACTTCAGACCACATTTTCATCCACATTGCTACTGCTCTCCATGTACATTAACCTTCTATATATTTCATACTCACACTCACCCACCTTCATACCCTTGCCTGGACAATTTGCTCACTTTGCAATATTTTCCCCTTACCCTCTGGGTGTCTACACCACATTATGTCTTCTCAAATGCCACATTCTCTAAGGAATCTCTCACAAAACTTTCAGCTCTGCTCTGAATTTACATAGACTCCTATCTGTATTACTCATCTGATATCAGTTTATGCAAACATTCACTCAGTCACTCAACAAATGTTTATTGAGCTCACTTTTGTGTTTGATATTATCTTAGTGGTTCAGGTATCAAGACTACCTTGAAGAAGTTGATGGCTTCTACCTCGTATTTTGGTTATATGTACAGAGGTGTTATTTCCTCATCTAGCCTGAAAAGTACCTGAAGACAGGGATGTCTGAGTTATCTCTATAATCTCCACAATAGTTAAGCCCATTACTTGCACATAACAGGTGCTCAATAACTACTGTTTAAATAAATGTATTTCCTGAGTAATAAACAAATAAATGAATGAGTAAATTTTAATATGAAGTTAAGATTTAATACAGTGTGATAAAGTTAATAGTGTAACATCTTGAGCTCCCTTTGTAAAACAAAGATAACAGTTGCAAGGTTTTGTTAAATGTGTTAAAGAGTAGGAATAAAATATGCAAAGCACCTCGCACATCTTTGGTGTTCAATCAGTGGTAGATATTATAGCCATGGTAACTATACACAAACAAAAGAATGGTCTGGCATAACAGTGCGTACCTTTGTTATTAATAGCAAATAAACAGGATTTAAAAAGAGAGGGAGAACAAAGATAAAAGTAGGGAACAAAGGTGAGCTCAAAACAATGCGGGAAAAAATTCAAACAAACAAAAAGGGAAGTAAAATAATGAAAATAATCTACCCAAATCCTATGTAGGATTCATATCACTAGATACCCTTCCTAGTCCAGTAACCAATGACACAAAGGCACTTGTCTTGCACAATCTCTTCTATAATTACAAAGTTCTGACAGAATTATACAAGATACAGTTTCAAAAAACTCCACCCACTTTGATGTGGGAACATTCATTTTATTATTTAGAACAAAGGTTATGATCAGTGAGAAGTGGCACACGAATTCTAAAAAGGAAATAGCAAACAATATAGAAATAACATATCTGGTAGAGTTTACCTGGGTTGTAAGTAGAAGAGAGAGAGCAAATTCTAAAATTCAGAACGGATAGAATTTAAGGGGCCACAAATGTTACCACATATATAGCAAACTACATATTAATAAATTCAGTACTTTAAAAATTGAAATTATGGACAAGCATTATAAAAAGGAAAATTAATTTTGTCAGGAAAATTGTAGACTTCAATTTTAAAATCTCTTCATCTTCACAGGCACAATGCCCTGATTATCCTATAAACATGTGGATTTGGGGCCTATGTAATTGAAATGTTGAAATAATTACTATGGGCTTACATAAAGGCTAGGAGGCTGGGGTCCCACCCACAGCTATCATTGTGATAAAACAGTATTCTTGTATTCATAAAGGGATAATTCACTTCCCTTTATGGAATATGTGCTTCCACTTTCAGAAATATGAATTATCTGAACAAGCAACACAACAGATCTTGAGCAGAACCCCTGTCCAGAATTAATCGCCATCACTTTCTATAATTTGAAATTCATCATTTTGCATTTTAAGGGCCTTTTAGTTCAAGAGTTTCTCATTAAAAGACAAATCCCTCTTGAAGGGGAAATCCTTATCATTATCAACTAATACTCTAGTTCAAGTTATTTAACAGCTAGCTACGAATAAAACCCGAGGAGAATGGGATAGGCACCTGGAAACAAGAAAAAATGGTGAGGGGTCAGCTACAAGGAAAAGAAAAAGGAGGAACAGAGGGAAAAAGCATAAAGGAGTCCTGGTTAGATTATAATTTCTCTGGTCAGGCTTTGGGGCCCACATAAATTTGGAACCATTTTCCTGCACATAGCTAGACATCATCAGAATTTAAAGCACCAAATCTACTCTGGTTATAAAGATCCTAAATGTTAACCTGGGTCAACAGGGTAGAGAAGGCTAGCAGGACAAAATTGGGAAAAAAGCAAGACAATAGAAATCATTTGTTTCTCTGAAGTTCCATCAGGTTTCCTGAAACTGTATTGAATCCTTAGGAACCCACTTTTTCCAGAACCGTCCTGCAGAAAGGCCACTGGAAAGGAAAAGCAGCCAAGAAACAGAACCAAATCCTTTGAGTCCCAGGAAATTCAAGCTCAGTTTCCTGAAATTTATTTGAATTTGAGTTTGTAATTAGTATCTGTCTATACCAGGAGATATTGTCTAAGTGTGGTTAACTTTAATAATATTAAAGTAAAATTAAACATTTAAGGGATTTCCTATTGTGATGTTGAAGAACAAAAAAATCAATAGGACACTGAAAGCTACTACAGTAAGACCACTCGTATAGTGGAAAGGACAGGGTTTTTAGAATCAGGCAGAACTTTGTTAGGATCTTGGCTCTTTTTCAAAACTTTGTATCCATTTCTTAACTTCTTTTAGCCTCAATTTCCTCATTTATATATGAAAAAATAATAATATTTGATTTACAAATATATGAGGATAGAGATAGTGCATAAAAATCACTTAGTAGATAATAATACCTGGCAATACAAAAATACTTGGTAAGATTTACAACACTTAGTAAATTTTAGCTGTGGTTAGTATTAACGAAAATACTAGGATATAGCATTGACCAAAGCATGAGGTGTTAAAAACATTATACAACTTGATTACTTTCACATTTGGCCCCACCTTGATTCTCAGACTTCTGAGTAAAAAATAAGAAAAAAGTAAACCCACAGGTCAAGATGTTTAGGACAATCTAATAGCTACAAATGGTAAAATGCTGTGAATGTAGGATTAGTCTTCTAGAGTATATTCGAGTGTAGAAAAGAAGATTTTGTACTTTGTCATTGCAAACACCCTCGCACAACAATCTAATGAAGGCTTAAATGTGGCTCTTTTAAGATTTAATGTGCCGAGGCTCTTTGTTATCTTTTGAATCTCACACGTCTCTAGTACATGTTGACCTTTGTGGTATATTTGAACTTAGGAGCTGAATCATCTAAAATGAGTAATGCACTGCTTTATTACCCAAAATGATCTTGGGTACGTGACCAGTAAGCTGAGGTAAATTGTTTATTCCATCTAGAATACAGGGAGGCATCGGGATATATTATTTACACGTCTAAAAACTAGTTGTAATTATTATAGTTATATTTTACTATATGTTTTTATCTGGAATTTTGCCTCAGAGAAGCTTAGGTATTATTACCATCTACACACTTTTCTTTCCAGTAGATCTCATTAAACTTCCTAGAATTGATTCACATAGGAGATATCTAAATATTCTCTTTCTGGGTCCTAAAAAAAATAGATATCCACATGGCATATAATAAAAAATGAGATAAATAATGTAAAGTGCCTGTCAGAGAGCTTGACATATTACAAATTTCAATAATTGATAGCTCCTGTTGCCTTTATTGCTAAACAAAATAACTGAAAATTGCCAAACCAAAGTTTCATCTTGTCCTTCTTCCACCTTTACAAAGCTGTATTAAATTAACACCTAATACATTTTTTTCACTTTCTGTCCTCATTTCAAATATGGGACATGCAATTTTATTTATAAGAAATCAACGGCTATTTTGAAGATTTAAAATGCCATATAAAACTCTGAACTTATCATCATTATTATAAATGATAAATTCTACTTTAAAAATCTTCTGTCATAGAGGAGCCCAAATTTGATTTGGATGTTTCGACTGTCCTTAACAATTCCACTTCCTATGGAATTGGTGTGATGAAAGAGTGAAGATAGGGAATATATAAAATGGAATCACTTTAATTAAGCTGCTAAAATTATTAACATTATTAAGGTTGAGGCATGAGGAAACAATTCTATTCTTATCCTAACTTGCTTGGGAACTTAAATTTTGAACTTTTCAATCTTGCGTCAATGCCTGGATATATATCAGTTCACTGTGTGTCAAAACCTAGACCTACACCAGACCTCCAGATAACCCTCTGATTACCCCCTAAAGGGCTCACATATCCAGACCATGTGATATCCGTCTAACATCCATTATCCAGAACACCAGACGTGACCAGACCACCTGGCACCCATCTTCTAGACCTCCTGTCATTCATCATCCAGACCACTTGACATCTGACTGATTAACTGTCCTGGATTAATCCTAGGGCTATGAATGCAGGACTGATAGCTCTCATAATGCACTTTCTACTCTAAGAACTGTTAGTTTTTCTTTCTTCTTTGGAGCACTACTTCTGGGTTTTGCCTAGCTGTATTTCCATTGTATAAACCCTAAGACTTTTGATTAAATCTTTAACATTTATTTCTAGTTAAAGCCTCCAGACTCTGAATTTGTTGAGCAGATGGCATGCCTCTAAAGTTAAATCTATTCCCATGATTCAAAAGATGTCTTCAGGTTAAATGGCACAATATTTATGTTTAGAAAATATTTAAGTAGAAAAACCAGCAACAGTATACTGAAATGAAAAAAGGGTTGCAGGAAGGCAAAATTATAATCCTGGTATCTTTTTGAGAAGACTAATGTTTACTGAAAGGGATGTGTTATTGAAAGAAGACATTAAAGTTGAAACAATTCACCCTTGTGCTCACAAACAATATTTACATTAGAAATGGATTCAAGCAATTGTCTGGAACAAACAGGATTTATGTGATGATATTAGAAAATAGCCTTATTCTTCTCCCTCCCCTGCTTATCAAATTAATTTTCTGGGGCCAGTTCCTTTCCTGACACTAAATGGAATCTCAAACAGGTCAACTTTCTGTTGCTTTTCAAAAAAAAAAAAGAAAGCCCCCTGATAATGTTTAATCCCATTAAAAGATTCTGTTCTGGATTAATATATCCAATTCACTTTGAGGGTCAGGGGGTGGTAGATGAGGGGGTAAACAGGATCAAATATATGGTGATGGAAGGAGAACTGACTCTGGATGGTGAACAAACTGTGTGATATATAGATTAGGGTTTTCAAGCGGGAATTCCTGCCTGTTCTTAGGAAATCTATTCGCTTTCCTGTTCCCGAATCCCAGGAAAAGTTGGTCAGCAAATCAGGAAAACGGCTCCTTGAACCCAGGTGGTTGGTAGTATCAGCCATCACTTTGTGGAAATGATTCCTCATGGAGAACAGAAAACAGTTTATATCTTGGGATTCGAGAACGGGAAAGTGAAAAAAGATCCTGAGAACGGGCAGGAATTCCTTCCTGGAAACCCTAATATAGATGATGCATTACAGAATTGTACACTTGAAACCTATGTAATTTTACTAACCATTGTCATCCCAATAAATTTTAATTTAAAAAAAGAATTTTATTTAAATTAAAGCTTCTTTCCTCCCACTACAACATATCTAAAGCCTACTATTGGAAGAGTCCATGTTGTTTATCTCTATTTTCTTTCCCAGATTCTCCCAACCTTCCCCACCCCAACATATCCATCTCTTCCCCCACAACTAAACACGCTGCTTCTGTCTCCTCCAGAGGTGAAACTTGTAAGGGAGGACTTAATGAAGCAGGAAATGTCATCCTTGCCTCTTTTGGCGAGGACAGATATTTAAAACTGACTCTCATCGCCACTTTTGTGAGTCTTTGGAGATCCCACCTTTCATTCACAATTCTCTCACCTGCAGTGTCTTTGGTAAGGTAAATGCACCATTCCCCTCATCTGACTAGTCACACATAATTTCTCCTTCAAATTTAGAGATTCAACATATACTTTTATATCCCTTTTCTACTGAGGTCTCAACACCGCTGCGTATAATCCAATCAGTCCATATCTAAAACAACCCAATATTAACTCCGGTGGTCTGACCCACCATTGACTGGGGTGCCAATACTTTTAAAATAGACCCTCTCTTCCTTCTGCCTCCTGGCAGGCAGATTTAAACACTGCCTTTTACCTTTTAGACTTCTTAAGCAAGAGTGAGACACCAGTCCCCTGTGTCTTCCGAATTGCAAAGGACAAATATAAAGCGCTCTGAGCAAATTTAAAGTCATGCTCACTAGGCTTGAGGTCAGGAGAAAGAACACCTCATCCTGCCCTGAAATTGAAAAAGATTGTAGGTACCTGCCACACTGCCATTACTAAAACCTTCTGTTATGCTAATCTGATTAAAACAGCAAGTCATGAGCAAAAAAATAGGCAAACAATTCATTGGTACAAAGCACAATAACTAGACCCAGTATAAATGAAAATATATAATATAAACACTTCAATAATAGCTCATCAGAAGAACTACAGCTTACTTAAAAAATGATCTTGATATAATAAGTAGATCATTATCTGGAAGGAAAATAGCCCTGGGTAATATCATGTTTGAAAATAAAAAGAGTAATGGATTAAAGATTTTAATATAGAAAATAAAAATACTTGAAAAAAATTTGGAAAATATCATTATGGTCAGGAAAAACTTCAAAAAGACCAAGAAACTATTATGGGGAAAAAAATTACAGTTAACTTCATAATACAAATTACACAAAGGCAAAAAGAAAAATACTGTAAATAAGGTTAAAAAATATATGGAGAAAATGTTTGAAATATGTATAAGAGGCAGGGGTTTACAGCTCTAATATAAAAAAAAACAAACCTACAAAATGATTAAAAAAACCAAACATAGGTATGAACTGGGGTTCATAAAAGAGGAAATGCAAATGGACAAAAAGATTTATAAAAAGTCTTTTATAAAGATACTAACTCATTAATAGCCAGTGATATGCAATTCAAAACAATGCAAACTCTTATTTTTTTATATAATAAATTAACAAAATTTAAAGAGATTTATGATCTCCAACGGAATAGAGAAATGGTGGGTTTGTGAATTGCAGTACACTTTTCATTTTGTAATTTCACTTTTAGAAATCTATTCTATAGAAATGGACACATTCCTTTCTAAGGATATATAGACCAAGAACGATTTACATATACTTGCTGACCTAGAGGAAGGACCCTAGTACATGGTTCAATGAACACAGCAACAAGTCAAATCATGCATATAATGATATAATGATGATCCTATTTATGTGGCTAAAAGCCAGGGGAGGAGATGTGTACATAAAAACAAATAATTACATATATTTGATATAATTTTTACATGAGCATAGAAAAATGTAAGAAGATATGCACCAAATTGACTTTTTCCTTTTACACTTTTGTGTTATTTGGCCTTTTAAAAAAACAACTCATTTTTGAGTTTTGAAAGAAAACTCCAAAGTGGTGTGTGTGTGTGTGTGTGTGTGTGTGTGTGTGTGTGTGTGTGTGATGTGCTAGGATTTTAGGAGAGGGAGGAAGGAATATGGACACCATAGGTCCTGATCAGAAACTTCGGCGATGATCTTGGAGGAACAGGATATACAAAGAGAGATTTTTCAGGCCATGGACAAAGAACAGAAACAATATTTTCTGATTTAGACTCATTTCCAATACTCCAAACGACTTGTAACTACATATTTGAAAACAAATCAAAGTATATACCCATGTGTTTGTTTGTGTTTGTGAAAAACCAACATTATTATTCTTATATGATCCTGCATTACAAAGAATTGTCACTGTCAGGAAATTATAGACAAGTTAATTAGAAAACCTAACAGGGTCTTATGTTTGTAAATGAGTTTTAAACCTAGCTTATATTTTTTCCAAGCAAAAATGACCAAATTGCAACCCATAATAACCCAAATAAATGAATTTCTTTTACCTTAGTATTCACCACCATCTCCGCTCACTGCTGTTTCAATACTGTAAAATCAGCAGATTTTTTTTAAAAAAACATTATATATTGAGTAACCAATATAAATAAAGCTCTGCACCCACGTAAGCTGGAGCTTCTTGTTCTCCAGGAAATCAGAGCTGCAAATAAAGGGATCTTTGTTTATATAAATTTTAATCCTCTGGTAAAGTTTCTTTGGCTCTGAGGGTTGCATAAAGCAGGTTATAGAAAAGATTAGTCACTTGGAACCAGAAGCTCCTCCTTGCTGGTTTAGTTTTTATGTGTGTGTGTGTGTGTGGGTGTGTGTGTGTGTGTGTGTGTATGTGTTTAACAGTTAACCATTATGTGGCTGTGGCTTGTACTATAACATCATGTCAAAAGGCTACAGAAAAACTCCATTAATGAGTTAATGTTACTTAACTTGCTCAGCCTCAGTTTTATCAGTTATTTTTTCTTTTGTAAGACTTTAACAAGTCTATTTTAAAAATCAAAGAATTACTTACTAGTTTATTCATTTTGTAAACTAAAATGCTTAAGCACTAAGCCTGAGTTACATTGTCTGTGTAGCTGGATAACCTAAGAAAAGATGATACCAAACAGAAATAAACTTGGAAGCATAGAATTGCTGCAGACCGAAACATTCATTTCTATAGGGTGGCAGCAACATTTGGAGAGGGACCAACCTTTTGATACAGAAGGTTGACGTGACAAAACCACTGTTTACCAATTATTCTACCAGTAACTTTCTAGCTGGATTGGATAAGTGAAAAATTAGAGGACTTGTCAGGTACTAAGATGGTCATATCCAGGTAGAATATGGGATTGACTGGAAAGAATAGCTTCAATTGATATTTTAAAAGAGGAAACATGATACTAAGGGCATAGAATGCTTAAAAGGACACCCTGAACTCAGATCCACCCCTGGCTAGCTATGATCTCAGACAAATGCATTAGCCTCAGGTTTTTAATCTAAGCTATGGGATAATTACAGCACTTACTCTCAAGGAATTGCTGAAATTACTGTGCTTTCATTCAACAATTTTTTTCTGAGTGCCCTATTTCATGCCAAATACTATTCTACATGCTACGGGTATAATAATAAGCAAAACAGCCTAGTTTTCTGCCTCAAAGATTTTGTTTGTTCTGACTAAAGGAAAGGAAGAACATAAACAAGTCAACATACAAGATTAAGAGGGACCCCTTTCCCTTCAGGAGACCTATTTAATAAATATATTTTAAAAGCTGTGAAGGGTGTGTGTGTGTGTGTGTGTGTGTGTGTGTGTGTGTATGTGTGTGTGTAATAACCAAATCAGTTAGGACTTTTTCTCTAAAATATCTTCTCATGATAATACTTAGTAATTCTCAGATATTACTTGTACTGCTCCTCAGCCTCTGCGGGTGAGATTTTTTTCATTGTTTTCAACTGTTTACATTTGGAGAAGGAAGGACAAAAAAGTGTCCACCCATCCTGCTGCTCTGTGGACAGAATCTGGGAACTGCTTTAAAAGTGGGCAGGGGGTGGGGGTAGATTGTGGGGAAGAGGTGCTCTGATTCCTCCTATCAACTCATCCATAGCGGACATGGAAATTCCAACCTTTCATTTCTCTTAAGAAGCCCCAAGAGGAAGCTGTCTTCCCTGGGGGGGAAGGAAATAATCACGGTGTATTTGGAGATTGACAAGATTGGTGTAGTTGGAGCAGGGTGAACTATCTTCACTGAGGAGAGAAGAGGACACAATAAAGCTGGTGTGCTGAGCAGAGGCCAGACCACATACAGTGCTGTATGTGCAGCAAGGAATTAAGATTGTTTTCTACCAGCAATGGGATGCCATTAAAGGATGTGAGTAGGGAAATGACTTGATCAAGCTTGTGTTTTTAAAAGAATCAATTTGGCTGCTATGTAGAGAAAGAGCTGGGCACAAGAAGCTAGAGTGGAGCCAGAGACCCTAAACTGTCTACTAAAGAAATAGTCCAGTTCCTTCTCTGTGAGATGAAAATCCATATCATGTTGTAGATACTGGTCCTATAAATTGCCAAATTAAAGCTCTAGGCAGGTATATGAATCAGGAGAGCAGGCTATGAAGCTGTTTTGGTCACCCTTTTAATGTGGGACTTGTTTGTGGCATTTCAGACAGAATGCCAAACTGCAAAAAAGTGCGCTTGCTATCCAGTCTGAAATGGATAGCAGAATAATGTGTCCAAAGATCCCCAAGGTATCCTAAATCAATTTCTGAATGCCTGGTAGAATAAAGTTTAGTTTTGTTTTCAAACAGCTTCAGACTTATAAGTACACAGATGGTGAAGGTGTAGAGAGTTTGTAGATAACCCTAGATAGGCATCTTGGGTTCTGAAAGCATTGCTAAGTCTTGATCCCGAAAGAAAACTGAGAAGCTTCCTTTAAACTCTTTTCACTGTTTGTTTTCCCTCAAATCCTCATCTCAAACTTGCAACTCTGGAGATAATAATAATTCCATTGTAAAGATTCCATAGTCTGGATCATAGCGTTCTGTTTCTTTTCACATTAGATGTGGCAACTGTTGGGGGATACCATTAACCTTAAGGTCTGGCCTAAATACTATCTTACCATGCTACCGTGTGTCCCCAAAAATAAGACCTAGCCGGACAATCAGCTCTAGTGCATCTTTTGGAGCAAAAATTAATATAAGACCCGGTCTTATTTTACTATAAGACTGGGTGTGATATGATATGATATGATATGATATGATATGATATGATATGATATGATATGATATGATACCGGCTCTTATATTAATTGTTGCTCCAAAAGATGCATTAGAGCTGATTGTCCGGCTAGGTCTTATTTTTGGGGAAACATGGTAGCAAGCATGTTGTATTGATATCCCCGCACCATAAGATAAAAGATTTATTATTGGATGGATAGTATAGAACAGGGTTCCACAAACTATGTTTTGGGGCCCCATCTGGGCCGCCCCTTATTTTTGTAATTAAAGTTTTATTGAAACATAGCCATTTAAATTTCACCTGTAACTGCTTTTGTCACTACAATGGCAGGTTTGAATAGTTGTGACAGCACCTTACAGCCCACAAAACCTAAAGTATTTACTATTTAGCCCTTTACAGAAAAAATTGCTAACCCCTGATTTAAAATAATGCTTCTGGAAGCAGTAGTGCCAGTTTGTGGTAATGCCAGCAGAGTTCTGGTAAAAATTGGGACTTACTGCTAAACAGATACCAATGTGAAGTATTGGAATGAATTCATGTGTGACAGGTGACCTGTTGTCATCCTTGCCTCTGAAAATAACTTTTGAGATCATGATTATGTCTCTGAGTTGTACTGTACAGAAGTACTTCCTTCAGAGGCTTCACACCTTGCTTATATCCCTCTGAACATCAAACACTACACATATTCTCTCCTCTCAGCGAGCACTGATTAGTCAAGCATGGCCCCTCATAAATTTTTTCTGTGCCCTATTTTTAAAATGTGAATAGTGTCAAATATATGGTGATGGAAGGAGATTTGACTTTGGGTGGTGAACACAGAATGCAATATACGGATGAAATATAAATATACACTTGAAACCTATCTAATTTTTTTAACCAGTGTCACCCCAATACATTTAATAAATAAAATTAATTAATTTAAAAATATTTCCCCTTAAAACAACTGAAAAAATGTGAAATGTAAGCCGTGTAGAAAATCTTTCATTCAGGAAAAATGTTTATTTTATGGACCTCAGGAACACAGAATTTGATTAATCATATTTCTTGGTTCACAGTGTGTTTTCATCATTGCCCTTGCCTGGTATGCTGTTATTTATATAACCTAGAAACGTGTCGATAAACTACTTGTCTAACTATCTGGTTTCCCCCATTAATCCACCTCCTGTTTCATCTAGTCTGTAGTCACCATCAACCAGAATCTTGTGTTTATTTTGAAATTTTTACTCATCATTCCCTTGATTTCATTTTTACATAGTTTTACAATTATGGAGGGAGGGAGAGAGAAAGGGAGAGAGAGAGAGAGAGAGAGAGAGAGAGAGAGAGAGAGAGAGAGAGAGAGAGAACACATGCATGCATGTGTGTGTTTGTTTTAACTTTATAAAGAGAGTTTCAGGCTGTATATAATTTGAAGGGACTCATTTTTTTGCTTATTGATATCATTAATTTTATTACATACTATATTTTTGTAGTTAATTTATTTTATTGGTGCATAAAAAAACTCCATTGGATGAACGCACCACAGTTAGGTCATCTACTTTCCCTTCAATGAGCATGCTGGTTTGAGAGATAATACAAAATATATATTAGTCTCTGCCCTAGTTCCTGGCACAGAACTTCCCAAACCATTGTAGTTTCCTAAGTGATAAGAGCACTAGGAATATCTCTTGTTCTAATATTTGTCTTTGACACCTCCCCTTAAAGAGGGCTTCTAAAACCCTAATAAATTCAGAAGAGATAAGAGCACAAGGAGCATTTTTGTTCTATTGAGGTCACTCTGGATGTAGGTCCTCGATGGCTTCTGAATGGGGGGCTGGTCACCAGAAAGACCAAACCATAATTAAAAGCTTGGAATTTTCAGCCCTAATCTCTATCCTCCAGAGTGGACAGAGTTATAAAAATGGTATTAATAACTGATCATGCCTATGTGAGGAATCTTCCGTAAAATCCCAATAGTATGGGGGTCAGAGAGCTTCCAGGTTGGTGAACTCATCCATACCAGGAGGGTGACACACCCCAACTCCACCAGGAGAGAAGCTCTTGTGCTTAGGACACTCCCAGACCTCACCCTAGGTACCTCTTCATCTGGCTGTTCCTCTGTGTCTGTTAATAAACTGGTAAATGTAAGTTAAGTGTTTGCCTGAGTTCTGTGAGCTATTCTAGAAAATTAATAGAACCCAAGGAGAGGGTTGTTTGAAACTCCAATCTTAGCATCTGAAGTGGGGGCAGGGGACAGCCTTGTAGGACTTAACCTGTGGGATCTGATGCTGTCACTAGGTAGATAGTGTCAGAATTAAGTTGAATTATAGGAAACTCAACTGGTGTCACAGAGAATTGCTTGCTGTAAGAAAAAAAGAAAACATCTGGTATCAGAGGTATTGTGAGTGTGGTAGTATTGTGAAAGTAAAGGAAACACACAGAAAGAAAGACACAGGAGAAGAAAACTGGGTGGTTTTTCTTACACTGAAAGACTAGAATTTCTATCCTCCTTGTCTATTGACTCTTCTTTTATATTTTTTTTTTGTCTTTTACTTCCTTGTTGAGGATTTCCTGGTCTTCTCTTTCATTACCTCATTCCTCAAGCTTTATCCATTCTACTATATTCATTATCCCAATTATTTTTTTATACATAATATTCCTTCTTTGTTCTTTTTATGGTTTATTATTCTTATTTCACATTGTTAATAATCATTCTTTACCTTTTTATTATATTTATTATAAAATTTTAAATTTCTGTTTTACCTGTTCTAATATTCTCTGTTTATATCTGTAACACAATCTGTTGTTTTCTTTTCAAGTGATTGTGCTCTCAGATGTCTTGTCATCTGAGCCTGGGAGCTCATTTTACCCCAGAGATATTGGCTCATCTGCCAGGAAAAGCGAGGTAGTAAGACCAAACCTCGTTTTCTATCAGCCACAGTCAAATCAGAGGTGGGAAATGATGTACCTCTGGATATAAAATCCCAGATTAAAAAAAACACAATAAATCATTTTTTCCTCCAAAATAATTCTTCAGGTCAGGTTTCTATTATTTATTACCCAGGTAAGAATAGCATGAGGAGGAGATATACTTTAGATTATAATTTCCTAAACCTCATAACAGAGCCAGCCTCACGGGTGTGTGATCTGTGCAGTCACACACAGCCTCATGCTCAGTGGGGCCCATACTTAGTTTCAACGTCTGCTTTTCCTCCTGAAATTTGAACAAAGAGCCCCAAACTGTCACTTTGCATAAAATGGCAATAACTGTATACTATCAACTACTATTTTCAATGTAAATGGATTAAGTGCTCCAATCAAAAGACAGCATGGCTAAATGAATAAGAAAACAAGACTCTTACATATTCTGCTTACAAGAGACTCACTTCACATAGAAAATCACATGCAAACTGAAAGTAAAGGGAAGGGGAAAAGATATTTCATTAAAATTGAGACAAAACAAACAAAAAAAGCTGAGGTAGCAATACTTATACCAGAGAAAATAGACTTTAAAACAAAGTCTGTAAAAAGAGACAAAGAAGGATTCAGTAATCTCATTTCTGAGTATTTATCCAAAGAAACCCAAAATGCTACTTCAAGGGGATGATAGCACTCATATGTCCACTGCAGCATTGTTTATTGTGGCCAAGATATGGAGGGAACCTGTGGTTCATCGATGGATGAATGGATAACAAGTAGGTAGTAATATATACAACGGAATGAATATTGTTAGACAATGGGTGGGAATGGGTTCTTGCCATCTGTGGTGGCTTGGACGGATGTGGAGGGTATTGTGCTGAGTACAGTGTGTCAGACAGAGAAAGACAGATGCAATGTGATCTTGCGAGAAAATAAACAAACAAAACAGAAACAAACTCATAGATGAAGAGAACATTTTGATGATTGCCAGATGGGAGGGGGTTGTGGTGAGTGAAAAGGGGAAAGGGATTAAGAAGTACAAATGGGTTGTTTGTACTCAGTAGTCATGGGGATGTAGTGTATAGCATAAAGAATACAGTCAATAATATTGCAATTACGGATGGTGTGAGATGGGTACTAGATTTATCAGGGTGATAGATGGAAGGGGAGTTGAGGGGCAGGGTGAAAATTTCAGGGGTTTAAGAAGTACAAATTGGTAGTTACCAAATAGTCATGAGGATGTAAAATACAGTATGGGGAATATAGTCAATAATATTGTAAAAACTATGTATACCGTGTTTATGTATACCGAAAATAAGACCTAGCCAGATAATCAGCTCTAATGCGTCTTTTGGAGCAAAAATTAATATAAGACCAGGTATTATATTATATTATATTATATTATATTATATTATATTATATATTTTATAGTAAAATAAGACCGGGTCTTATATTAATTTTTGCTCTAAAAGATGCATTAGAGCTGATTGTCCGGCTAGATCTTATTTTCGGGGAAACAGGGTAGCATCAAATGGGTAGGTATTAGACTTATTGCGGGATCACTTCATAAATTATATAAATGTCTAACCACTATGCTGTACACCTGTAACTAATATAAAATAATATTGAATATCAAGTATAATTTTTTAAAAAATCATGGTGACATAAGGTACAGCATAGAAAATATAGTCAATAATATTATAATAACAGTGTCAGATGGGTAACAGTCTTATTGGGGTAACACTTTGTGAGGTATGCTATACACATCTAATCACTATGTTGTTTTGTACATCTGGAACTAATAAAAAATAAATAAATAAAATTGTAAACAGCATACCTCCATATGTACACGTATTATTGATCCCATTTTTCTTGTTCTGTGTTCCACACACTCAGCACTTTGTAACATGCAACCCTATTTATTTATTGTGTGTATTTCCCTGGTAAGACAGAAATTTTTGTTTGTTTTATTCACTGTTATATCCCAAGTGCCTGGAATAATATCTGGTACATAGCAGGTGCTCAGTAAATATTTGTTGAATGAATAAAT
This sequence comes from Rhinolophus sinicus, assembly GCF_057876585.1. NCBI lineage: Eukaryota > Metazoa > Chordata > Mammalia > Chiroptera > Rhinolophidae > Rhinolophus > Rhinolophus sinicus. The sequence continues at coordinate 35,579,577 of NC_142501.1, forward strand.
AAGTGCAAATGTAACAATTTAAAGACTTTCAGATGACATTAAAATGGTCATACTGATTTGCATTACATAAATGTCCTTCTTTTAATTCATTTTATTATATTGTTCATTACAAAAGTAAAACATGCTTAATGAGCATGGTTAGCTAATTTTGATTAATACAAAGTTTTGTGAAATGAATATATTCAGACTTAGAAATTTAACACATTAAATCATTAAATAGAATCCATGATGACTGGGAGGAAAACAAAGCCATTGCCTTAGAAATAGTTATATTTATACAACTATTTGATACATCAGTTAGATCTAAATATAAATATGAGGTCTGACAATTAAGTTCCTAAACTCATTGCAACAATCTTGCTACTCTTTTTTGATATCAGATGGATTATTCATTATGGATTTGCACCAACTGGACTAATAGTTAACTAAGTTTACTATTTGAAAGTATTGAAAGGGCTGCATGAAAAAGTTAGACGACCTGAACTTTTCACCAACAATTCATGGCTCTTGCATTATAACAATGCACCAGCTCACACGGCACTGTCTGTGAAGGAGTTTTCAGCCAGTAAACAAATAACTGCATTGGAACACCCTCTCAACTCACCTGATCTGGCCCCAATGACTTCTTTCTTTACCAGAAGATAAAGGAAATATTGAAAGGGAGACATTTTGATGACATTCAGGACATCAAAGGTAACACAACAACAACTCTGATGATCATTTCAGAAAAAGAGTTCCAAAATTGCTTTGAAAGGTGGACTAGGCATTGGCATCCGTGCATAGCTTCCCAAAGGGGTTACTTCAAACGCGACCGTAGTGATATTCAGCAATGAGATATGTAGCACTTTTTCTAGGATGTGTTCATGAACTTAATTGTCTGACCTCATGCAGATACACAAATACAGATCTAGATGTACATACACATACAGGTACACACAAGTACTAATTATGTTAGTCTGAAAAGTGGCCTACTTCTTTCTTATGGCTAAGCAACCTCACTATAGGAAGGATAGCAAGTTGAAATCTATGTGTGATAAAATATGTCATGCCTTCTCACAAAGCAAATTCACAAAACGATTAATTTGAACTGGGTTTTCAAGAGTGATTAACTTAAATTGACACCACCATGGTCAGGAATGGCATAAGAAAATCAAACTGTCAATGAAGTCCCCAAATTATAAATCACATCATGCCTACAGCTAAATGTCATAGATAAATCACAGTGAGAAATGCCAGCATGAACCAGTGAATTCTTTTGGACTTGGTAATTTCTTTGACTTTGCAAATGATACAGAATGTTGCCTTCAGTTTTGCACACTTTCATACAGCACATCAAAGGAAAATCAGAGATGAGCAACAGGAATAAATATGGCTTAAATATATTGGGGTCAATCAAATATTTCTGTACTTACATAATTAAATAAAAGGGGCTTAGGTTAGGATCATGTTCAGTGGTAAGCACAGAAAACTAATAGTGGCTTAAACATACAGCAATTTATTTGCCTCAGGCAACAAGAGGCCTGTAGGTAGCCAATTCAGAGTTTAAAAAATAGCTTAATTAAGCCTTTAGAGAAGGACCCCTCCATCTTCTCTACATCATTAACAAATACACCTTTATTTTCATACCTGTGATCTTATGGTTGCAAGATGGCTGCTCTGTAACCCTAATCTCACATCCACATACCAGAGAAGAAGAAGGAAAAGAGAAAAGAAGGAACTAGTGGTACATATATCACGAGAACAAAGGCTTCCCCAAATCCCTGGCTGATTTCCACTACTCATTGGCCAGCACTGTGTCACATGGCCACCTCAGCTGCCAAAGTGTCTGGAAAAAGATATTTTTAGGTAGTGTATTGACAATTTAAACAAAATTGGGATTCTGTTAGTGAGGAAGAAGGGGAGAATGAGTATTTGATGAGCAACTAGGAGCAGATGTGCTGATAAGGGGAATACAGAAAAGAGAACTTCTAAGAGAATAGAGCTTTCAGAAACAAGTAGATTTAGGGGCAAGTGGAAAAAAACTGGATCATCATAGGAAAGAAAGAAAAAGGACCTACAGATATAAGGGAAATCAGGAATATTGTTAAAAGGTTATTCATGTTTTACAATTTTATTCAGTTTGTAAAAATTTTGACACATTTCTAAATTACCTTTTAATGTGAGAAAGATAGTTATGTTATGTTTCCATAAGTCATGGCCATCTGATAATTGACTAGCATTCCTTTTCAACAAGAGCATTGATAAATGCAGAAAAGATCATATAGGTTCCTGGGGCAGATGGCTGGGGCAAAAGAAAGGAGGAAATAAATGGGTATCCAATTCTCCAGAGTTATAACTATTTTATAACTGACAAAATTTTTCAAACATGATTACTTCAAACATGTTAAAAAATGCATCACAGCACAGCCAGTTGGTGTGTCTTTTTAAACATATGTTTCAACTACCTGAGGAAAAACAACTTCCCTCTGTGAATACAGTTTCACAGCCACAATAATAATTTTTTGGTTTTACACAGTGTTTTTTTTAAAGAGCTGTTCTTGAAAATGTGATCCACACAATGAATGACCTGATCTGAACTAAACCAGAAATTGGTTAAACTTGTATCTCCCAAGACTAATGATAAAAATGAGACTTTCTTTACACTTCTAGCTTGATGTGTTTGGACAAACATGCTCAATGTGTATCATTGTTGTTACCACACATAAATTGATTAAAGATCATTCTGATAGCTAAAATTCTGAAGTCTCATATAAACCTAAAAATATTTTCAAGACTGAAAAGGAGAAATTTACTTAAATTTTCGTGTAAATCTGTGTTGGGTTAACTTGAACTGAAAATAAATTAATGGATAATGCACTATTTGCAGGATTATTTGAAACAACAGAATATTTTTCTTTTTAAAACATAAAATTCTTTAAGAGATACACCCTATTTCTATTTTCAGTGTTTTATATCAACTGAAATAAATTAGCTATATCCATTCAATACCATAATTTAACATTTTTCTCATTTGGAAGGAAATATACCTTCTTTATGCTTTTATTTATTTTATGGGCAATATAAGTGATTTCATTAAACAAAAATTGAAAATACAAAGTGTTGTTCCTTTCTCTTCCCTTAGTATAATAACTAGCTTTGAAAAAATATTTTATTTATTTGTGAGAAAACAATCTGAATTTCTCTTATCTACAATGGAGCTGATATTAAAATGTTGCTTTACACAATAAAATGGTAAATAATTAAGCACCAAGATAATTGAATAAAAATTCCGTCAAGTGCTGTCACAATAATTTTATATGTGGAAAGTATAGCAATTAACAAATAAATGCCATGGAATATAAGTAGAGATGTTTTATTCAAAAATAGCATGAAAGCTATTGTAAGGTCCAAGCCTAATATTCTTTAGAGTATATAGAAAAGGATATGCAAATAACATTTCACACTGTAAAGGATATCTTTTAGAAATTTTAATCATGACTCAAAAAGTTTAAAAGACTAAAGGTAATTCTCCGTTTCCTATAATAGAAATTTTGGGGATAATAAAAAGAATTTATATTTAGCTTTGGAATTTCCTTGTGTACCTATAACTTAATAAGAGTTTTTTCTTGTAATATGTATTGAAATTGAACTATGAAGCTCCACTATATGGCTTGGGAAGACTTTGGAAATTTTATAAACCTATTGAATAGAGTTGGAAGCCACAAGAAGGCTACGTATTGTAAGAGCCTGACCATTTTTGATGTTTGCTGACAGCTTTCAAGCCTCACCCTTTTCTCTTCTGCCCCACATAGGGACAAGCTGAGAAAGTTTGGGTGTGTCTACCTTTGCACTGGCAAGCAATTCAAACCCCAACAAGGCCTGGCCCACATGTGCTGGAACCCTCACTCCAGCTCAGTCCCCTAATCATAATAAAATTGTTTATGAGAAATAATAAAAGCAGGGTTAGGCTCTTTTCCTTGGTCTCTCAAACCATTTTGGATCATTTTGAGAGACTGCTCTGCTCTCCTCAGAAATTTCAGAAAACCCCATTATGTGAGTAATAAACCTTTGCACGTCCTCATGGTGTGTGTGTGTGTGTGTGTGTGTGCACACGTGTGTGTGTGTGTGTGTGTGTGTGTGTGTGTATCAAATCTTGACATCCAAACCAAATTCTGGGTGGAGGTTCCATACTGAAACTGTGGGATAACCACAATACCTATCTACCTAGAACAACCTGATCTGAAAATATTGCAAACTATTTAAGAAAGAACAATAATATTTCATAAGGCCAATTCATACCTCACAATGGTGGATCTAGCCATACCATGAGGGTTCAATCTTTATAAGAATGGGCCTATACTATAGTATTTCTGAAGCCTCAAGAAACATTTATTGAGGAAGCACTACTTAAGTCATTGTGCTAAGTGCTGGGATGGGGGGCATAGGCAAGAACATAAAAAACGTATTAAATATACTCCCTTTCCTCAAAGAGAAAGCCTAATAGGGACACACCCAACTCTAGTTCAATAAACACTGCTAAATACAACAAAGTACTACAGACGTGATTATTTCTGCCTAGCATAAGTGGAGAAGGTAGCATTTGAGCTTACCATTCATAGATTCACAGATTTCTATAGGGGGGATAAGGTGGCCTGGAATGGAGGAAACAAGAAAAATTATTGATGTGTTCAGGAAAACAGGAATGTTTCAGAAGGAAATGTTGTGGGGAGAGAGAGTAAACCACATTTCCCTTTTAGTAATGTAATTCTTGTGGCAATATACAAGATATATTAGAAGTAGAGAACAGGAAGGAGAAAGACCCATTAAGAGCCTCTTTCAATAACCCAAGTGGGAGAAGAAGGCTTAAAATAGGACAGCCACAATCAAAACTGAAATGAGGAAACTGAGAAACACTTCTGAGTTGGAAGGACTTGGTAAGTTGAATTTTGGGGGGGTGTGGCTATAGTGTAGGAGTGAGTGTATAGTGTAGTTTTCTAAATAGCATGACTCAGATATTTATAGAACAAATATGTAACTTTTCTGGTTAATTAAGCTCCAAAAGCTAAGAACAACATAATAGGTATCAAGCATCCCAATGCCTTTAATACAGGTACTTGACCATGCTAAAAGATTAGAAAGTAAGTGCGTGCTAAAGGATCATAAAACTGGTTTTGCCAGTATTAGCCCATCATATTCCTCGAGGCTATACAAAGAAATATACAGAATTCATTGATAAATTGCAGACTGTGATAAGAATTCTTTTGAAATAAGTTGTAGGCATGCTGTAGGAAAAAAATCCCCTTACCGCTGCCAGCTCCAACATACTCACAATGCACATAGGGAAGGGGAAGGGAAAGAGTTTCACCTCAACATGCATTCCCTGTCCCTAGCATAAGTGAAGAAGACTTCAAGAGATCTATTTACTTCCTCTGAAGATGGCGCACTAGGTAAACGCTGTGCTTACCTTTTCTCATGACCACATCAAAATTACAACTAAACTACAAAACAACCATCATTGAGAATTACCTTAAAATCTTGCTGGACCAAAGCCCTACAACTAAGGACATGCAGAAGAAACCACCTCAAGATTGATAGGAGGGGCAGAGACGTGGAAGGGGCTGGTCCCACACCTGCATGTGACCATTAAAAATTGGGACGGATATCTCAGCTGCAGAGGTCCTGCCCCCAAAGGAGTGAGGGATCCCAGCCCCTCCCCAACTCACAGGTCCAGTGCCAGGGAAAGAAGTCCCCATGATTTCTGGTTGTGAAAACCAGCAGAGATCGTGACTGAGTGAGATAAAGAATAACGAGTCCCAGAAGCAAAGACTTACCGACAGAATCACTCGCTCTGAACTCCAGCACTAGGGCAGCAGCTGGAGAGGCGGCAGGGACATATGGTGGGAAACTGGGTTGTCTGGCTTCAGGACTGGAGCTGGAAGGGCAGCTTTCTGCTGGACAGAGGAGCTGGCGGAGGCCATCTCCTCCCTTTGTTGAGCCCGCCCCCCTCCCCCTTCCCTACATGCAGACACAGGTGGACTCCATATCGGAGTCTCCATCAAGCTGGCTAATGCCATTCATTCGCCATGCCCTGGGGATGTGAGACCCCACCCCGATCCAGCATTCAGGCTCACCAGAGCAGCTTCCATGGCTTTTTCACACAAATCACATGCTTTACCTCATGCTTCAGACCTTCCTAGGGTCTCTCAAAGGTTCTCAGAACCCAGGGAAACAGCATCTCTCTTTGAGCAGGTTTTCTAAGTCTGGTTGAGCAGCACTAGTGGCAGCTGGCCTTGGTTTGTGGCTTGACCTTTCAAAGCACTTCCAAGCATTATACAGGCAGTGTCCATCTGTGGATTTCTTTGTGGTTCCTGCCCAGTGGTCCTGAATGGGGCTCAGGCTACTGCTGAACTTGCAAGTTCAGCAGGTCACCTCTGAGGTGGCCCTGGGACTGGTAGCTAACTTCAAAACTAGCTGGAGTATCAACCAGCCACCTCCAAGTATGACACACCCAGGGGCAGATTAGGCAGCCACCAGAGCCCTCCTAAGGCCGGTCCTGCTCTGTAGGGTCAGCCCCTGCACCATGACTCCACTGTAGTCATGACCAGTCCTCACAACCAATTAGCTCAAGGGTCAATCCCTCCCATTGATATGCAAATTGCAACCAAGGCTCAACTACAAGAGGACACACACAGCTCACACAAGGGACACACCTGGAGTGCGGGGCTCAAGTGACCAGGAAGACTGTGCCACTGAGCCCCACAGAACACCTACTACATAAGGCCACTCTACTAAGAATAGGAGGCATAGCAGCCCTACTTAATTCATAGAAACATACGCAAGGTAGCAGCCAAAATGGGGAGACAAAGAAATAGGTCTCAAATAAATTTAAAAAAAGAAGAACAAAACTCTAGAAAAAGGAGTAAGCAAAATGGAGACAAGCAAACTACCAGATGCAGAGTTCCAAACATTGGTTATAAGGATGCCCAAGGATTTCAAGAAGAACTTACATAAAGAGATAGGAAACATAAAAAATGGAGATAGAAAACATAAAAAAGAACTAGTCTGAAATAAAGAATACAATAATGGAAATGAAGAATGCGTTAGAGGGAATCAACAGTAGATTAGATGAAGCAAAGGATCAAATCAGTGATTTAGAAGAAAAGGTAAAAGAAAATACCCAATCTGAACAGCAAAAAGAAAAAAAGAATCCAAAAAATTGAGGAGAGTTTAAGGAATCTCTGGGACAACATCAAGTGTTCCAACATTCACATTACAGGGGTTGTGGGGACAGAGCCAGGAGTGCAGTTTCCAGGCTCTCGTCCTCACGTGGAAAGGTGCTGGCTTAGGTAGTAAATGGCCATCAACTGTGATTGGATGGCCATCAGCTGTGGCTAGTTGGCCGTCAGCTGTAACCAGTGAGCCATTGGCCACTAATATAACTGCTGTGGCTACGCTAGCAGAAAATGGGGGCTAGCAAGAAGATGGTGGCTGGCAAGCGTGGATTGCAGTTAGGATGGCGGGTTGCGGATAGTGTGGATCCAGCCTCCAGTGAGACTATAGTGCCGCCAGCGAGAATATAGTAGTATGACTCCCCTATCTATGGCTCCGTGGGTGTTCCTTTTTGGCCTCACCATGTCCTGTGTTCTTATGTGGGGAGTGGGACCAGAGACCCCACCTGACTCCCCGCACGACAGGAGTAAAACAAAGAGAAGAAAGACAGCAAGTAATTGAAAACCTATTTGAAGAAATAATGACAGAAAACTTTCCTAACCTGGCAAATAAAATACATATACAAGCCCAGGAGGTGCAGACATTCCCAAACAAGATGAACCCAAAGAGGCCAACACCAACACATATCATAATTAAAATTCCAAAGTTAAAGACAAAGAGAGAATCTTAAAAGCAGCAAGAGAAAAGCAGTTAGTTACCTACAAGGGCATTTCTATAAGACTATCAGCTGATTTCTCAACAGAAGCTTTTCAGGCCAGAAGGGATTGGCAGGAAACATTGAAAGTGGTGTAAAGAAAGGACCTACAACAAAGATGACTCTACCCAGCAAAACTATCATTTAGTATTGAAGTACAGATAAAGTGCTTCCTAGACAAGAAAAAGCTAAAGGATTACATCACCAACAAACCACTATTACAAAAAACCTTAGAGGGAGTTTTTTAAGATGAAAAAAATCAAAACTATAAATAATAAAATGACAATAACTACATTTCTATCAAAAACTACTTTTAATGTAAATGGATTAAATGCTCCAATCAAAAGATACAGTAGCTGAGTGGATAAGAAAACAAGACCCTTAGATATGCTGCCTACAAGAGACTCAATTCGGATTGAAAGACACACACAGATTGAAAGTAAAGGGATGGAAAAAGATATTTCATTAAAATGGAAACAAACAACAAAGAAACAAAAAGCTATAAGGGTAGCAATACTATACCAATCCAAACTTTAAAATAAAGACTATAATAAGAGTCAAAGAAGGACCTAGTAATCCCACTTTTGGGCATTTATCGAAGAAACCCAAAATGCTAATTCGAAGGGACATGCTCATTCATATGTTCATTGAAACATTACTTATAATAGCCAAGATATGAAGGCAACCTGGGTGTCCCGGAATGAATGAATGGATAAAGAAGAGGTTTCATATTTTATATATATATATATATATATATATATATATATATATATATATATATTCATATTATTTATATATGATGTATATATATAGCATATATATCACATATATGTGTGATATATATGCTATATAGGTATATATATATATATATGGGAATATTACTCAGTCTAAAAAAAGAATGAAATTTTGCCATCTGCAAGAACATGGATGAACCTAGAGGGTATTGCACTGAGTGTAGTAAGTCAAACAGTAAAAGACACATGTCATATGATTTCACTTATAAGTGGAATCTAAAGAACAAAATAAACAAACAAAACAGAAACACACTCATAGATACAGAAAACATTTTGATAGTTGCCAGATGGGAAGGGGTTTGGGGGTGGGTGAAAATGGGAAGGGATTAAGAAGTACAAATTGGTTGTTACACAGTAGTCATGGGGATGTAGGGTATAGCATAAGGAATATAATAAATAATATTGTAATAACTATGTATGGTGTCAGATTGGTACTAGTTCTATCGGGGTGATAGATGGGAGGGGGGTTGGGGGTAGTGTGCAAAAGGTGAAGGGATTAAGAAATATAAATTGATAGTTACAAAATAGTCACAGGGATGTAAAGTATAGGGAATATAATCAATAATATGGTAAAAACTATGTACAGTGCCAGGTGGGTACTAGTCAGGGAGATCACTTTCTAAATTATAAAAATGTATAACCACTATGCTGTACATCTGAAACTAATATAAAATAATATTGAATGTCAACTCTAATTAAAAAATTTTAAAAGGATGGAAAAGATAAAGAAGAGTAAGAGGTTGAAAGTTCAAGATATAAAACAAATAAGTCTTGGGGATGTAAAATACGGCATAGGAAATATAGTCAATAATATTGTGATAGCGTGGTAGTGTCATATGGTTGCTGACTTATGGTGATCACTTCTGTAGCATAGGGAATATAGTCAGTAATGTGGTAATAATTCTGTATAGTGCCAGGTGAGTAGTGTTGAATAATTACGATGTACACCTGAAACTAATGCAATACTGCATATTAGCTATATTTTAATAAAAACATTTTTAAATTTTTTAAAAAGAGGGATCTTTTAGAGAGCTGTACATATAATCCCTGGAGTCTGAGGGATACAAGAACTGGCACCTAATTCAATTGAAGGCAAGGTGTGGCTAGCTAGATTGTCTGACAGCGGAAAGAAGACAGATGCTGTTAGGTTCCTACGCACTTTCAGGGTTTGCTGGTGGAAAAGGCTGACTGAGTTTCCCAAGAGCCCGTTGTGGCCCCTGTGTCATCTTAAGATGTCTAATTTCTCACAGGAACTTACAGTGAGAACTTCAGAGCATTTTATTTATTTTAACAATGCTCTGCACGGTCTGTCTTTAGACACTTTCCCAAGTGTCTTTTGGCGACCCATCTTCTTTACTTTTGTTTTTGTTTTTTTGTCTTCTATTTGTCAAATCTACGTGGAAAAATTACATTCAGGTGTAACAGTAGTAACGCAAAACCCTGGGATCGAGATAACTCTGTGCTTTGGAAAAGGAGCCCGCGACCGCTAGGAGAAGGGACTAAATGTGAGCGCCTGGGCACCCGTAGGTCGGGTTCGTGGGCTCAGACACCGGAAGTGGCCGCGCCGAGCGACTTCCTCTTTCGGAATTTAATGCTCCCCCGGCTTCCCCACAGTAGTCAGTAAACCTTGAGAAGGATTAGAGCATGGAGGCAGCGCCCCCTCCCTCGACGACGGGGAAGTTGGTAGTGGTCGGCGGCGGCATCGCGGGTGTCACCTGTGCGGAGCAGGTAGGGCGGGCGCTCAGGCGGCTCCGCTTCTTCCTCGACCTCGGAGGCAGCTTCCTCTTGTCCTTTTAGGTCCCTCTTTCGACGCTTTCTTTTCCCCTGCTCTCCTTGCTCGCAGATAGTAGAGACTGCGTGATGGCCCTCAGATGATGTCTTTGATACCTCGCAGGCTTCACCGCAGGCACATAGCGGGGGGTGGCGATTAAGTTTTTAGGGGACAATCCAGAGCTGACTGGACCAGGCTCTGGTCCTAGTAATGTTAGAGCAGACAAGAGGGCTTGTAACTACGAAGTACTTGGTCAGAAAATTCAGCCCTCTTTTAAGTTAGATTATTGAATTCAGCTTCCAGATAGGTGCCAAGTCCTTAGATTTCATCTCTAGTAGTGTTTTGGAAAACAACCAGCAAGGGATCAAATGCAGCGATGGGATGCTTTTCTGATTATAGTGATTAATCAGAAAATTTCGTGTGTGTGTGTGTGTGTATATAAGTACACGTATGTACTTATATATGTACTATGTACCTTATATGTATGTAGTATATATGTGTATTATGTATATATACATATATGTGTGTGTGTATATATATGTGTATATATATATGTGTGTGTGTGTGTGTGTATATATATGTGTATATATATATATGTGTGTGTGTGTGTGTATATATATATATATATATATATATATATATGTAATATACTTATATTCCAAAAAGGACTAAATTATTTTGATATAAATATAAGGAATAACAAGTCATAAGAAATTAAAGGGTTTTTTTACGTTTTAATCTTTGGATGTGTATTTTCCATTTATTCACCAGTGATCCAGGCACTGTACTAAGGGCTGATTAGTCAGATATACACAGCATGGTACCTCCTGTTTAGGGAATCACAGCCTAGTGGAAGAGTCATGTAAATAAATCATTTCATCATTGTGTTTGCTATCGTAGGGCTGCCCGTGCAGTTGGTAGGGAGGGATTTAGGGAAGACGTGTCCTTCTTTAAAGGAGATAGCCTTTTGCCTCAGTGTAGAAGAGTGAGTAAAAGTTCACCAGGTAGACAAGAAAAGACAGGCATTCCAAATGGTGGCAGCAGTATAATCTCAGGTGGATAAAACATGGCACCATCTGGTGCTTATGCGTAGATGCAAAGCACATGGTGCTTGGGGGAGGTAACCAGGGATGAAGCCAGGAAAGTTGACAGAAACCAGATATAAGGGATCTTGTAAGTCATGGTAAGAGTTTAACAAGAACTTATAAATAGTCAGATGGTTTTGAGCAATGGAGTACTGTGATCAAATGAACCCTCTTGAAAGATGATTAGTTGTGATGTGTGTGGCAAGAGCTGCTGGTTAATATGAGACTGGCAGGCCAATTTAAAGGCAATTTTAGTAGTTTAAGGAAGTTTTGAGGGTCTGGTCTAGCAATGGAAACAGCAAGCAGGGAAAAACTTACAGAATAGCCAAAGGAGAAACATGGTAATATTGGTAATATTGTCAGTGGTAATATTGTCAGATATTGTTGAAAGTTTAAGTAAGGTAATATTTAAAAGAATCTGTGGGTTTTAAGAATGTATAGGTGAATTGCACATGCTCAGTTTTAATGGTATAGTAGGGATAGAAATAGAGGCTGCTGGAGTTGAACTGGAGCATGAGGTAGGAAAATGCTTTCAAGAAGTTTAAAGTGAGAAAGAGTTTTGTAGCTAGAGGAAAAGGATGAAGCAATAGCGCATTAAACCACTGAATTTTTGTTAAGGCTAATATTAAAATGGCTTGGTCGTCCTAGAATATATACTGATTGAGCATTTGGAAAAGGCAGGCTAGGAGTGCCAAAGCACTTAGGAAAAGTCAGGCTAAGATTCTAAATGTTTCTTATTGAGGGTTTGCTGTATTTTTATCCTATTGAAGGCAAATGAAAATATTTTGCAATAAATAGAAGTTGGTTTAACTGTTAATTAGGAAGATTGTTCCTTCTTATCCTCTGCATGATAACTTTAAATTGGCATATAAAATAGTTTTAAGTAAATAAGGAGTACCTCTATGTCACTTTTCTTGTTCAGATCTTTGTTAGTGTTTAGTATAAATGTATTATTCATTTTAATCAACATCAGAGTTGAACACTATTCATCACTACCCCTTAAATATGTACAAGACCCAGGATAATGGAGACCTTTAGATGAGGAACAGTGAGTTTTTAGTTTCCTAGGTTAATAACTTTATTAAAATGGGATTACCCCATCTTACCCCCCACGCCATATATATTACTGTGTTTCCCCAAAAATAAGACCTACTCCAAAAATAAGCCCCAGTTAAGATCGTCAGCCAGACGGACACATTTAGTACGTTATGACGATGTTCCAGAAGAAGATGACATGACTGTATTTGAATAAATGTAGATTGTTGTACATGAAGAAATAAGACATCCCCTGAAAATACGCCCTAATGTGTCATTTGGAGCAAAAATTAATATAAGACCCGGTCTTATTTGTGGGGAAATACGGTATAAGACCTGGTTTTATTTTCGGGGTAACATGGTAATATCTAAAGTTATTTATCATATTTTTTCCTACCTTTTTTTAAATAAGTTGGCGCTTCACTTTCCATCAGAAGATGTTCTACTGATAACAGCTTCTCCTGTTATTAAAGCAGTTACAAATTTCAAGCAGGTAAGAACCTTCATATAACGTTTTTAGTATTAATTTTTTTAAATTGCAATAACTTGCATAGCAGTTAGTGTGAACTGCAGTATTTTAATTGCTTAAAATGACAAATATTCTTTTGATATGCAATTCATTTTTAAATTATAGCTCAAAGTTTAGAATCATTCAGATTGAATACTAAAAGCACCCAGAATGATACTGAGTTGAATCTAGTCTTTTCTTTTTTCCCCTCCTGTCTTTTCCTTCCACTCTGAATTACTTTTCAGAAAATTTAAAATAAGATTCTTTTGGGGAAAGATGCTGTGAAATCTAAAGATGAATGCAAATATATATGTACATCTTCATTATACATATATGTGTATGTTATGTGTCTGTATTTACAAATCAGAAATGCTTCTGAGCCAGGTTTATACTTACAGATAATTAATGTTTCAGATGTGTAATAAGCATCTCAGAACACTTTGTAGTTCTCTGAATTTATATTACACATGTTATAAGATTATAATAGGAATCTTAAGATCATTTATGTCCTAGTATCATTAAATAGATGTCTGAAGATATTTTTGATCCTGTGCCTCACCTGTTAAAAAGCTTTAAGCTCATATTCTACTATATGTATATTTATAAATTATATATATGTGCTACAATAGCTGCAATTATGAGTGTTATGATGCCTATGCAAAAAATAAATGAATAAAAAGTTGAAAAACAAATCTTTCCTTGCCATACTTCAGTGAAGACTGCTACCATAGTCTCTGATTTAATACAAGTTTTCCTTATAATATCCTGATAATAGAATATACCTTTTTTTGCATTTTGTCTAAGATTTATTATTTATTCATATAAAGGTTAATAGACTCGATGTCAAGGAAGGAAAACCACCTTCTCCCACACATCACCCATAGACATACTTGCCAATCTTAAAGTATATTTTATAAAAGTTATTTTATATATTGTCTCCAGGGAAGAGATCAATATACAGTTAACCCACCTCATTCTCATATATAAACCTGTAAGGTTCACATTAACCCCTAAGACCAAGGGTTAGTTCCACATATTGTTCCTTTTAACCTGCCTAGAGATATGTAAGATATCTTAGTACCTAGGTACAGCCAAAAGAGTTACAGGACGGGAAAACCAGAGAGCCATTATGGCTCTTAATCTCTATAAGAAAAAAACATATATTTAATTATAAGCTTAAGCACACATACATAAGAGAAAGATGTATAGTTGGATCTTATAAATGTCTTTCCAGATTACTTAATTTGATGTAATGATCCCAGAGTTCTAAGACTTGAGTTCAGGTTTTGCCAGTTTTGTAAGTTTTGTACAATAGAAGAAAATACTTGGATTCTAGGCATAACTCTGTTATTTCCTGCCTGTGTAGCCTTAGTAAGTCTGTGTACCTGATTGCTTCACCTGTAATATTAGAATACACTCCTTGCTTACTTAATAAGGTTGTGGGCTTAAGATGTACAGCAGGTTCTTGAGTAACATTGTTTCAGTCAACGTCATTGTGTTTTAATGTTGAAGAGGTGCTGTAGGCACTTATCTGTATATCACTTAGCCTGTGGTAAAATGAGTTTTGTAATACATTGTTTCGCTTCAAATTGCAGAATCTATCAATGATGTTAAATGAGGACTTAACTATACTAATATATGTAAAAGTGCATTGAAAGAGCAAACCTGCAAATATCAGTTATTCTTAGTTTTTGGAAGTCAGAAATTGCATCCTTTTCATTATTTATTGAGCATCTATGTGGGAGGCACCCAGGATACAGAGATTAAAAGTATAGAACATACATCAAAAAGTCATTAGTGGTTATCTCTGAGGTAGGGGGAAGTATGAAATTTGGAGAGTGGTAAAGGGGGACTTTAACATTTAATATTAAATGTTGTTCGTTTAGTGTTAAAAACAGCATGTATTCATGACTTAAGTAATTTTTAAAAGATAAAAAGTTTACTAATAATAACTATTTATGGAGCTCTTACAATACACCAAGCACTCTTCTAAATGTTTTAAATGTAGTAATGTATTTAATCCTTAACCCTATGAAATAGTTTCTTATATTATCCTCACTTTACAGATAAGGTAAATGATTCATGGTGAGGTGAGGTAAATTTTGAAGGTGTGTATAGTCAGGTTTTGAATACAGGCACTTTGGCTCTGGAGTCCTCATGGTTAATGAGTGTAACCTTCTCAGATGGCTACTTCCTATTGGGGCAACAAATATGTAAGAATAGTCATCATATAATTATCCTGATAGTGGTGAAAAATACTGAAGTCATATTCTGATATATGCATATTTCTTTTTATACATATAACACATTGTTAATGAATGCCAAAGCCTGCCTTTTAGAATCAAGGAATGCATTACTTAGGAGGTTGCATTGAAAGAATCCTGAGAAGGTGAGAGATGATGGGAAATGGAGCACAAATTAATGGATTCACCTTGAAAAGTTGGGAGTGGGTCAAGGAAAGTGACTGATAGCAGAGAAATTTACAGATTATGGGAAAGAGGTGGTAACAGTTCTTAGTAGCTGCTTTAAGCCTAGAAGTAAGGTGATTTGCTGAGAATAAAGAGGATGAAATAAGTTTGGGGAACATTAGAACGGTGAAAGTTTGAAAAGTCACTGAGGGATTGGAATATGTTATTCTTCTAAGATGTTCTTTATTCTTCTCACTATATTGATGTTTGCACTGATGGTAGAAAAGCCATGGTGGCTAAACTGTAGTAATAGTCACTGTATTCTTTCTTCACTGCCACACAGTCAGTTTAAAAAAATAAAAGCCAATAAAAATGTTAATTTTACTAAATCTTGACTCGTAAGTGCACATCTTGCTAATAATATTCTGTATGATGAACTGGGATGTGTGTATTTGGCACTTCTGCAAACGAGTTCAGTGTTGTCTCAAGGAAAAGCAGTTGTGCAGTTGCTGAGTTGCAAGCTGAACTGGCTACTTTCTATCATGGAACATCAATTTTTCTTGCAAGAACAATTGACAAACGGGTCATTCATATTTGGAAAATGAATAAAGTGAGCCTTTCACTTCAAGGAAAACAACTGACAGTACTCGTTGACAAGATGACAAAATTAGAGCTTTCAGACGAAAATTGGAAGTTTTGGAAAACTCATTCTTCACTGTGAGCCTCACAGTACTTAAAGACTTTTCTGATGAGATTGTTGGTGATAACAAATGAATGTGATTTTTTTGTTATATTGCTATGAAATATGTCAATATTTGAAAGATCTCCATAGCTGAACCAGTATTGTCCACATGACCAACGTGTGATGTTACAAGATCCACTCAAAGTGCAGGGTAGTCCAGTGGATTTCACAAGAACACAGTAGGAAGGAAGGATTCTTTGATGTGGTTTCAAATTCTACCTTGTACCTAATCTTTAAGAAACCATCACTTGCTGAGTCATGGTGTGGCATGAAAGAAAAATATAGTTATCTGAAAGGGCTGCATATTTGTGTCAGGCCAAAACAACATGGTGCAATATTTTGAATGCAGACGCAGAATGTAGGAGCTATCTGCTGTTAAGCCAGATATTAAAGAGATTTTTTTTTTAAATGTAAAACAGTGCCATTCTTCTCAATTTGTTTTGTTTTGGAAAACTTTATTTTTTATTGAGTATATTAAATCTGCCTAACATGGATTTATTATTGTTACTTTTAAGTGAATTAAGAAATATTTAAACTTTATCTCAGCTTTAATTTCTAATGTAGCAAATATTAATATTGCTAGGTATAACTCAAACAAACAAAACCCTCTGGGGTCCTCAATCATTTGTAAGAGTGTAAAGGGGTCTTGAGACTAAAGGGTTTGAGAACTCCTGGGCATGTAGTAGGATTTCCATGCAGTGTTTAAGGACCAGCTAAGGTTGGATCCCAATTTACAAGGTGTGTGTGGTTCTTCTGTAGCAGACAATGCATAGCACTAGAGAAAGCAGGTAGTTCGATCTATGGTTGGGCATTTCCAGGGTCATTAATGGCAAAGGGTAAGAGAGCAAGGAAATAAAGGGTTTAGACAAAAGGTGAAATGATCCACAGTGGAGTCTCAGCAGGACAGGAGGGAAAGTGAATCCAAGAGGATGCTCATGGTTTGGGAGAACAGGAAAGAAGAGTCCAAAGAGCAGATCACAATAAAGTTAGTTAGTAAGTGGAAAAAGAAAGCTGCAAGGATAAGGAAATAGATAAGGTGTTTGTTTAAACTGTATAGAAATAAGTAGTGTTAGCCCTCATTTTGTGGGTGAGCAGCCCTGTTTTACAGGCCAGGAAACTAAGGCTCAGTGATCTACCTGACGTGCCCAAAAGTGGTGGGATTAGTATTTGAATTCAAGTCTTAAAGTGAGGAGTCAAGCCCTCTTGCCACTGTATATGGTGCAGTTGGCCGACTTTTTTGTTTTATGAACATGGAATTAGTGTATAAAAAAGAAATGAAAGTATTTTTGTTATTTTAAATTCTTGAAAGAAAAACATTTTTTAAATATATACTTTTGATCTAATACAGGTTTCTAAAGTGTTGGAAGAATTTGATGTTGAAGAACAACCAAGTACCATGTTAGAAAAGCGCTTTCCCAACATTAAGGTTATAGAATCTGGAGTAAAGCAACTGAAGAGTGAAGAACATGTAAGAGAATTTTCTTTGTAATGACATTTTCCTTTGTTACATCTTCGTGGGGTTTTGCCTGCCTTCCTTTGACCCCACCTGTACCACCACCAAAGTCCCTAGCATTGAAATTTTAGTGATGTTGATTTCCATTATTATTAGAAAAATGTATACCTTTTTGTGAGTTTGTTGAATTATATGATTAGCTTAGTTTGGCATTTTAGGTTTTACCTTTCAAATTAGCGTTAACATTTATTTAGTGTCTACTGTTTTCTGGGCACTGCATTAAGTGCTGGGACACAGTGACAATTATATAAGGAACCTGCTCCTGGGAGTTCTGTGTCATAGGGAATATAGAAATGCATATGTATAGTTATATGGACATGTGAAAAGCAGCCATTGAAGTATCAAAGTTCTGATATTAGATATTTAGGTACACTTCACAGATTGAGTAATATTTAAGCTGTGTTTTAAAAGATGGATGAATTAACAGTTCTGCAGATGGAAAAGGGCATTCCAGGAAGAGGACATTGCATGTTCAAAGACCCAAAGAAAGGAAAAGGGGCGTGTAGAACAGTGAGGTAGTCAGTGGGATTGGAGTGGGGATGGCAAGTAAAGGAAATTGGCAGACAAGGCCAGAGAAAGAAGTAAATAAGATTTTGAAGAGCTTTTTATGTCATGCTAAGAAATTGAGTTTATTTTATAGTCAGTGGAAAAATAGTAAAGAGCTTTTAAGTGGAAGCAGGGATGATGAAATAGACGTTCTTTTAGGAAGATATATCTGATAGCGATGTCAAAAGTGAACTGGGGTGGAGTGAGTGGCTACAAGGTATTTGCAATAGTCCAAAAGGATACAAGGCCCAAACTAAGAGTCTCAGGAATACGGCATTCTCAAGAAAGGATGTTATCAGAATATCTATCATCAGCTGAACTTTAGGCAAAACGGGAAGTAGCGTTTGTAGTAGTTTCTCTAAAGCCACTCTAATTTATGAATTCTCCCGTAAAGATAAAACACATGTACACCACATTTGAAACAGAAATAATTTGACAGAAAAAAAAAAATTAAGAAAAAGTACTGAGTTTTATGAGAAAAGAATTAAAAATCTGAATCCAAGACCAGAGTAATTTCCTAATACTTATAATAGTAGTACTTATTCAGTACAACATCAACATCTATTCATTTGAAAATTGAAGTAAACTTAAAAGTATACTAATGAATTGTGAAGGAATTTACATATATTAGGACGTTTGACTGAATCAGAATGCCATCCATTATCATTTGAAAAGTGTTCTATAATGAGATACATGTCTCCATTCTCTTACCTGTCCTTTATATTCTTTTTTGAATTAGAGATAGTGTTTTACTTCCATGTCTACTTCCAAAAATTTAACAGTAGCCAATGAAGAGTTTTTGTGTATGTTTTTACAGTAGCTAAATGCGAACACTTTTTAAATTAGGTCAGTGCCTATATAACTATTATAACATGTGTTTATCAGACAAAATTCTAACCAGATTATTTGAAGAAAGACTTGTATGAAATTTCTATATGCATTACACTATGTTGGATTATTGGTTTTACGCAGCTGAAGAGTTAACATGGGTAGCCAATGTCTGAATGGGTAGTAAGTGCTGTGTTTTGATTTGCCAAGTTTTATAATTCCAGACACGTGGCACAAAAGTTAACCCCTACACCATTCCAACAAATTCCAGCATCTCTCATAGTAACATGTACTTACATGTATCTGCTTTCTAAATGCTACTACTTATATGTAGATTTTCATTCAATATTAAGGAACAAAAACAGTGGATCTCTAATATGCATTTTTAGACTCATTGATGTTATTAAAAATTAATATAAATAACTTTAAAACCAGTACATCCTAGGATTCCAGGTTAACATGTTTGTCACTTACGTGAAAATATAACCCCCAAAGAGCATGTATGTAGTTTGCTGGTTAAGTGATTGCTATTTATACTTAAGAATATAAATAGTTATTTGGCACTTCTAATTTTTTTAGATTAAGAACACATATTGTAACCTCTTCTACCACACACTACTCCCCTGTACCTGTAACAGAGATTAAGGTACGCTACAGGTAGAATCACTAGTTCTTATACTAATTTCCATTGAGATCAGAAATGTTCATTAGAGTCCTCAATTTCAAAATTTCTAAATGTTTAATTTTTAATCTGAGGTCAACATCCTTTCCAAACATCATGAGATTCTGTAAGTTTTATGCAGAATTTTGTGTGAATGTGCCTTTTTTTTCTGTGGGAGAAAGACTAGTTTTTATCCGATTCTCAAATTGGTTCAAGGCCCTAAAATGATTAAGAATCACTGGGTTGAAGAATGCATTCTCATGTTTAGTTAGCTTTGCAATTGCTGTAACAAGTATTGAGTGCCTCCAAGAGGCTATTTTTGTCTTCTTGAATGTTTAATTTAAAATGAAATTGGACCCATGTATAAACATTTCCCCTCTCCCATTCGTTGCTTTATGTTTTTACAGTGCATTTTAACAGAAGATGGCAGTCAGCATGTATATAAGAAACTCTGTCTGTGTGCCGGAGCTAAACCAAGGTTGATATGTGAAGGAAATCCTTATGTATTAGGAATCCGCGATACAGACAGTGCTCAGGTAACATTCTGAGGTTGGGTCAGGGGAAGGTACAGGAAGATTTCTTAGACTTTTCTACGTTTGAATCACAGTGTTCTACTTATGTGAATTCCTAAACTGTAGGAGAAGAGAGGTTTTATGTATTGTTTTTTTCATGAGCCATAACCCAGAAAGTAGTTATAATGCTCTGTTACTGCCAATTTCAGTTTGTTTTCAGTTCATAATTTATATATTTCTTTATTCATGCTGATATACTGTTTTCCTTCCATTATGTTATATCCAGATATAACAACTATGTTGAAGGTTACAACTTACATTGAGCACACAATTCATTAATCTACTCTGATTGGAAATATGTGCTTTGCAACCTAAATAATGCATTGATCTTTTACCCAAAAGGTAAAGCATATCCAAAACTTACTGAACTCAATCCTCAGCAAATAAATTAATAATCAGGAGATCTTTGTGATACCAAATCATGTCAGAACCCTAAAACTGAAAAAGTCAATTGGTTTATTGTTCTGCTCAAGAAAAGTGAAAACTATCCCAGTAAAGTAAAAGTTATCTGTGCAGCGTTACACATCTTTTGGTAATTTACTTCAGGGTTTATTGACCCTTATTACCAATCTCTTCCTAATTTTCAGTCACAATATTGTCTTAACCTCAAGCTCGTTGTTTTGTCCCATGAGGTGATAATTTTCCTTATATAATAATGTTTTATATTCTTGAAAATTGGTAATGTTTGCTTTCAGCTTATTCTTAAATAATTAGATAGAGAAAACTAGAAGTTGATTATCTTGTAAACATTTCGTATTACCGAAGATTGTGTTCATAACTATGTTC
Organism: Rhinolophus sinicus; assembly: GCF_057876585.1. Taxonomy (NCBI): domain Eukaryota; kingdom Metazoa; phylum Chordata; class Mammalia; order Chiroptera; family Rhinolophidae; genus Rhinolophus; species Rhinolophus sinicus. Next base: position 35,600,729 of record NC_142501.1, read on the forward strand.
GAGCGAAGCCCTCTACATATGTGAACTCACTGAATCCTCATGATAATCCCATGTGACAGTCAGTGCTCCTACTACAAATAGGAAACTAAGGGGGAGAGATTAAGCAATTTACCTTTAGTAAGGTAGTTACTAAGTTTATCAGAAATACAGTTTAAACTCCTGCCATTCATCTCCTTGTCCAGTGCTCTTTACAGATCTTTCTTAAATTACCTATTGCCCTCAATGAAGAAGAAACTAAAATTAACTGCGGGTTTTTTTCTTGTAGAATTTTAAAGAAGTCAATTTCAGTGATTATTTATTGAACATTACAATAACTTTTGTGGTCAATTTAATAGAAATGGTAACGACATAGTAGCAGGAGGAATTTAGCTATGCAGACGTCATCCTGAAGCATGGGACTATTCTGTACTTTTGAAAGTGCCATAAGATTGACCGCTGGCTTTTCTCCAAGCTCACTGTGATCTTTCTTTGGGGGGATGGGAGGATGGAGGTACCAAATACTGTCTTATAATGGTAATAACATTTAAAAAAAATAAATGTTAGACATTATTATGTGCCTGCTACTCTTAACAGATTTATCTACATCATCTTACTTAATGCTTACAGAAACTTTGAGGTTTAGTCACTTATTTCCATTTATAGTTGAAGAATCTGAGGCACAGGAGGCTAAGCAACTTGCCTAAGTGAGTAACTGCTACTGTTTCCCCGAAAATAAGACCTAACTGGAAAATAAGCCCTAGCATGATTTTTCAGGATGACATCCCCTGAACATAAGACCTAACGTGTCTTTTGGAGCAAAAATTAATATAAGACACGGTCTTATTTTCAGGGGAACATGGTAGATCAACATCATGTTAGTAAATAGATTTGGTCAGATAGTTGGGAATGTTATAAAGACAGTGACTCGTGATTAATTCTGAAGTACTACTCTAAATGTGATGACATAAAAGGCAAGGAAAATCAGGAGAGGCGTTGTTATAAAGGCAGTTTGGGGTGAAACGTAAAGGGGAACATTTGTAATATAATTGGGAGAGTGTATCCTGGCAGAGTGGGAAAGTGAGATTTATTATCAGTGAAGCGTCTTGCTGCCAGCGTTGCCCACTATAGAAAAAACTGTCATTTTCTTTTTAATATAGGAATTTCAGAAACAGCTTACTAAAGCTAAAAGAATAATGATCATAGGGAATGGTGGTATTGCACTTGAATTAGTGTAAGTATATTTAAATATTATTTGAAAACTGCTCTGTGATTTGTGTGATTGTTGGCAGACTGGAAAATAGCTTATCCTGAAAAATCAAAGATAAATATAATTGCTTTTCATATATTTTCAAGGAGAAAAAAATTTTTTTTTAGCTGTCATGAATTCATAGTTGCAGAAATGTCCTTATAAAACATGAGTTTAGGGAATGCTTTAGGTCTCAAAGGATCATACACTGGTAAGTGGCTAGATTTGACCCATGTATTTTATAAGGATGTACTATATTGGAAAACAATTTAAATGTGTACACCTTTAGAGATTTCTAATCATAATCCCCACCACTTTTTATTGCTTATACCCATCCGGGTTCATTCATCTATGTTACCTGTCTGGCCACTGAAACCCAAAGGGTTTGTGACTCTTGTTTCAGGATATGTGGTACTCACAGCTCTTGGTTTTTGGAAGTTTGGGAAATGTGAACACAATAAATACGAAATATCCTCTTAAGATGATATTTTAAGTTAAAAAAATATTGTAGAATATCCTGCTGTGGCCTACAGATAATTGATTCACTTTCTTTGTAATATAAGGAATAGTCTGGATATTTTTCAGCCCAGAAAGTTGGGTCTGGCTACAAAGAGGACAAATTTAATCAATGTAAGGAATCTGCCAAAGCCCTGTCTTAATTTGGTCCATTCCAACCCTCTTTTTTAGAGGATGATGAATCCCACTGGGAGCCGGTAAGAGTCCCTAAATTGCCCGAGTTCTAGGAGTTGTGGTCATTATTGTAATTATAAAGTTTGTAGCACTATACAGAGAAATGCAGATAAAAAACTAGAGTATCCATACCAAACTGCCAAAAGCGGGGAGACACATTTATTGTAAAAGGGGCTTCACATCCTTATGTACACATGACAAATTTTCTCCATCAGCTGTCTCCAACAAAAGTGTAACTTACTACTACTCTCATTACTGTTATTTACAATGAAATGCTTTCTTACATTACAAAATGTTCAGAGTCTCACAACATTTATTCCTACTCCTCACTTTCTTCAGGTTGGAGATTGAAGAATATATAATTGGATAAAATTCATTTTATACTCAGTAAACTCGGACAGTTTAAGAAAGGTCCCGTATGGAGCTATTCTGCCAGTTCAGGTTCACTGGTTAGGCCTTTGCCTTTTCTTGATGAAAAATGACACCCAAGCCTTTGCTGCACATTACTAGGCCCCATGTTCCACTAAGGCTAATACTAATTTTCTTTTGTTTGCTTTTATTTCCATTATTATGTCTGTTTTCTTCTTTCCAAGTGTAAGTTAATCCTCTCATTTTCAAACATAATTTCCCAAAACTATAATACTTCACTGTTGTCTATTTTATGAGTGGTTTTAAAAATGAAAGCAGTATTTCCTTTGTGTGTGATGGTCCCTTCCTGTTTATGCATCTTTCTGAGGATGCAGTTCATAGAGGAGGAGGATTACAGGGTGTCCTGTGAAGTCCAGCACGTACTGAAGTTACTTGTGGTTACTTAACAATAACTGGCCTGCTAGGCAAGCATCAAGTATTTTAAGCTATACTCATATGTGTTATAGTGCTGTGTAACTTTAAAATACAAAAAAAATGGTAGATTTCTAACTTAAAAGTTAAGGAAAGCATGTCATGATAATTATGTGCCTATACGCATATGTAAATTGAAATACAAAATTTATTACCAAATGTGTTTGTATTCTGCTTTCTGCTTATCAGTGATACTGTATGACCTGAGCAACATAAAATACTGTTCTCCAAATAATCTGACTTTTAGTAACTATAAATAGTCTTTGCTGGCATAGGAGAGCAGAATAAAACAAAGGTCCATTAGATGAGGTAAGGGGCTCCTTTACCATATGCCAAAAAGCATGAACATAAGGTGACCTAAAGTCACATGTACTAAACCTCTTTTCTATCATTGGTTTATTGATTAGTCTTAAAAATAACCTAACTGTGTTACATTATAGCAGTCTGTGAAATAAAGATGGCAATACTTTGTACCATAAATGTTTAAAATAACATTAACATACAATATTCTTATTACCACAGCAAGTTCAAATAAAATCCTACTTTAGTTAGGATAACCATATATCCTGTTTGTCCAGGATTGTCCCAGTTCATCAGTTGTACCAAACAAGTATTATTATAATAATGTACCTTATAATGAACTTCAGTGACTTCGTGAAATTAATACTAGGAAAACTACATTCTTAGTGTCCAAACCTAGAGCTAAAACATCAGATGCTTAGGAGCCTAGGCTACCTCATAAACAGTAATGGGAAGTGGCTTCAATATTCCATGTCCTTTTCCTTTTTTCCGCTTAGATCCTTGATTTTTCTGTGAACTGTATCTTTCTTTGGTTGGATGGCTTGGAAATTTCTGAGATGAGGGGAATTAATTGCAGCGTAATGATTCCTTTATAACAAAATTAAGATTTTAGTTCATATTCCTAATTTCTCTTTTTCAATTTCCTTCCGTAGTATGCTTTGAGTACATAAAATATTTGTTACCAAAGAAGTGAACTACTGGCGTGTCCGGTTAGCTCAGTTGGTTAGAGCATGGTGCTAATAACACCAAGGTTGCCAGTTCGATCCCGCATGGGCCACTGTGAGTTGCGCCCTCCTTAAAATCAATCAATCAATTGATCGATCGATAGATGGATAAATTTCAACTACTGTCAGTTTGGTAGCTATGTACCATCCATCATCCATTATTGATTACACTATAACCAGATAAAGCATTGCTCACTTCTGGGAGCCCTGGGGGACATTAAATAATAACTATGTTGTAGAAATTGAACACAAATGATATTCATTGTAATGAAATTTTACATGATGCTCAGTATATATATTTGTCACTTATATGTTCTTTCAGTAAACTGATTAAATTTATTTTATTATTGATTCTACTTTAACTCTTATTATTCTGAAAGAGTGTTACATTCCTCTTTATAATCATTTTTTCTGAGCTTTCCTTAAAATGTTTTTTTTTTACTTGTTCCTTAGGAGAGAATTGTTATATGCAGATACAACAATTTCTACTGAGACTTTTGAAATTGCTTGAATTAACTTTAATATTGCTTTTAGGTATGAAATTGAAGGGTGTGAAGTAATTTGGGCCATTAAAGATAAAGCTATTGGGAATACTTTCTTCGATGCAGGAGCAGCTGAATTCTTAACTTCGAAACTCATTGTTGAAAAACCAGAAGCTAAAATTGCACATAAAAGAACCAGATATACAACTGAAGGTAAAATAATAGCATCTAGCTCATTAATTGAGATGAAACTGTTTGTTTTTTTAACCATTAAAAAAATAAGAAAATTTAGCAAAATGCTATTATTTGGGAGCTAGGAATATAGATATTTAATTCTATATCCTTTTGTGACTTTTAGACTTTCTAGGAAGTACATATTTTTATGAAAAATATGTGTAATTAAAACAGGAAATTTAAAGTGAATAAATAAACCACCCCATCTGCATCTTTGCAAACAGATGCTATAATTAGACAACACTTAAGGTAATTTTATAAAAAAATGCAATGACTTTAAAAACAAATACAAGCCTCACAGTTTTTTAGTTTAAAAGAGCTTCAAAAAAAAAACAAAAAAAACTTTTTGGCTTATAAAAGTAAGAATTTTATAGTTTTGGGGATGCTAAAAATTTTCAAAATGTGATGGCTAATTTTCTTACCCTTCCTGTTAACTAGTGTATATAAATAACACTTTGAGTGTTTATACTCAACACTTAATGGAAAGATTATTCACTTTATACCGTTTCCCTGAAAATAAGACCTAACAGGACAGTCAGCTGCAATGCGTCTTTTGGAGCAAAAATTAATATTAAGACCCGGTATTATATTATACCCGGTCTTATATAAGACCGGGTCTTACAGTAAAATAAGATGAGGTCTTATATTAGTTTTTGCTCCAAAAGACGCATTACAGCTGATTGTCTGGCTAGGTCTTATTTTCGGGAAACACAGAAACTCTGCATCACAAAATATTAAAATAATGAATAAAATGATTAATATAGATAATTTAGTTTAATTGTGCTGTCTGTATAATAAATCATTACATTGCCGAAAAGCTGAAGAATACAAGCATAATTCTCTGCTTAGCAATTTTTTGTATCATTTGAAATTTGAACTGAATTTATCTCTTTAAGGAAGGAAAAAGGAAGCAGGAACCAAAGCTAATGCTGGTAATATAGGCAGTGCCTTGGGACCTGATTGGCATGAAGGTTTGAATCTGAAAGGAACAAAAGAGGTATGTTTTCATACACTGATTAAACATGTCCAAATGCAACTTTAAATTCTTGAACCATTTGTTAAAGACGGGTTATAAATATATACTCAAAGAATTGCTGTATCACACTGTACTTAAAAGCCGTAGTGCTAGGAAAGGACTTCAGTTCACTTGCCCACCAAAGATAGGTGAATATTCGTCTAAAACTGACCCTCAGTTTCTTTTTAACTATCCAGAGATATAGAGGTCTCCATACACAGACTTACAGTGACTATACCTGTCCTATTTTAAAAAGGTCACTTCAGATGCATTACCATATTTGAAAGGCTCTTAGATGGATTCTAAATAAAATACACATTTAATGTCTTAATCGTATAAGCAGATGACTTGCTTTTACTCTTACTAGATTTTTTTTTCAATAGTTGTTAAAAGGCTGTGGTATTTAAATATTGTAAGAATGGTACATGCAGTTCTTATTACTGTGTATGATTTCTTTTCAGTCTTGGGTAAGTTGGAGGGGGGTTGGCTTCGTGGTGTAGCTAATTTTTGTGATGGAAATTACTCAAAATAATTTCTTCCTGCGCCTTCATATGCTAAGATTAATAGTATTTTAACCTGAGAACTTCAACAGTTGAGTTCAGTAAATGTTTATTATCTCCTACCTAACTGGCACTTTACTAAGGTTCTAGGATATAACAGTAAGTTAACCTAAACCTGCCCTTAGGAGATTTTTATAGTCTGTAACAGTTGTAATTTTAAATATACATGTAATTATCAATGAGGCTTATACTAAAAACCATGCCCTTGGTGCTACCTGCCAGTTTAACTACTAAATCTCTTTAGTACTGAAATGAATTTCTGCCCACTCATTTCACACACAGAAATTGGGAGGCTTATTTTTGGTCATCCAATATGTTTTCACGTATATTCTAATAATTATTTTTTCTATATTTCTATAAGTGTATTATAAACTTTTTCTTCATTAGTAACGTAAATCATTCTTTCTGGAAGTATTGTGGTGACCAGCATTTCTTTATTTTAGTTTTCTCGTAAGATTCACATTGAAACTAGGTGTGAAGTAAAGAAAATCTACCTTCAGAAAGAATTTAAAATTTCTAAGAAAAAGTCCTTGGCTTTTCCAAGAGACCATCATAATCAGACACTTACAACTGATAAAGGTAAGTAATAAAATAAAAAATATTTAACTGCTTATTTAAAAGAAAGACAACTTAATCTTTATTACATTAAAAAACAAATTCAGATTTTCATATGAAATTTAAACATGAAAAGTAAAAATAAAACCGTAATTTAGTAAGTCATTTCATTTTCACTACTTTTTAAGTTTTCTAATAAATTGTATAGAGTTCTATTCATTGTTTTAATTATCATAACCGGGTCAATCGGAATATCTTGCAGATGAAAACACAACAAATGAACTAAAAACTAAAACACCCGATGCTCTCAGAGGTGAAGTAACTTCTCTAAAATCACACAGATTGAAAATCTATAAATTTAGAACTAAGATTCTTATCTCCTAATTCCTATTCCACACTCCTATGAGAATACTGTCACTTGAAGAAATACACTCAGCCAAACCTAGTATATGAGATATTCCACTGTTCAGAAATCTTTGAATTTTCCCATAGGAAAAGGGAGTGTTAGAGTTTGAATATGAATAGAAAAGGAAAACATTGATGAGTTACCTAGGGAGACTATAAATTCTCAGTGGAGTATGTTAATAATTTTAAAGAAATAATTTATAAAATGAGTTATCATTTAAATTTACTTTGTTAAAATTTTTGTCTAAATTTGAAGGAAAAATGTTTAGAATGCCATAGTTTTGTATAATAATTATACTCAAAACAAGATGTTGTTACTGGATTAAAACTTATTTTAGCAAATATGCCTTATCCAACTTATTAAGGGATGGTATTTTAAAATCATCTCTTGCCTGCCTTTTTCTGTCTTTTTTCTTCTAGTCATTATAGTCACATTATGCTATGGAAAGTTGGTGGATTACATTTGAAAATAAACTTTTTTTTATTTTTAAAGAGATATGGCCTGTATATGTGGAACTGACCAATGACAAGATATATGGCTGCGATTTCATTATCAGTGCTACAGGAGTTATACCAAATGTAGAACCTTTTCTCTGTGGCAACAATGTAAGGTGAAATTTTTCATCCCACTATGCATATTTTTAAAGTTTTAATTATTTATTAATATCTCTAATTCTCAAGCATGAATACTTGTTCTTTGTTTTAGTACAGAAGTAACTTAGAATGGCTGAAAACAATTTAGTTTATATTTATGTCTTGATTTGCAGTATTTTTTTTACTGCTTAAAGTCTTTAAGCAGTGAGCCATAATGCATAATTTATCTAAATGTTGGCAAGAGACTGACACCTCCTATGAATTCTTAAAAGTGATTCTCTTAGACAAACTGTCTTATAATTTTTGTTTTAGCATTTGAAGCTTACAAAATCTGAATATTGTAATTATGAATGTGGGGTAGTTATATGGTTATTGGATATTTTTGATGTTGAAATTCTAAGAATCTTACAGTTTTGTCTGTCTTCAGTAGGAATTTGATTCCCTGGGAATTCAGCTTAGTTGTCTAAATGTTGTAGCTGTTTTTCACTTTCTCATTAAAGATCAGATATTCAAGGTGTAAAAATTTATTATTTTACTTTAGAATGAAAAGAAGTCATGTTTCATTTTTCTTACCACATATGCTTATGAGGAACATTATTTAGTTTGATCTAGGAGAAGATGGTGGCCTGAAAGTGGATGATCATATGCAAACGTCCCTTCCTGATATCTACGCTGCAGGTGACATTTGTACTGCATCCTGGCAGCCCAGCCCAGTCTGGCAGCAGGTAGGCCAGCAAACGTAATCACATGTTTTATCAGAGTCCATCTGAAAACAAAGGAGTTGATACCAGCAAATCGAACTTTCTGGTATTCCAATTTTTCTACTTTACGTAGGAAGCTATGGTAGAGTTTTTTGTGACATTTAAAAAAAGAACAACTGAATTTTTCCCTTTAGGTGAGTTACTATTACAATGATAGAACAGACTAGGATATCTTTTAATTTAAAAAGAGTTCTGGGCTGTTACTTTTTTATTCTCAGATGCTTATCAGCACTGTCCAGTGGAACTTTCTGTAATGACAGAAATGTTCTCTTTCTGCACTGTCCAGTCACGTAACTACTAGCGGCATGTGTCTGCTGAGCACTGGAAATGTCACTAATGTGACTGAGGAACTGAATTTTAATTACTTTTAATTAATGTAAATTTAAATAGTTACATGTGGCTACTGACCACCATATTATATTGTACAGCACAGCTTTAGATTAAAAAATAACAAACTGTTACTGAGATTATAAGCCATAAGATAAAGCATTCTGTTCCTGTGGGAATCACTACTGAAAAAAAATGTTCCTTTAGTGAACAGTCTTCCTCAGCCTAACAAGTGCTTCCAATTGGATCTGTACTTCCTCCGGCCCCGACAGTGTTGCCTACTTCCTAACAGTGGAACAAAAATACTAGGGGAAGATGCTCAGACCATGTGGCTAAAGTGAGGTTGTCGTTGTCTTAGGAGGAGTAGAGACATAGGTAGATGTTAGAGATAAAAGAACCAGTCAACACTTACCAGGTGAAAGACCAGCTTCACCGGTAGGGATATAATTCATTCAGATTAACTATGGAGTATGGTAGTGGAAGGGCTTGATGCCTTTTAAGAGGCAGCTTCATTATTTTGTGTTCTTTTATGTACAGCAGAGGTAACATCAATAATGAGAGTACTTTCAGCATCTTTCTAAAATGCTTCAAAGTAGCTTGTTTTCAGTTTTGTCTACAATCATCCTATGTCATTTTTGTGGTATTTCTGTCAGAAACTCAAGTAGGAGTTGGAGTTTGTGGGATTATTTTAAACATTTTAAACCCTCTAGGATAAATTATATCCTTAATGAGCATCATATTCTGATACAGGAAAGAAGTACCCCAAAATAAACAGGTATCTCTTGTTTCGAATAAATCTAATAGATCCCATCTCTTAATTTGCAGAAGCAATAAGTATATAAATAATTTGTTTTACATAGTCCCAGGTGCAAACTTAAAGGACTTTGAGCCTGGAATACATTAGGTAATAGTCCATCAGAGTCTAATACAGGCCACTTCCTTTAGCCATTCTCTAGTTTTACTGTGATCAGTTTACTCTGCTCCATTACCATACACCTTGCCGCTTGCTTCATCAAACCTAACTTATTTAGTGAGAAAATTGAATTTAAAAACATAATAATCTGTCACTTCTATCAGAAATGCTTGACGCTTAATATCCATGATTGTGGTATTATTTTTGCACACAAAACGACAGCATTAGTTACACAAACACATAGGGGTAATAAGGAAACTAATTGCTGATTATAGGCTAACCTGTTTAATTCTCCCAATAGCCATTGAGGAGGTGGTGTATTTTTACGTTTCAAGTGAAGAAACTGAGGCTCAAAAAAGTTAAATAAACACTAAGAAGAGTTGAAATGCAAATCTACTGGCTTCGAAGTCCAGTGTCCTATTATACCAGGGAATCCGAAAACTTTGTAGAAATACAATACAGTACAATACTGAGAGATTAGTACTATTATAGAGAATTTTAACTGACTTCCCAGTATCAGTTGCTGAAATCTGATAAATGATGTTGTGGGACTAGGCAACGAGTGATATATATCGGTCTGACCAATAAGGCTAAATTGCACAGTAGGCCTTAACTAGCACCAAAATATGAGGATTAGGAAAAGGAACAAATTTTTCAGTAATGATTTGGCATCTCTATTAATGCTGGTGAGAAACTTACTCTGAAGAGAGGACTAGTTAAAATATTACCACCTGGTGTAGCCTGCAATATTTTAGTAATTTTTAATAAAAATGTTATTGAAACATAGAAGTTGGTGTCATCTTTTAATTTTAGAAACAGTAATTTTAGACAGAATTATCAAATACCAAAATCAGTTTGGTTAGTGTGGATTGATGATTGGCAAAGATGATTTTGACAAATTTTGATGACTGTCAAATATTGAAACCTTTTAAGGAATTTCACAAAATTAAGGTGATAATGGTTTTCAAGTAATGATAATGAAAAATTATATTGCATAACATTTTATTTCAGATGAGGCTGTGGACCCAGGCCAGACAGATGGGATGGTATGCAGCAAAGTGCATGGCCGCAGCTAGTGTAGGAGACTCTATTGACATGGATTTCAGCTTCGAACTTTTTGCTCATGTAACAAAATTTTTTAACTATAAGGTAAGATAGATAAGCAAAACTTTTCTGCTTGTTAGTCTTGTAACTAATTATGATCATTTAATTTTCTTACTTGAATAAGAATTTATATGGTTTTAACCATTTTTCAAAAAATGACGTATTTTCCAATTTTTTGCAAATTAGTACCTGGTATTATTGCTTATCTTAATTTTCAGTCATCTGATAATCATTACCTGTGCTTCCCACTATACTGTTTTGCAGTTTAAGGGGAAAAAAAATCTCTTCCAGGTTTGTTCCCTGTTGGTGCATTTCTAATTTTTATTTGAGATTTGTTACTTCTTTATGAGGGGAACTAATAACTATCATACTCAAGAATGAAGCAGGTGCTTTCCCATACATATTACCTTACTCAATCCTCTTTACATTACTCTGAGACAAGTTTTTTCTTCCTAACATACTGGTAAGGAGAAACACACATACACAAGGTTCAGGGACATCAAATAATTTACCTATGAAAGATCGTTATTAAATCTTTAAATCATGACTCCAGACTACTGTAGTCCATGTTCTACATATATGTATGTTCACTGGATATTTTTAATGTTCATGTAGATTGTATGGCATTATCATCTGTAGAATAAATGCATGCCATTCAAATGTTTTCCTGTAGAACCCTCCTCAACGACACTTAGCTGTGAAGTTTTGTAAATAGGTATTTCTGCTGGTCCGTCTTGCATAACACAAAACAATTGCATATTACCTTTCTTTTTTTGTACTCACTAAAATAACTTTTTTTATCCCTACATATATACATATAGGTTGTATTGCTTGGGAAATACAATGCACAGAACTTGGGTTCAGATCATGAATTAATGCTGAGATGTACCAAAGGACAAGAATATGTCAAAGTCGTCATGCAAAATGGGCGAATGATGGGAGCTGTCTTAATTGGTGAAACCGATTTAGAAGAAACATTTGAGAACTTAATATTAAACCAGATGAATCTTTCATCATATGGAGAAGATCTACTAAATCCAAACATTGACATAGAAGATTATTTTGACTAAAAAGGGCACTTCAAGAACCACATCAAGTTTCAAATAAGACAAAATTCAAGAGAATAAAGTAAAAAACTGCAGTGATTTAATGATGGCCACATTGCTGTTAAAAATACAGACGTGATAATGATTTTTGTGGAAAAATATTTAAAAATAAAATTCTAAAGATAAAATCAGTTTAAATTATTTACAGATATATTTTTTGTAACAAAACTGACCACTAGTAGATAAGAATTTTCAAGTTATTCACTTCTGAGTTTTAAACTTAGACATATTCATTTGTGATTTAGCTTTGGACCAAATTTAGCTAGGCTGTTATCTACTTAGGCAACAGCTGGGCCTAGTAGACCAGAGCCATTCTTTGATTGTGAAATATCAAAATAGGCTACGGTTTCAAGCTTATAGTTTTATTTTATTTATATAGAGATGTAGCCACCTTACTTACTAATATTAATTGTATTGATACCTTACTCCTTTTTGTTTGCATTCTACGTGTAATTATAACCCGAAACCACTCACTTTGTGTCATGAGCCAATGTAAAATCTTCAATAAAATAACACTGCTATCAAAAGACAGTCACGTCAAAAGAAAAGAAAAAAAATACCACTGTGTATATCAAGGCATAAAGAGCTTAAGATAGTTTTGTGAAGTCATTCTCTTCAGTATTTTACATTTAAAGGGGTTTACATTAAAAAAAAATTTCCCCTCATTTCATACTGTAAATGTATACAGTTCATGCTCTTAACTTTGCAAAAGGTCTCAACTTCTCAAGTCTTCAATACTTTAGAAAGAAGTTCTTAAAATACAGCTAGCTCCATATGTGTAAAATATTAATGAAATTGCCTTAAAACATAAACGTTCGTTAACTACAAAAATAATAGTGCATACATGCATAAACTACTTTCCTTGGAAAATCTAGAAACACTCATCTCGTGCATCATCAATTTTTCTTTTCTTAGCCCCTGTACTCTTAGAGTCAGATTGCTGAGCCTTGTTTGCAGACTTCTTCTGGAAGTTACCTGAATTTTTTTCTTCCTTCTTTTTATCAGCTCCTTTAGAATGACAAGTTTCAGGTGATTCAATCTACAAAACAACAAAGCAAACACTCCGATAAAAATTTGGCTATTCTGTTTTTCTCATGAGATTAAAGATCTCAATAGTTTTTCTATATCAGTTAGCTCTTTAAGTGTCCAGTGGTCTGGTTTTTAATCTTCAAATTTCTACTCAGATATGAGCCCCATCATGAATAGAAGGGCTATACCATCAGAGAAAACCCTACAGGACACCTGAAGTGTCCTTAGACAAAACTGTACACCGCATGCTTTTGCAGGCTCAATAGTATTTATAACAGTGGTTTTCAACCTCTGCCACAGAAGCAGACTTCTCAACCAACATTGATCATGACCCGTATCACGAGGGCAGAGTGCATCACAAAATCAGACATGAAAATGGAGTATTCACATTCCAAAAGGTTGGAAACCCCTCGTCTATGTTAAACGGCTAGTCTAAATTCTTCCACTTAATGTCTGCACAGAAAACAAAGATATCTTTTTCTTTCTTCCATACCCAGATTCTAAAAACACCACTGACTTACCTCTTATGTTTAATTGGGCCTAGGAGAGTACTAGTTAAAGAAAAGCATCCCATAGGCTTTAACGTATTTTTAAAATATTTGAAAATTAATAGCCAGTCATTTACCCTGAAACAACTCTGCGTGGACTTCTTTACTTTCATGGTGATAACGTGGGCCTCATTGTTCAGAAGATTAGCTTTAGGTCCTGTTTTCAAATATGAAATGGTAGCAAAAGCTGTAAAACTGTAGTCTTCTCTGCAGAAGATAAAGGCCAACAATCAGAAAGGTTCTGACTTACAGAAGACAATGAAATTTATAAAAATAACCAGAAGTGCAGTAATTTTAAGTAATACATTGATATGAAACAAACTTATACTATAAAAGTGCAATTTATAGGAAGTATTTTAGCTTTCCTTTTTTGACGTGCAGTAATCAATCAAAGTTGTAGTTTTTAGGTAAATTTTGTATAGTGTTCAAAGTTCATATGAAACAACTGCAAAACTATTTGTCTAGCTGCAATTATAAAAATGAGAAAGACTCAAATCATATATTGTGGAGGAAAATAGTCTATTTTTACTTGGCCAATTTTTGATTCTTGTGATTGAATAAACCGTCATTTTTATGATAATACTGGTTTTGGACATTCTACCATTTTATTTCTGAAGTTTAACATATCTCCTATTTATGGATCCACTGAGATGTAACTAATGCCTGTACAATCTTAGTTTTCTTATTTCTAAAATTAATATGAGAATGTCTATTCTACCCATCTGGCAATGTTGCTAAGATTAAATGAGGTAATATACATGAAAATTATATAAAGTATTCTACAGTTGTTATATATACAAATTAGGGTTTTTCTTCAAAGTAATCTATGGGAAAACACAGAGGGTGCCAAAACAATGTATACACATTTTAAGAAAGAAAAAAACTATTGAAATTACGCTGATGGTAACCACTTTGAGCACCTCTTGTAACTGCAGATGTCAAACGTGACTTGTATTCACCTTTGTTATCGGTATAAAGTATTACAATTTTAATAGTTTTCTCCTTTCTTAAAATGTGTATACATTTTTTTGGCACCCTCTGTATATACTTATTCCATGAATAAAAAATAAAAGTATAGTGTGCTGTTTAAAATAAAGTCATGAAGACAACACAAAGCACAAGAAATGGGTTTGTAGATACTTAAGATACTGCTGTAGAAGAAAGTGCGCAATAATTTTCTCCAGGTCTTCACGAGGAAGTTTGGGAGGAGCAACACCTGCTACTCTCAGTTTTGCCGCACCCTTCCCCATCCAGGAATCCATCAGTTTCAGTGGCGTGAGCTTTTCATTCATTTCCTCTGCCTGCTGCAGGATCTTGATTATATCTCTGCAATAGGTTGTTACATCCTTTCTTTCAAATGCTATAATGAAAGAGACGGTTTAGAAATTAGGGCAAAGATGGGCTATCCTAAGTGGTTAAACAGGTTTGAAAACGAGTCATCAAATTGATTTGCTAATGTGTTCTGTATTAAAACTAGGCCATTCCCCAAGTCAAGCATTAACCAAGTCGCAGGCTCTGTAAGACATGGTGAGATTTACAGTGGTGTAAAGAAAATAACCTGGTTATCAGACGGTCCTTGGGTATGTTCCAGGAACCAGAGTGTCTGCCAGACATGGCAGCTTCTAAGAGGTATTTATGGGAGAGTCAGTGTATTCTGCATATTTACCTGATGTGTGCTTATTAAGCAATAGTCTGAAAATGAGTATGGCCTCACAGCTACTCTGATTTGGACACAAAAGTGTCCTGGACAGATATCCCCAGTTATTAACTACACTACCATCGTAATTTATATATCAGACAGTTGTTAATTTAGTCAGTAAAATACAGTCTAATAAACTCACAAACAAGTTTCTCTAGCTGCAAAGTTAAAATTGTGGTGTGGTGACCTTCATCCACCAAAGCATCAGAATTCAGTAAAGAACTAGTTAGTCCAGCTCTTGAAAACCAAAGGATGAAAGAAAAGCTAAAATAGAGTACTAAAACACTGGTAAATTAGTGCTTTATAAGTAGCGATTATCTGGATCAAAAATGATTCACTATAATCTCTACTCTGCACTAAAATTCTCTTCCCAATCAGTTACTATAAAGTACTGGAGATTAGCCTTTTCTAATATAAATAACATTTCTATTCAGAGGAATTTAAACTTTCCTTCATCATTTCTTAAAAATTTCACATGCCCTCAGTATAGCAATATAAAATACATGCACACACGTATGGCTTTTCCTTTTATTTGCCTTTGTTTCAAAACTGTTCTTACTTTTGAATCTGGAAAATTCTATTCACACCTTGTATAATCTTTCAAATCCATTTTGGGGTCTAATACTGCCTTCGTGTAGTCCTACCCGTATCTATGAGCCTATAAAAGTATAAAAATCAGTGAACTCACAAATGTCTTTACAGCAATTGTCACACATTTTGTTACACGCTTCTGAGTTCCATACTTCATCAAAATGTTGAGCTATCAATACACGACGACATCTGCAAACATTTAGAGATACAAATTATTAAGTGATCTAATAAAGTTTTAAGAATCCCTATTTCAAAATACAGGGTAATGTATTAGTGTCCTGTTGCTGCCATATCATTACCACAAACTTAGTGGCTTAAAACAACACAAATTTATTATGTTTCTATAAGCTAGAGGTCTGACATGGGTCTGACTGGGTTAAAATCAAGGTGTCAGCAGAACTGTATTTCTTCTGGAGACTACAGGAGAGAATCTGTTTTCTTATTTTTTCCTGTTTCTAGAGGCTGCCTGTGTTCATTGGCTCCTGGCCCCTCTCCTCCACCTTAAAGCCAAAAACTGTTGAATCTTCACATCACGTCACTCAGACCTCCTCCCCCTCTTCTGCCTCCTTCAACATTTAAGGACCCTCATAATTATACTGGACCCACCCAAATGACCCAAGATAATCTCCCTATTTTAAGATCAGCTGATTAGCAACCTTAATTCCATTTTGCCATGTAAGGTAATATACTCACAGGTTCCAGCAATTTGGATGTGGACATCTTTGGTGACCATTAATCTGTCCATCACACATAATTTTTTCCATATGTACTTGATAAATATAGCTTTTAAGAAGTTATCTGAGATTCATTTTAAGATTCAGTATTTTACAACTATGAAGAAAACCTTTCTGGTAGCAAAAAAGTTTTCTTGTATTTCACAGTATCAATTTGAGTCTAAACCCCAATATATGCTTCATGGGGCTCTACCGGACATCTAAGACAAATTTCATTTTCTCATTATTTTAACTAGATTATCGAAGGAACTATAAGAAACAAATAACATTTTCTGTCGCTGTCCAGTCACTGATGATCACTTCAAAATTTCTGAGTCCTTTTATGTGATGGGCAATAAGAGTACAAAGATGACTAAGACCAAGAAGCCATCAAGGAGCTATATGCTCTAACTAGAGCCACCCTAAATAGATTTACATGTATTTCTTAAGGAGAAACTTGATCCTGCTCTTAATTATTTCATCAGCCCATCAGCTGGTTGGATGGTATGTGTTACTCAGCTCAACTCTCAAAACACCTCTTACAACACGTTTTCAAAATTATGTAGCTGTACACAAGTGCTAGAGAAAAAACAGCTTGAATTCACTGTTGATTTGTGTCAAAACCTTCAGTTTGGGAGAATTATCTCAGAAAGTGTGTGAGAGAGAGAGAGAGAGAGAAAGAGAGAGAGAGAGAGAGAGAGAGAGAGAGAGAGAGAGAGAGAGAGAGAGAGAATATCTTTTCTTGGATTAAGGCAGACCCTGCAGATTCATGCACTGGTTTCTACCCTTCAGAAAACTGCTTTTACATGTTTGCACTTGATGTTCTATAAATGTATTTACTGACTTTCCTAAGTACTCAAAGTAACATAGACTTTCAAATTGTGCTTGTCTTTAGTTGACAAAAGTCATGAAAAGGTATGTGGCTTACTTGCTTATGTCTTGACAGTATGACACAATCTCATAAAGCTTCTGTTGTCCTACATTTTCCATTACCACCATTGAACTTATTCTGAATATATCTCCAAAGCCATAATACAATATACAGTCTGCTTTCATGTCATCTCGACCTGTAGTATGAAATATCTTGAGATTGCATAATTACTTTAAAAATTCAAAACAAGCAAAAATAATATATGTAAAATTTGCTGGCAATGCTTCATTGTCTATATTGCATCTAGAAATTTCAGAGATGTGAAAGTTAGTTTGTAACAGCTGCCCTCAATTAAAAAAGAAACAATAACTAGAAAGTCTTATCAGAAATCAGTTTTATTAAAAATGGGTCCATAAGTAATCCAGTTATTTTAATTATAGATTGGAAACCACTAAGTGGAAATTCAGGAGGCAAAGATGGACATCAAATTATCTTAGTAAACAGAACAGGAAATAATTCGTAACACTCCAATAGAACTTAAGTGTAATTTCTGCATAGGCAAATAAGTATAAAACTGTGAAGACTTAATCGTTTATTCTAAAAATAGTAGCCAATAGAGATTAAAAATACAGAATTATTAAACAGCATTTATAGTATTTCTGGAAAAGCTTTTTAAAAAATGACTTCTGGATTTGAGTTACACCTACCTGCACGTCCACTCTCTTGGTAATAATTTTCCATTGATTTACTCATTGAATGATGAATCACAAATCTCACATCTGGCTTATCAATTCCCATACCAAATGCAACCGTTGCCACGACTACCTAAAATGTTTTAACATTTTATATGTCAATTAAGTCAAGCTAAAATATTCTTAAAGGTGAATTAGGCTACTACTGAAGATGTATACTTAACCTGAATTTCACTGGTTGACCATCCTCTATGAACCTTGGTCTTATCTTCTGCTTCCATATTGGCATGGTATGCACCTGCACGAATTCCCAGTTTCTGTAAACTAACTGTAACTTGCTCAGAGTCCTTCTGAGAAAAGCAATATATGATTCCTGTAGGAAAACATGCCCAATTGTTAGATATATACAATGCATTCCTGGAAGAGAATTTTTACACACACAAATATTGATTAATACAATGTATGGGGAAAAAGGATTTATGAAAAATTCCAAAACCTTAACACACTAACTTTTTGGAATAATTCCAGATTTGATCACCAGTTGGCTGTAAAGCAGAAATGAGCCAAGCCACCAGTGTTGGCTCCCATTACCTCTCTTCTCTCTCCAACTTTATCTCCCACTACGTAGTATTGCTCACACTGGTTTCGCCATAAGACGTTAGCAAGAGTGCTGGGGAAAAAGTTTCACATGCAAATGAATCTGGGGGACTGCACTGAACAAAGTTAAACAAGTTTATTTATTTGCAGGTCTGGTCAAAATTTTTAATGTACTGAATCTTTAGGAGAAATAATTAGCTGCAGCCTTTCGCAAACTTATTTGGCCCTGGAACTCCTTCTACTGGGGGCACCCATTAATATCTCCCGAAAATCCACAGGACAGTTTTGAAATGCTACTTTTATACAACGTCTTTGTTTCAGGAACACTTGCTTATTCATTAATCCTGGAACAAATGTATATATATATATATCTCTCTCAACTCCATCTATACTTAATTCATTCAATATGTACTATTTATTTCTTTAACTTGTCCTCTACTTTAAGGGACTATATTTTATATCCCTTTAGAATATCAGTGCTTACCTTCTATCTTATAAACAGTGGCTACTTACTAAAACGTGCTGTCTAAAATTAACATTATGTCATTCAGTCCATTCTTTAAAGCAATTAAGTATAAATAAGCAAAAATAAATCAGTTTTATGACTCTTATAATCTGTGCCATTAGGAAATGCCACACCCACTTCCTAAGATCACCAAGCAAATTTTACCATAACATGTTCAAGTATCTTTTGCTATGCCTTAATATTTTTTGGTGCTAATCATTTATCAGTATATTATATCAGTGTAATGTTAGTAATTTTTTGAAAGTTCCCTCTCAGTCTTCAAAGTTGGTTTGTTATTTGATTACCTGATTGCCCTTTGTATCTCCCATTAATGAGTTTTACAATATCCTCAATAAAATCTTCAGTGTTTGAGGGCTTCTGCCGAACCTAAAAAAAGCCAACTTATTAAAAAGTATATTAATGAGTACCATCCAAGTAGTCACTTACACCTTTGAAGGTGCCATTCTTTCATGAGCATAGCGTTTTTTCTGTTACTTTCACTCGCCTCATCTGATTCACCTCATCTGCCTCACCCCTGCCACCTCCCAGCCTCTTCTCGATCCTTATTTTTGAATTTACCAGAAATGAGGCATAACTCATAAAGATCGAGACTTTATTGTCTGATGCTACTTTTATAAAACCATAAACCATGGCACAACTATTTAATGAAAACTCGGAAAAATATTAAGTCCATTCTTAAAAGGATTAGAAAGAAAGAAAAAAACAGCTGTTAGGTTATTTAACTTTCAAGGTTATATATCAAATATAGTCTAAATAGGCAGTATCAGCAAATCTTTAATGACATATTAATTCTGTATTATTTCCTAATTAAGTTCAGTAGGGATGTCAGTAGGGTCCTTGGTATCAGTCTGTGCTTTCTCTCCATCCTTGCAAAAATGTACATACATTTATTAACAACAAGATAGTGTCTTCTACTTAACCTACTGTAGAAGAGATAAAAGCGCAAGAGATATAAAAAGAACGCATTAATAAATCTGCTTATAATTATCTCCTACTTTTAAAAACGTTTAAACATAGTTAACTGTTACTCATGTAAATGAACATAATGAAAAGGTAACCTCTGCCATAATCCTTCACAAAAGCTGTAAACTGATATAAAAGTTACATACCTCATAATAAAGATTTGGCCGATTAAAAGAAGCTGTAAAAGTAAAACACTTTTCAACACACAATATTTCCTGAACATCCTTCAAAACGTGATTTGTTGCAGTTGCAGTCAGCCCAATGAGTGCTGTGTTAGGAAACTGCCGCTTTAAGATACCCAGTGCCTTATAATCTGGAAAAAAGAAAATACACAGTGGCCCTCTTTCTATCCTTTAAGGAAGAGAGTAAATTAAGCCCTTTTAACAAGATGCAGATAATCAATGATTGCTTTGTAACTTGATTTCCGCAGCTCTTTATCTCAGTAAATCTGCAGTTGCGGCCTTTTTGAATAGGCAGGCTTTATTATACTTTTAACTGGTTCTTCAGAA
Organism: Rhinolophus sinicus; assembly: GCF_057876585.1. Taxonomy (NCBI): domain Eukaryota; kingdom Metazoa; phylum Chordata; class Mammalia; order Chiroptera; family Rhinolophidae; genus Rhinolophus; species Rhinolophus sinicus. The sequence goes on from NC_142501.1 coordinate 35,621,303, forward strand.
ACATTGCTCTTGGTCACAAGAGGAACTCCCTATTGAAGAGAGCGAATACCTACACATTTCCAGGAAGCTATGGTCTACACCTGCTGCACAGAGGATTCAAGAGGCATTGCTCAGAGAAGCCACAGTGTTTGACTCTATTACAGCTGACAAGAGATGAAAGAGGCCGTAAGCCAGAACGCTTCTACCATCAGGGGCATCCAAAAGCGCCAAGTGCAGACCAGAAAAAGGTTGGGGAGGGCACTGCTTTTCATGTAAGCTACTTCAGGGGGACCATTCTGGGGTCACCCTTGTCATATACATCTAAATCACTAGATAAGTTGTCCTTAAGCACTCCCTAAGTACTTAAATTATTTGGAGAAGAGTGAAAAGGAAATGTGGCAGAAATTGCTAAATGCTAAGGCAGAGGACTCCTATGAAACTACAGAGGAGACAGTAACTGCTTGGGAAGTCGTGAGGTTTCCAAGGAGCGAACACTTGAGTTGGGTCTTGAATGAGCAGCAGTTCACTAGGAAGGGAAGAAGAAAACAGCAGGTGGAGGAAACAGCATATACGTGGCAGACATACTGGCATGAAATTACTCGACAGGGTCAGATAACAGCAAGCAGTTCCGTGGGGCTAAACCACAGAGAAAAGTGCTTCATGGATCTACTGTCAACTCTGGTAAGCAGGGAACTACACTCCCTGTAGGGTTCTGAGTTAGATCTGGCCCCAAGGAGGAACGTGAGCAAGGTATGGGAGGCAGAAGTGAACCAGCTGCCATTCCTATCTGAGCTCTTTCCAGGCAGAGGCTGATGGATATATGCAGAGATGCCCAGCCTGGCCTAGCTTGTCCTAGCTCTTTTCTACTCCTCCATCAGCTCTTCTTCAGAAACACAGGCCTTGCTCATCAACAAGTGCCCCACTTGGAAGCGGACCCACAGAGGCGACAGCTACTAGGAGAAAGCAGCTTACCAGAGACCTCTGGCGAGCTTCCCCTTTGCAATCCCCTTTGGCACTGGCTGTGCCAGCTGCAGGTTCCCCAACAAGCTCCGCTGCTCTTCCCACACCAGTGCTTCAGGACTAGTCAGTGACTTTTCTCTGATCCTCCACTCTCTCTCCCTTCAGACCTTCACTTCCCCAGCTCCTTCCACAATTGTGGTGGGTCTACTTCCTAAAATAAATCCCTTATCTCCTAACATTCACAATTAGGCTCTGCTTCCCTGCCCAGAGCTGATGCTGTTACACAGAAGAGTACAGAGAGAAAGGCACACTTCACTTAAGACTTAGTTGATTCTAAGAAGCTTATGGAAATGAGGAGTCATCACGCAATTTTAAAAGCAGACAAGGGACATTATATAAATAGAGTTACGTTTCGGAAATCATCTTTTGGTGTCAGTGAAAACGATGGGATGGAATAGGCCAAAGACTGAAGAAAGGGAAACAAGTTAACAGGTGGCAACAGACTAGAAAACAAGTAATAAGAGAATATGAAATAAGGCATGACGCAGGATCAGAAAGAAATGAATAGAAGCATATAAACTAGAACCCTACAGGTCCTGGTGACTATTAGGATACTGTGGGAGTTGGGGTGACCAGGAAAGGGGAGGATAGAGTCCAAGATTCATCCATTCATCAACAGACATGTCAAATACTTTCTGTTATGTGCCAAGCATGTCTCTAGGCACTGGAGATAAAGTGGTGAACAAGACAAGATGCTATGCAGATGGAACTAGAATTCAAGCAGAGACCAGACAATACAATGAGTAGACCATATCTTATTACCAGAGAGTGTTTATAGTGATAAACCCATGTAGTTAGAATATAATGAGGAAGAATAGGAAGTCAGCGACAAACAGGAGACAGAACACATATGGCCTTACAGACCCGTTAAGAATATGGATTTTATTCGAAGTACAAAGAAAACCTATGGGGTAGTTTAGGGAGGAGAGTAACATGATTTGATTTATATGTAGAAAAGATCACTTTGGTCGGTGTGTGGAGAATGAGCTATAAAAGGGTAAGACTGGCGTCAGAGACTAGTTGGGGAGCTACTGTAGACCAGTCAGTGGAAAGGATCTCAGCTGGACTTAAGAGATAGCAGTACAGACAAGGAGAAGTGGACAAACTTGAGACTCAATTTAGAGGCAGAGCTGATGGGACTTGGTGGTGGATTGCATCAGCAGAGATAGGATAAATTAAGGATGTGCCATTCAATAGTTATTTAATCTCAGCTCCATCTCCACCCACCCATACTCTGCTATGTGGTGCTGGAGCAGGCAATGTGCACACTGCTTTTCTGCTCTGCCAGCTGGTCCTGGAAGGCAGAGTACAAGGCTGGGGACCAAGAAGGGTGTTGTCCCTTCCTGTTTACTTCCTGGGGGCCTGTCTGTGTCCTTGATAATGTCACCCCAGCAGGGCTTTTTCCTCCCTGCAGCAGCAGTCTCTCCTTAGCAGCAGCTGAATACAGGTGGCAATTTTCCCAACCTTTGGAGAACCAGCTTCATCACGGGTCCACCCCACTTCTGCTTCCACTAAGAGACACCAGCACCAGGAAGTTCTTAGTTTCAGCACCATGAGACCACCCCTCCTCTAGATTTCCAAACCTTATGAGTTCCAAACTTTTCTTCCTATTCCCCCAGCCCTAGCAATGGTAGTTGCTTCTTTAGTTTTTACCTCCATGATACCACAGAGTTGTTTGTTTGTTTTTTCAGTTAGCTTTTTATAACCAAACTTGATCTAGTTAATTCTTTATATCAAATTCTCTGTGTTCAAATACTGTTTCTGTCTCCTGACTGGACCCTGACTGAGAAAGGTAACTGCTAAAACTTTGGCTTGAGGAAATGTGTGAGTGGTTGAACGATTTTCTAAGATAGGGAAAAACTTAATGGGAAATAGATTGGGAGAAGTGGCAAGACGAAGTGAGTAATAACTGCCTAAGAGAATAAATTTAATGGAAACAGGGATTTCTTCATCCTGTAATGCTGAGTAAGAAAATAGTCCCTAGCATCAAGTTTTCTAGAAACGACATACATACCAGGTCTGAAATCATGACCCCAGTGACTGCAGCAGTGAACTTCATCCACAGCAATTCGGGTAAGTCTCCCTGCTGCGTAGGCTTTCTCTAGTTTTGACATAAACATTTTGCTTTTTGCAATTTTCTCTGGAGTCACATAAATTAGCTTTAGCTTGGAGTTTTTATTTACCATCTCATCATGAACCCATTTCACATGACTCTATTGAAAGGAAAAACAGACACAATGACAGCAGGCTGGAGTAGAAAGTAGTAAAGGAAGTGGGTCATTACTAAAAAGCAATAGCCTCACGCTGTTGTAACAGCTCCTACTTAGTTCATTAAAACTGAAACCACATCCCAGGACTCACAGCATGGCAGCTATGTAAACAGGATTTTAGTTATTGACCTACACCCAAACTGTTGATAAAAGAATAATCTCATTTGACAAAAGGAGAACAAGAAATGAATGTCAAGACACTACAATAGCATTTATTCTATGAAGGCACAATTCTAAATTGTTCATAATAAATGCCAAAATGTGAGCTAAATTCAATAGGTATGGTGATAAAGAAGTGTTTTGTTAATGTTAACATTATATTTGTTATCACATATGTCTGTGAACACAATTTATTGTTTAGTTACTTTAATGATGCTATCAAATCTCCTGATAACCTCTTTATGTAGGTTTTATAAAGCATTTTAGTCACTGAAGTAAGATTTTATAATATGAAATATATATTTATGTTATATATATAACAAAAGTAAATCTTAAGAATCAGTTATTAGATTCTTAGTGCTGTTTCTATTTTATACAATATTTTGCAGATAAGGTGTCATATTTTTCCTTCTCACCTAATTAAGACCAAAAGAAGCGTAAAAAAACAATGGTGTTAGGGTTTGAAACATGTCGGAGGATGTGGACCAGTAATAAACTACCAACCCCGTAGAAGGGCTGTTGGCTCTCATCAGGCTCATTTTATGTGGAAATGAGAAATGACAAAGAGCTTCGACGTAGATTACATGCTTATGATCAACAAATATGATACTGGGAGATGTGGAAGAAAACTGTGACTACTACACATATTGATGAAGAAACATATGAAGAGGTATACAAGGTTGGGCAATTTTAGTTTGCGAACTCATCCTAGAAAAAGTGCTACATACCTCATTGCTGAATATCACTACAGTCACCTTTGAAGTCCTCCCCTTGGGGAGCTGTGCACTGATGCCAGTGCCTAGTCCACCCTTCAAAGAAATTTTGGAACTCTTTTTCTGGAATGGCTATCAGAGCTGTCATCATATTACCCTTGATGTCCTGAATGTCATCCTTTCAGTATTTCCTTTATCTTCGGGTAAAGAAAGAAGTCATTGGGGCCAGATCAGGTGAGTAGGGAGCGTGTTCCAATACAGTTATTTGTTTACTGGCTAAAAGCTCCCTCAAACACAGTGCCACATGAGCTAGTGCATTGTCGTGATGAAAGAGTCATAAATTGTTGGCAAAGAGTTCAGGTCGTCTAACTTTTTCACGCAGCCTTTTCAGTACTTCCAAATGGTAAACTTGGTTAACTGTTTGTCCAGTTGGTACAAATTCATAATGGATAATCCCTCTGATATCAAAAAAAGGTTAGCAACATAGAACTTGTTTACAAACAAGTTCGCAAACTTAATTTTCCAACCTTGTATAAATCAACAAAACAGAATATTCCAGTGCTCTTTGTCCAGGGAGGTGGTGTTGTACTAGATGCCTCTCCACTGAGAGCTGGTTGAAGCAAGGAATTTATCTTGTGTGGAAAATAGGAGACTTTGTAGATTTCCTCTTTAAATGTAAAAAATATTTTTTAAAAAACCTGCGTAAATTTTGATACTAAAAAATGACCAAGGATTCTTCCACTCCTGAAATGAGTTGACTTGCAGATAACACAAATTCTTAAGCTAACTGCATTTTAATTTTTCTCCAACCCTTCCAATAAATGTGATCAACATGATGCAGCACTCTTCCTTTTTCAGACAATTTGCTCCATTGTTTTCTCCGACAATTTCTGATTTTTTGAAGACCTAATTTGATGTTTCCTTTTTTTTAATACAAAAAAAAAAGGAACAGTGGTAAATGTGATTGAAAGAGAAAGTCAAAACTGCCTTCATCGTCCCAGCAAAGCAGTTTGTTAACTCCCTGAGATATTCCTAATTTGTTAAGAAATAGCCAAAGTATATTAAACATTACAACTGGTCCAAAATGTCCTAGAAATCTTAGGAGAGCAAACACAAGGCTATATCCTCAGAAATGGGCAGATGCAAAAAGAAAAAAAAAATAGAACTTCTGGCAGAATAAGTGGAGAAGCAACATTCAAAAAAAAAGTTCTATTCTCATCCTATCAACTACAAGTGAAAACAACAAGAAAACTGGACTTGACTTATCCTCTCTCCCTAACTTTCCAAGCAATAGTGATAGATAGGAGCTTGTACTTAGCTACACCTTTGTAACTACTTGATACATATATAATATGTATATACAAACGTATATATATATATAATGTGTTTGTTTATATATGTATATATATTTATATAATCATTGCTCTTTTTTCAGTTTTAAGGAGATACAGTATTAGAAGGCAAAGTTCTCCATAGGTTCATTCTGTTGAATGAGGGCGCAGTTATAATGACACAAGAATTTACAAAAATTTAAATAAAACAAAAACATATGGGAAAAATTAAAGGAGCCAGGATTTCTTAGAGCTATGGCTGATTCCAGGCCTGGGAGGAAATATACAAAATGAGCCTTCATTATCTTTTTATAAGAGAAAGGAAGGAGTCAAAAGCTATGAGGTGAAGAAATAAAAAGGTTCAGGAGCCAATTTAAATACACTCACTGCCCAAAGATGGGACTATTTCAGCATAAAGAATAATAATAACTGTGAATTAATATATATCAAATGTTTAAAATTCATGTTTATAATGATACTTGAGGGAAAAAAACAAAAACAAAGACCTTATTAACCATTTCTGGAGAATGCTGGAAACCAATACTTTCTGAAAACTGGTAAAGAAAGGGGAAGAATTTTCAATCTGTAAAGAAAGTTAATAAGGAAAAAGTTCTTTAAGAAAAAGTCTAGCTAATATATGAAGGAGTGATACAATTAGATATCACCATTTTATAACCCACTAATTAAGTAATAGCTTTAAGATAAGCAATAATCACCAGTGGCTGGTAAAACCATAAGAGGAAAAGCTGAGAGAGAAATTGATAATTACAGAGCAGACAGATATCACTGAATCATGATCAAGCTTAACATCACAAAAAAATAACCGGGTATTTTGTAACTCCTTAGTGATGCCATGGGACATGCAGTCCCAGGAAAAAAAAAAAAAAAAAAATCCAAATCTAAATCCAATCAAGCTTTCAGATCTAACTAAAAGAAAAAAGTAAACTACATAATAAGGACACAATCAGGAAAATCCAGAATATAAGAAACTACAGAACAAAGAACCTAGTTTCTTCAACATATAATCTGCCCAAGAAATAAAAAAGAAATAAGGGGAAACTTATGACTATATCAACCAAATTCAACATAATGCATGAATCTTACTGGGACCATAATTAAAAACAAAACAAACAAACAAACAAAAAAACATAAGATTTGATAAAACAGAGTAATCTGAATATTTTTATTTGATGACTTTAAAGAATTGATATTAAACTTTTTAGGTGAGATGATGGCATTATAGTTATCTTTTTAAAAAGAGATACATACTGAAGAAGTTACAACTGGAATGGTATGCTGTCTGGGATTTGCTTCAAATAAATAAACCAACTGGGAAGAGGTAGGGAAAATTGGGGATGGATAGATGAAGAAAGATTGGCCATATGTTGATAATGGTTAAAGGTGGTTAATATGTACAAAACAGTTTTTATAATCTCTACTTTTTTATACTTTTGAAAATTTCAATAAAATGCTTTAAAAAAAAAATTGGCTGGAAAATGCTCTATTCTGCAGATGAAGGTAAGAGAGTCCATTCCCAAACAGTAGAAATTCCACCAGGGTAGGGTATCTTGTTAGTAATTCATTTTTTGTATTTAATTACATTGCACAATTAGAATTCTTGCCTACTATTTTATAATAGATAATATAAAACAAGTCAGCAAACATTTCCTGTTAAGGGCCAGATAGTAAATATTAGGTTATGTGGGCCATATGGTCTCGACTATCACAACTACTTAACTCTGTGAAAAGTCATAGACTACACGTAAATGAACAAGTGTGGCTGTGTTCCAATAAAACTTTATTTATGGATACTGAAATGTGAATCTTATATAACTTTCACACTTCACAAAGTACTATTTTTCTTTTGATTTTTTTTAACCATTTAAAAATATAAAAACCAATTTTAACTCACAAAGCACATAAAATAGGCAGTGGGCTGAAACTGATCCCTGAGCAGTAGTTTACAATTCCTGACATTAATTCTTATCAGTTTATAATTTTATAAGCAACCCAATTGTGGCTAATGCTCCTATTTTAGTGAAGAGTTAAAATTTTAAATAATAATAATAATAAACCACAGACGCATACCTTAGAACTAGAAGCATTTAACATGGTAGCTGTAATTTCTAATTGTTTTAAAACCATTAACTGGTCTTCCATAAGAGAGATCAATGGACAAATCACAAGAGTAAAACCTAAAAGGGGAAAAAAAAAAATCTACGTTAAATGTTATACCACCACCAAAACAAGTTTCGACCATTCACCATCTTTACCATAATTTGTGGGCACCACCCCATCAATTCAGCCTAATTTCCAGTGCAACTTTAGCAATATACTATCTATTTCTTACCCTTGCTAATGAAGGAGGAAGATATGAATAAATGATCATAAGCCAAATAAGCAAATATAAGATTAAACAGAAATCTCTTCCCTTATTCAGTCCTTTAAAAATACAGATATTATTTTTAATTCACCGACATTATTATGTTTTTTAACTCATCAACAATATTAACAATCAGCATTGGTAATCTCAGTAAAATAATATAAATTAAGTCAAATACTATCCAGTGACATCAGGGAAAATTTATTGGAAAAAAAACAGCAACCTGTATTATTAAAAATGATAGTTACATGAGTATTTTTCCACTTACTATAGCAGATAATTTATTCTGAGTAGAAATCAGTGAAGTTTATTGACTAAATGAAGTTCTGGTAACATACCCTCTTTCTCTTGTAACTGAAATTGTTGACTGCTATAAGAGCTATTCTACACTACTTAAAACATATCTTATGTTTCTATAATTTGCTCCTTAAAATAACTTCAAGCAGAGGGCTGACTTGTTTAAAAAACTCAGATTAAGACCTTATCATGGATTTTGTACTCCCAATTATTCTCTCTCCTATATTTTCACCTTCTCCCTCATTATTAGCACCTTCTCATTACAGTTAAACAGGGTCAAGTCTCTCTCATTTTTGAAAAAACCATGGACACCGAATTTTGGGTCCTCTCTTTTTTCCTTCATAGCAATTGCTTCCCATCCCATGGCTTCAATGGCCATCTTCACATAACAGCCTCGAACTCAGCTAACTCAGATCTCTCAAAGCCAAGCTTCACACCCAAACATCCGCCTACTCACAGGACAATTTCACCTGGACATCTTGTAGGCATCGTAAATTCAATATGTCCCAAACTGAATTCATCCTCTTCCCTCTCTCACCATTCACAAGTAAGGTCTTTCTCCAATGTACCCTATTTCGATAAACAACTTCACCATTTGTCTCAGCCAAAAATCAAGGCATCATTCTGGACGATTCCTTTTCCCATGCCCTTCGCCAATGAATGTCAAGTCCTACTGCATCTGTCTTCTAAGTGCTTCTGGGATTCCTCCATCTGCTGAAATTATCCTTCTAAACCACAAATCTGAAAAGTCTCTTACCTGTATAAAACTCTTCAATGGCCTCCCATTAATCTATGGGTAAGTTTTCAAAATATCTTTCAAGACTCTTTCTGCATGTCTGCCCCTCACTTCCTGGCACACTGAAATTCTTCCAGCTTACTGACTACACCATACCATGCATGTTCTCTCTGACTTTTGGGCTCTCACAAATACTGCTTCCTGCATGAACACATGAATGAACACCCTTCCTTCCTTCACAGTCCTTTTTTTCTTTTTTCTTTTTTTTGCCTACTTATCCTTTAGCTTTTAGCTGAAATGCCACTTCTTCAGGACAGCCTTCCCTGACAGCTCCTAGACAAGATCTTTATGCTGACTTAATTCCCTATTAAAACCTTTATCACAAAACTCTATTGCAATTACTTGTAATTATCTGTATTTTCAGGCCAGGGGTCAACAAACGAAGGGCTGACTGCTGGTTTTGTAAAGTTTTAATGGAACACAGCCACATCCACTTGTTTACATATTGTCTACGGCTGCTTCATTGTACAGTGGCAGAGTTCAGTAGTTACCACAGAGACCATACTGACCACAAAGTCTATAATATTTACTGACTTACTCTTTAAGGAATAGTTTGTTGACCCCTGCTCTCTACCCTTGACAGTTAGTATTAGCACCAGCTCTGAGAGCCTGTTAGAAATGCAAGAACTCGAGTCTCACATAAATCAGTATCTGCATGTTAATCAGGTCACCAAGTGATTCTTATGCACGTTAAATTTGAGAAAGGGCTGCTCTACACTCTGAGCTCTGAAAACTGCAACCATGCCCATTCCGCTCACTACTGTATCTGCAGTGCTTGACATCATGGCAGACACTCGATAAAGATCTGGGACTAGAACGCAGGTCTACTGATTCCTTTCCCAGTACTTTTTCTCCTACAACATGTTTTTAATTATATATCAGGAACCAGATAAAAGAATTAACAACTCTCAAAGTCTTCAACATCCCTCTTTAAGTGAACCCTTTAAATGTCTTAATGGAAAGATAAGCTTTTAAAATCAAGTTGATTTTTACATAAGTATGGTTAGAAATTATTTTTTGAAAGACTTAAAAATACATCCAGAGAAATGACATTTCCTCAACTTAAAATTTATCTTTATTAATACATACCATCTGAACATAATGCTGGTAACTGGTAGCATAAGCTCTTCCCACCTCCTGTAGGCATAACAAGAAAGATATCCTTTCCGGACATTGTTACATTAATAGTTTCAAGCTGAAGTAGTCTGAACGTCTCCAGTTTAAACACATTTTGCAGAACATCTTTAACTTTAGCAGACCATGGAAAATCTAGAAGGAGAAAACTCAAGCTAAATATATTAGAACTATTTAGGATTATAAATGAGATACAAATATGAATGCCTGCTTTTATAATAGACAAGAATCAAATGAATACCGTTTCTCCGAAAATAAGACCTAGCCGGACCATCAGCTCTAATGCATCTTTTGGAGCAAAAATTAATAGAAGACCCGGTATTATATTTGTATTATATGTATTATATTATATGATATTATACCCGGTCTTATATTATAGTAAAATATATATATTGCATATATATTTGACAATATTTAATAGACAATATTTGACAATATTTAATAGACAACATTAACACAATGGACAATTTAACTCTCATAATAATAATTCTGAGATTAGTTTAACTTACTAAATTAAGCAAAAACAAATTTAATGATATATCATTAGAAACAGTACATCAGAAAAAATGAAAGCATTTGCCAGTTGAGAGTTAACCTACAAAGAAGTTGCTTGATCAGATATTTGAAAAACAGTCTGAATGTCGACCAAGAAACTCAAAGTATCATAAAAAACTCAAATATCAGGAACAAAGTTAACAATTAGTTGGAATTTTTGGTGTAAATATCTTTTTTAGAAGTGAATCACTGGAAAACAAGGCCCACAAAAACACTGCAATTCCTTCTAGTTATAGTATTCCATTATAATTAATGGTACACATAACACTTGGCAAGTTCTTGAATCAAAAAAGGTTTGTTCACTAGAGGAAGAAAATGACCTAGATTCTGACAAAAAGTTTGAATATATTCTTAATTGTTTAACTTTGCCTAGTGAAAATTTAGAAAATTTAGTTAAAATAAATATATTATTTTTTCAAGCATTGATTAATGTAGTTAGAACCATATTTAGAAAAAATAATAAAGTCTGAACAATAACAGCTTAATTCAAAAAGGCCATAGAACATGGTCTGCCTACAAGTTTCCCATGTCACTTAAGGAATGGCCAGTTGGACCTCTAAGCCTACTGGAAACACTGATCGATCCAGGCACAATGATTTGACTTCCAACTTAAAGAAACAAGAAGAAAACTAGCAAAAAAGGGGAAAAAAAGTAAACCTTCTTTATTCCAAGAGGCAGGTGAAGAATCACACTCATTGCTGTCCCCGGCATTAGAATTCTCTAAACACTGCTTTATTCTGTTTGTTAGGATGTTTTTTTTCTGAGTGAGCTCCTGTTGCCTTTCCAGAAGTTCTTGAATTTGAATGTCTACTGCATGTAGCTCATTGGTTATAGAATCCAATTCCTCAGTTAGAGCTATGAGGGGAGAAAAAAAATACAATGAATGACTAGACGAAGTTAATTCCAATTTTAGGTTTCCCTATTGATTTTCCAATATCCCTCACCATCTAAATGATTGACAAACTTACAGGAATTTAACAGAGTGGTTAACAACATTTGTTTTGGAGGCAAACAGAACTGACTTAAATCTCAGGTCTTCCTCTTACCTGCTGAGTGACCTCAGGCATGGTATTTAACTGAGCCTCGGTTTCCCCATCTGTAAAATGGGGATAATACCTAATTTTCATAGCACTGTTGTAAAAAATAAAATGAGGTAACATACTAGAAGTTCTGGATGCAGTACATGGTACACAGTTAAGTACTTAAATAAGTGATAATCATTTGAATTATGTTGCAGGCAGTGGTCCAACAATCTCCTAAATCATTTAAGTAACCAGATTTTGTAGTAAAAAGAAGCTATTTGAAAGTAATCTCCTAACTTTTTAACTATTATTTCACAGAAACATTCACGTTTGGACTTATATGGTGGCACAATAAGGATTCAGTGATTATAAACAAGACGATGAAAAAGAGAAATCAAGTGCGCTACTGGAATTGACATTACAGCTCCATCATAATATATAAAGAAGCCTGAATGTCTGATTCTAATCAGACAAGGTCAACGTGAGATTCCTTTTGACACATCAGTGGAAGCTAGAAAATTTTAAAGATATCATTGGTGCTTTCTAAAACATCTACCTGTATTATTCAGTGTCCACTTTTAAAGTCTTTTCATGAGATATAATCTTATGATTATGATTTAAAATAGGATGTTATGGTGATTTTGTATTGTACCAACTGCCAGAATTCCCTTTCCTGCATGAGTCTGGGTTAGGGTTGGCAACAAGTGAATTCTGCATGAGCTTTAGAAGATGGAAATGACACAGCAGGACGATTTACATTCAGATGGTTGGCATAAGGTCAGGTACTATTGCAGCTCACTCATGTCGTCATGGATCTGCTGGTTCACCTTGTTGACATGGGGCAGAAGCCAGTCCCTCCAGCTCCTGCTCAATGTCCTTGGGGCAACTGCTTGGCCCACAGCTTCTCTGAAGCCTTGGCCTAATTCATTGGTAACTTTTTGCGACAAGCACACCAGCTCCTCTGCAGGGCACCAGCATCCTGGAGGTCAGAGCCTTGTAGGCAATGACACCCCAACATGACTCCCAGTGAGAAACAGATGGATTCCACTTTGTCCTTGTGGGTTTCAGCTCATCCTTAACCGCCCACACTTCCATCCGTCTTCCCGTCCCTAATGCTGGCATTACTGCCATCAGGATCAGCAACAGACTGCTTAACTAGCTCCCTGAGTATGTAGGGACTAATCCCTATGATAAATCCCCTTATCTGACTGAGCCCTAACCAACACCCAGTGCTATTTCCGATGAACCGAAACTTAAGAGAAGGTTCTCTGAATTGCTTCTGGGCCACCTGGAACTGGGTCTCGATCTGATTAGATTTAAAGACATTAATGATCCTTGTTTGCAGTGATAAAAGGGATAGTGCTATTCCATGGCGTGCAGTAGAAAGTTTGTATTTAAGTTATAATCTACAGACACCAGTAATTAAGTATCTAGAGAAGGTCAGTCTCTGGGTGACCAAATGTTTCCTGTCACCTAACATTTTGGTGAAAATAATGAGGTTGATTGGTTGCTTCAAAATATGCTGGAGAATTTGGGGAGAGCAATGCAGGATTTGTATAAAAGGACCTCAAAGTTTCTATGATTGTCCTATAAGAAATGTCACCTCTTATAGCCACAAGGTCAACATTAGGGAATACACACCCTAAGTCTAAATCCCACAGGTGGCTGAAATACAATGCAAATTGAATTCCCAACATTGCAGGGACTCCTATTAAAGTAACAACACTTATTAGGAAGGAGTGAGGCTCTGACATTGGGATGGGAACATCTGGGCAGATTCCAATGAAGCAGGGACCTTGTGCCACTAAGTTCTGCCAAGTGTCTTTTGCCCTTCCTCCCCTTTCGGAAACAGTCTCCTCCTGCCTGAAATACCTGGAGTGGTCTTTCCTGAGGTATTATATTTTACCGTGTATAACGCCCACTTTTTCGCCCAAATTTGTGAGGAAAAAACAAGGATGCGCAATATGGGTAGTACTAATTCCACATCTATATAAACGTTTTTAATTCTTTTACTTATGCTTATGAGTTAAAACTGTAACTCTAAAAATCAATAACGAGATCCGTATGCAGAACAATACCCTGGAATACAAGGTTTTGTTGAACTTAACTAGGAACTTGCAATGACGAAGAGTTCTTGGCCTTCTATGTTGCATAAATACTGTACGTTTGTTACTGGTACATAAAATTCCTTATTCCTTGTATCTGTTCTTGTGTTTTATAATGATTTGTTACATAAAATTTCTTGTACCATAATATGTTAAAAAATATAGGCTAAAATTCTTTTATAATACAAAAAACAAGTACCTAAATACAAATAAAAATTTGAATTAAAAAAATTTTCTTGTTTTCCCTGAAAGTTTGGGCCCAAAACGTGGATGCATATTACACATGGCAGCGCATTTATACATGGCAAAATACAGAGTATATGGAAATAGATCCTAAGGGTACTACAGAAGAGTGGACGGAACATAATATTAAAATGAAGCTAAATTTATTGGTATGGACTCAATAAGAACTTCTGGATTTAGTGTGCTATAGTAGTGCCAGGACTGATTCTAATAATTTGTTTAGTTGATTGCCAGAAACTGGGCCCCAAAGATGAATTATCAGAAAGTTGCATGGAATGTCACAAGTGTAGATTCCAATGAAGCTGACGGGCTAGAACTTCCTGAGTATACACTAAAGGAGGGGATCCAGGGACTTGGGGAGACAGGAGTGCTAGAGTGGATGATCGGGTGATTGATCGTCCACTCTCTTGCTGTCGCCCAGGAGATGCAGAGGACACTCCCTTCACCAAGACTGAGAAATACATTCATGAAGGGAGCCCCGGCATCACTGAGATCTGCTGCTGTCCATAAGCCAGGAACGACAGTAGGAAGTACTACCTTTGAACTAGACTACCAGAATCAATGAGAATAATGGATTCTAAGATATGAGGTGCTAAATGGTGGCAATTCGTGACCAAAGAAGAAGTCAATGCGGTTGCCTTAATGGGGAACAGAGCAAAGGCAGGACTCAGAATAGTCAGACCCAGAGATCTTTGGCATTGGCTAGTTGATCGTGATTATCCCTGAGATGGACATAGAAGGCTTGATTTGCACAGAATCAAAGCCCTGATTCTGTTATATCTTGAATCATCACAACATAGTCACAGTCCTTCAACCAATTCCCAGAAATGAGCCAATTTATAGATCAAGAGTCCCTTGAATAACATGAAGGTTGAGGAAGGACTCTACTTATACATCTGAAAATGTATGTAGTAAATCGTTCCACTAGTTTCCTCCAGATAAATTTATCAGGGTAGTTGTGTACAGGAAAATAACTTCTCAGAAATCACCATTAACTCTGAACTGATTAATTCCCGGAGAACTAAAATGCCAGGGTGATCTACCAGTCAGAGGATGGACTGATCGCACGCAAGTCAGGTGTTCGATGCAGTTTTGGTTCAGGTCCATCTCACCCACTCTGTAGTAGGCTCAGGATGTCCTCTAACCCACTCTGTGGTTATTTCCCCAGTTCCATAATGCATAATTACAACAGAGGTATTTAGCAGTTCTTGTGAATTTTTTTCACTTTCCCATTCCCAAATCCTGAGAAAAGTTGGTCAGAAAATGGGGAAAATCGGCTCCTTGAACCCAGGTGGTTGGTAGTATCGGTCGTCACTTTGTGGAAACGATTCATCATGGAGAACAGAAAACAGTTTATACCTCGGGATTCAGGAACCGGAAAGCGAAAAAAATTTGAGAATGGGCAGGAATTCTCACCTGGAAACCCTAATATTTAGCAACCAGCTGAATTCGCACATTGCTTCCCTGGCCCATCAGTAAGGACTATTACGATAGGAAAGATCATGTGGAAGCCAGTGTACTGCCCTTATCCACCAAAACAGTGAATAGTGCTATATCTTCCATAGACAGCATTCCTGGGCCTGGGGGTCAGGAGTAGAAATGGGAGTGGCTCCTCTTACTATTACCCCTAGTGATCCACTAGTGAAATGTTTGCTTCCCATCCTTGAAACTTTGGTCCTTGAAACTTTGGACTCTGCTGGTCCAGAGGTCTTACTTAACAAGGAAGAAATGCTTCTACTAGAGGAAAAAGCAATGGCTCCATTGAACTGCAAGTTGACCGCTTCTTGGCCACTTTGGGTTCCTCATACCAGTAAATCAACAGACAAAGAAAGGGATTACTGTGGGCTGGGCTGAAAAATCCTGAGTATTAAAGGAGGTAATGAGTGGTATGTCTGGAATGTAGGGGATCCTTTAAGGTGTCTTTTGGTATTCCAATAACCTGTAATTAAAGTTAATAGAAAACTACAAAAACCAAATACAGGCAAACTGCTAAGGCAAGTCCCTACCAGGCAAGGACCCATGACCAGGTGAGATGCCTGCTGAGAGCAAAGGGATGCGGAATGGAGAGTTGAAGAAGATAGCTATGACCACCGCTATGACCACATGCTCATGTGAGAAACTAGAACTGTAGTACCTATAAGCATTTCTTCTTTATTTTGGTATTTGTATACAAACCAAGGTTGGGTTTTTCGTCCTTGCTGGGGTTTTTTTGGTCCCTTCTCCTATTCCTCTAACATCCAAAATAAAATATGTTAATAGTAGCTAACTTCATATCTCAGGATTTAGGTTAGAGGATTATCAAGGAGGATGTGATTCAGCAAAAAGAGGATGAAGCATCCTAGAAAGACGAATAAAGAGAATTTGTGCCCTCTTTTGGAGAGAAGATCAGTGTGTATATGGTTGTACAAGGGACAGTTGTGTCAGATTAGGCAGAAGCATGATTTTGCTATTTCCTTTATTTGGAAGTTAAATATGATTAAATTAAGAGAGAAGTCTATGGGCTATGGGTGCCATATAGGCAAGGGGTAGACTCTGGTAGCTTTGTACTGGGATAACTTAGCTAAGCTGGAACTACATTTTCCAGAATTCGTTCCCTGCATAGTTCTAGGTTAGGTTAGGGCAAAGAGAACTTCACCAGAGATTTGGAAGATGGAAGCCAAGCAGTGGCCCTATTTTCTGTATTTAAGGTCAGTGTAAGGTCAGGAGTGGTGACCTCATTGGCCTAGGCAGCCACTGGGCCCACAACCGCTGCTGCTAGATATCCCTGGGGAAACAGCAGGCCCTGCAGCAACTCCAGATCCTGCGGGTTCTCCTCCTCCAGCTTCTCTGAACTCTCAGCCAGCTGCAGGCAACTCCTTGTGGAAGTTCAGCAGCTCTTTGACATGTCTCCTGCATCATCCAAATTGGTGGCTTTGTAGCAATGAGACTAATACAGGTTAAGAAACAGAAGTTCATCTAAACAGGTGGCAGTCTGTCTCTGTATTCCCCACTCCATACCCACGTTCTCCTCCTGACTGCTGGCTCTGCCGACTTCAGGCCCAGTACCAGACACACAGGCAACATACATAGAGTTTAACCACTTCCCATAATCACGTAAGGGTTAAACCCTATAGTAAATCCCTTACGTCACTCACAGTGCCTCTGCTTCTCTGATCAAACCCTACCTGATAGAGATGTTAAAGTCAACCCATGCTACAAAGTCAGTGTCATTATACCACAGACAAAAATCAGGCTAAGAATATAAGAAAGTAGAGCGAGTTATAATAAATCAGTGTGTTAATGTTTTTGTTCAAAATTATACCATCTCTAATGCTGGCATGTATCACGTAAAACTTTTACTATAGGAGATGAGATTGAAAAGTCAAGTGAATGATTTCCATAATGAAGAGGGACTACAAGTGTGCAGGGCTTATTACAGCAACTATAACTCAAAAGCACACTGAATTGAATGGGGATCGCACTCGTGTTCCTAAGCTTAGATTGATGCATGGGAGGTACCATTCTTCAAAAACAGCACATTCTCTAGCAACATCCCAAACTGAAGTTAACACTGAAAGGAAAGTGATTTGCCACCATGGAAGCCATCAGACCCAAAGCAACAGACTGTTTGAAGGCAATTTCAAAGAGGTATTTCAAATATAGTTCAATAAGCGGGTAGAACAGAAGAGGTAGATATGAAAGCGAGACAATATTATGAAAGTAATTATTCAAAGCAAGCACCTCTTCTTAAAAAAAATGTATTCGTTCCATTGTTATTTTTAAGTCATCCCACTAATAAAACTTGACGTCTTATTAAGTAGAATAATATATACAATCTGGAAAGGATCAGACTGAACTAAGCTGAGATTCAGTATCCTCTCTTAAACCTTAATTTTAATCTCTAAGTCTGCTTGAGTTAGCACTAATATAACTTAAATTGTTACCGTTTATTATTAATTCTCAAACTGTGAGAATGAGTCATGAGACAAAGCCAAAACCTATGTGATTTTTTTCATATTTATATTTAAATAAATTGTAAAGTTAGGGGGCAGAGGGCACGAGGGTCCCATATTTAAGAAAACCATTTATTTAAAGCTTGGAAATAACCTAATCCTGTCACCGTACTTTTAAAGCTAGTATGTAGCAAAGGCCATATTCATTAAATCCTACAAAAGACTAAAAAATAACCATACTATAAGTTCCTCACACCTGCCATCTACCTCTTAACTGAATAGATAGCAAGATCTTGCTAATAAGCACAGTACAATCTGGTCAAGTTTACAGAAACAAAGAATGGATGGAAATACATTAAAAATATCAAGAGCATCCTCCTGGGAAAAGTAGAATGGATGTTTTTCTTGTATACCTTAAAAACACTTCAAATAACTCCACTTATAGGAACATATCTTAAGGAAATAATGAAACAAAGCTTTTAATTCAAAGATGTTCAAGGCAGCATTTTTTATGTTTTAAAAAATGGAAACAGCATAAAAGTTCAACACTAAAAGATTAAATGACACATTATTTACTTAATGTCACTTCAAAACAAAATACAGTGCAGGTATTTGAACATTTAAAACAGAATTTATTTAACAATGTTTATATTCTATATTTACATTATGTTTTTAAAAATCACATTAAAAACAATACGTGCAAAATGTTAAAATTTTTGTTTAAAAATAATAAATATTACAGTATTAATCTGAGCAATAAGATTAGAAGTGATTTATATTTCCTACTCTATAATTTTTAAGTTTCTAGAATTCTATCAAAAACATGCTATCCTTGGAACCTTATGCATTGATAGTGGGAATATAAAATGGTGCAGCCGCGATGGAAAACAGTATGATGGTTACTCAAAAAATTAAACAGAAATAACCTTGTGATTCAGCAATTCCATTTCTAGGTATATACCCAAAAGAATTCAAAGCAGTGAGTAACTCAAATAGGTATTTGTACACCAATGTTCATAGCAGCATTATTCACAATAGCCAAAAATTGCAACAATCCAAATGTCCAGATTAACAAAAGGTGGTATATACATGCAATGGAATATTATTCAGCCTTAAAAAGATACATGTTACAACACGGATGAACCTCAAAGACATTATGGTAAGTGAAATAATCTAGACACAAAAGAACAAATATTGTATGATTCCACCTAAATGAAGTATCTAGAGTAGTCAAATTCACAGAAAGCAGAACAGTGTTACTAAGGGTTGCAAAGAAGCAGGTAACTGAGAGTTATTTAATGGATACAGAGTTTCAGTTTGGGAAGACGAAAATGTTCTGCAGATGGATATTAGTGATGGATACCCAACAATGTGAAGGCATTTATTTAATGCCACTGAATTTTACACTTAAAAATAGTTAAAATGATAAATTTTGTAAGGTATATTTACCATAATTTTAATACAATCTGAAAAAACAGCATTTCTATAATCTGAATTTTTAAACAAATATTTTTTAAATTTATTTTTATTTATCTAAGACTTTTATTTAGAGCAGTTTAAGGTTCACAGAAAAGTCAAGGGGAAGGTACAGAGAAAAGCAAATATATTTTTTTCAAAGAACATGCAATTAGAAATAGAACAGAATGAACAAGAAAATGTAATCATTTCACTAACCTGAAATAGATGCCATTCTAAAATTGAATTGGAGATCCAAATTTCTTTCTAAAAATAAAAGAAAAATCACAGCAATAATTTTTTTAAAAACAGTACTACTGATTATGCTCTATCAATGATAATCTGTCATGACTAAGCACGAAAAATCTTAGAAAGTAAATTATATATTGCAATGATCCTTTAAATAAGGACTAAATGATTATTACCATACTAATTTTTATGGAAAATTCTCTAGATTTCGGAGAAGTGTCTGAGTTACATAAACATAACAAGCATGTCAGTAACACTTAACAAACATCTAGCAGATGCAAAGTGATGTAACAAAAAAGAACAAAGATTTGAGGTTAAAAACAGTTAGAGCATGAAATTATTGTGTGATTTTTTACAAAATTACAAACCCTATTCCTCTCAGCCTCTTCCACTACTTATAAAATTGGGATAGAACCTATCTCATAAATTGTACGGATTCAAATGTCCCAGATTAAGCAAAATCCATCAATGTAAATATTCAAATTAATAATTTAACATTTTATTGAATACTTGCTTTAAAGTGCTACAATTTAGGCTCAATATTTAAAAAAAGGAATTGGTACTCTTTGGGGGGGTAAATTTCAGAAGGCACGAAACTGAAAAGGTCAGAAGTAGAGAAAAAACATGGTTTGTTTGAAGGAACTCTAAGTACCTATGAATGACTAAAACTTAAGAGTACAAGTGAGCAAGTAGGAGATAAGGCTTGAGGGTAGGAACTTTAGATTGCCGTGAACACCTCCAACTGTGGCATGGACAGTCAACATTTTCTAAAACTAACTGTCCCCTGAGGTAGGACTTCAGTATCACCCTACCCTTACCCAGACTAACCTTATACCCCTCCTAATGTAGAATTCTGAAGCCACCACTAGGCTGGAAAGATAGGCAGGGTCTTCTTCGCCTTGCTAAGGAGTTTGGAATAGCATACCACTCAAAGATATTTAAGTAGGGAAGTAAATCAAAGACTTCTAATTGTTTATCTTTATAAAACATCTCTTCACCACTTTGTGTTAATATAATTCTCCTTCTCTAAACTGTAAGGTTCTACCTCAGGGTAGGGGTTGTGTCTTCACCTCTGTATTCATGTAGCCTAGCAAACTGCATTGCAGACAGTGCAGGCTCAGGTTTGCAGATTGAAAGCAGAGGTTATCGCTGCCTTTGTTAAAGAATATAACCTATAACCACTTTTCACCACTATTTCAAATGACTCCTTTGATTATACTGTTAAAAAAACTGTGCATATACTCCTTTCCCAAATGATGTGATTTAATATCAAGATAGCTCAGTCTCAGTATAAGTCTAGAAATTAATGAGCTATATAGCAGGTCTGTCAGTCTGAAGTATAGTAGGCACTATTAAAATAAAAAACAAACGGAGACTAGCCTTGAAAACTCCCTGAGCAGGCAAAACCAATCTCGTGATGCAAGTAAAGCTTGATTTAGCTTATTTTGTAAAACCATTCTAACCGGGATAGTTTCTCATTTATGCCTCAGGAAATCATAAGCGACACTTAAACCATCTCCCAAGGTTGCTATGAGGTGAACACTAACCAATTCCCTAGATTTAAGAAAATGTTAACATTATAACCAATCACTGTTCAGATAACCAGCCACTGCCTTCTCTCACTATACAAGCTGCTTTAACAACGTACCCCTGAGCCTCATTACGTTTTGGCTTGAATGTTCCCGGTTCGCAGTCTTTTTGGTGGGTGAACAATAAACTTTCACAAATTACTACTTCCGTGATGCACTGGTTTTTTTCCTGCTGTTTCTGAATTTTTGACAGCACCCACAGGAAATATTTTACAGTGTCACATCCAGTCATCGTTGCTGGAGGAAATCACAGATTAAATCAGACACAATCCCCCCCTGCGTTTAGAGGCAACAGCTATTTAAAAATACCCTCCCTTACGCTTACGCGCCCCCAGTGGTTTCCAAAAAACATGCTTTAGTGATCAAGTTTCCTGCACGGAGAAGACTGGCAAAAAAAAAAAAAAGAAAGAAAGAAAGAAACTGGTCGGCAAAGGAACAAGCCCCTAAAGGCCCGAGTTCCATTAGAGCTGGGCGACGATTAGCGCCCCCGTTTCCCCCCGCCAATGTATCGGTGAAAGGAAGTGATCTGCGGTAGATCGGCGGTAACAGGAGTTACCCCTGTTACATCAAGGGGTTAAAGAACCTCCACCATGGCCTCCCCAGTCTCCGACCCCGAAGCTCCACAAACTCAGAACCACTACTCACCGCTTTCAGCCGCTCTCCAATAAAACCTTCCCGCCACCAACCTTTCCTTTCTCTCCAGGAGCATCCACCCTTCCGGGTCGGTCCATTCAACCAATTGCAAGTAACACCCTTCTCTAATTGGTCAAGGGGTGTGGCCACCATCGCGTCACTGAACAAGACTACAGATTATTGGATAATGTTGGGAACGTGTTTAGTCAATGGGAAGCGATCTTGAAACTGGGGTGGGGGTGGCTGCGTGTTTCCGGAAGACGTGGCGGCTCTCGCCTGGGTTGTTTCCCGGCTTGATTACTCCCTACTTTGCTTCACAGCCTGGGCTCTTCGAGGTGCTGTCGTCGCTCCCCTCACCACTGCAATCATGATCTCCTTAACGGACACCCAGAGTAAGCACCTGCCCCGGGGTCCCCGCCTGGAGCCCCGCACACCCCTTGCTGGGGCTGGGTCTCTCCCGCCCTCCCCTCCGCCCGGGTCAATGAATGAAGCTCCGCGTTGGGGGCGGCGGCCTGCAAAACTGAGTTAGGGCTGCGGGGACCTGGAGGGCTGCCGTGAGGGGACGGGGGCTGAACGTGGACTGAGAGGAGAGTCAGTGGGGTATGGAGAGACGCCCGAGCTGGAGAAGGGGAGCTTTCGCCGAGGGTCTGTCTCGCCCCTCGGTCGGCCGCTCTGTCACCTCCACTGAGGTGGGCGCTTTGTTCCTGCGGACAACCAATAGAGAAAGTTTGATGTGCGTTGTCCGCTGCCCACTCTTGAGGATGTCCCTGCACAAGACAGACTTGGGGCCCTCCACAAGTTATTGGCTGGTTGTTTGGGAGGCGGTATTTTAAATGTCATCTATTGTAGGCGCTTTTTAAAAATAGGTTCACACTTAAATATTTTTGATATTCGCTTTTTGCCGCCAATGGTAACAATCTTCCAAAAATCCCTTGAAATAACTTCCCTTTTCTACCAGCTAATGCTTCCACAGTAGTAAGTCACTTTTGTGTTCATTAAAGGATTTCTTTTGTTAATATTGTATATTGTGCTTTGTGGCTTGCTTTATCACTTTAGCATCGAGTTCTCTAGGCCCATCTTACCTCTAAGGTTGGCATTGCTATCAGTTTCCTTGTCTCTCAGTGTAACTTTTCTCCTTCCTACCGCTTTTTATCAGTGAGTAATTTTTATTTACATATCTGCCCAACCCTGTGGTACCTATCTTTTCATGGTCTTGATAGTCGTTTTCTCTCAA
Source organism: Rhinolophus sinicus (assembly GCF_057876585.1). Lineage (NCBI taxonomy): Eukaryota > Metazoa > Chordata > Mammalia > Chiroptera > Rhinolophidae > Rhinolophus > Rhinolophus sinicus. The sequence continues at coordinate 35,644,402 of NC_142501.1, forward strand.
TTTGCTTTATCAGCCACACCTTTCATTCCTTGTTCTGGTTAATTTACTTGGATTTTCAAGATTTTAAGAATTAAACAATCTATTGAAATGAAATAGAACTTCATTTATAATGCCCCATTTTAAAGTGGAGCATTAAGGTTTATAGTCAGGTCATGGCTGACTTGAACTTCAGAGAGTGTTTAAGGTCCTCCACACACACACAACTGCCACCCCAATCAGGCTCCTGAGGTAGGACTGGGTCGACCGCACCTTGCCCTGGTGAAGGGAAGGTGCCCAATTTGTTCTTTTGGCCACAACCGGTTCTGATGTGAGAGTCAGTATCTCTCTCTCTCTCTCTCTCTCTCTCTCTCTATATATATATATATATATATATATACATATATATGTTTTTTATAAATATTGTAATAAAAACTAGCGATTGTATAAAGGTTGCTTTCAGTTCATCATGTGTTTTCATATAAATCATTACTCTTAATTCTTGTAAGAGCCTTGTAAGACAGAGAATAGTATTTTTGTCTTATACATTAAAGGAGCCGCAAAAGAAATTCCAGGTTATGGTCATAAGTGACAGAAACAATACTTGATCACAGCTCTACTGGCTTAAAAACCTTTGTTCTTTTTCTTGTACCCTAGTAGCATATAAAGCAGTTGACATAAACTTTATATTTGAGATCGATCTTAGAATGATGAAATTCTTCCACAGCAAAAAGTTTCAACAGTAGATAATTTATCCTATAGAATTATGCATTGTTGTTTTTCTTTTGGGGAAATTATGTAGGATATTCAGAGCCTATTTTCCTTATGAAACACAGTGCTTTGTTCCTCTTGATTGAAACTCAAAACTAAAACTAGATTGCCCAAGGAAATTAACAGAATTGTATACATGAACTGCTAGAATTTACTTGCTAGAGAAAGTACTTAAACTCTACATGGTTTGCCTGTCTAACTGTAAAGTATTACTATATCTGAATCTGATTATTACCTAGACAAGAATATGAATTATTTACCCTGTGCATAGACATTCTCTTCTATTGAAGACATTATAGGGAAAAGTACCTGATTTAATCCTTCCAAAAACCAGAACAAGAGAGTTGGGTTGGAATATGGACAGACCAGGAAGCATTCTCCTCACTTCATTAAATTGATGAAGAAGATGAAATTGTGTTCTCTGCTGCTCTTCTGCCAAATGTTTTATGTAGGACAGTGGAGTAGAACACAAAATGATTAGTGAACCAAAAGCTCTTTGGATTTCAAATGGTGTTTGTGTGTGTATTTAACTGCAGGAATTGGCCATCTTTCAAGTGATTTGCCAAGATTATTCTGGGATTCTGATTCTGGGACAGGGTGACCAAGCACTGATCAGAGTAGAGTAAATAACAATTCATGTCTGTTTTAAGGGATTCTATAATAGCACTGCCCCCCCCCCAAAAAAAAAAAAAAAAAACCCCACAAGATTTACTGAGTGGGGCAGGTCCCTTGCTGCCCCTAAATTTTTACTTCATTATGTCACATAGCCTAAAATTCTTCCATGATATTCAATTGAGTTCAATTAAATTGATATTTAGCTGAGTTCCTTATTCTGACATTTTTTAAAGGAATAGTAAGAAAGACAATGCTGATTTAAAATAAGATGCCAAAAGGCTAACAGTGATTGCCATTGGATTAGTATTTATTTCCTTATAAAATTTCTACAATAAGCTTTTTTATTTTAGACTAATTTTATTAGATTGCTTTTATCAGCTTGTTCTTTAAATACACACACACACACACACACACACACACACACACACACGGGCAAGAGGAAATTTGGTTTCTAGTGCATAAGAGGAAGATAAATTTATTTCATTGGGTATGATTCTGGTGGTGAGAGGGCAGTTCTGTGTAGGGCTTTAATAACCAGCAGGTTCATGAACGCTTAGGCATAGGGAGCAAGAGAATTCTTGAGATGAGTAAAAGGTACAATGAGTCCAGTTTGAGACTTTTCACCCATTCAGGTCAGGGCATACTTGGGAACATCGTGTCAGTGCCAGTTTTGGCAAAGATGTTACAAAGATCTGTGGTAGACTACACTGGATACAATAGTAGGGATGTTTGGGTTCCCATATTGTAATTGTTCAGACTGGATTTGAATTCTAGCCTGAGTCTGCACCACCACCACCACCTACCCCGTGCCACCGCACACACATTTGCTGAGTCTGTGGTCAAGGGTAAGTTACTAATCTCTGTGAGTCCGGTTGCCCACGTGAAACATAGGACTGGTGCTACTTTTTACCTCACAATTTTGTTAAAGGAATTACAACATACTTGTATAAACATTCATTAAATGTAAAACCATATTGCGACATTGTCCTTTTTTACTGCAGTCAATTTCTAATATTTCTACCAACAATTACTTGGTGGTTGGATAACACACTAAACATATTAAACCTGACTCACCCAAAGATGCTTCCCCCAGAAGTTCAGTATACTCCATTTACACTGAGTCTCATTTAGCCAAACATTAAACCTGAAAAAAACCTTGCGGGAAGCAATGTGGCATAATGGTTAAGCACACAGACTTTGGATTCAAATAGACCTGAGTTCAAATGCTTAACCAGAGTGTGACTTTAGGCAGATTAAATCAATTCTCTAAACCTCAGTTTCCAGCATCTCTAAAAGAATATAATATCTACCTTGCAGTAGTATTGGGAAGATTAAGTTATGTAAGGTACCTCATAATGGCTAATTCATGGTAAATTCTCAATACATAATAGATGTATTTCCATATAATTTTGTTTCTGAACAAATATCTCAAAATTTTTATTTAATCATTAGGATGATTTGTGCAAAGATAGAAGTTAGGTTCAAATAACTCAGCAGCCAATGATTAAATCCTAACTATTAAATAGTTATTTAATGGAATGTTACCTGTTCTTATATCCATATTTTCCTCTAGTAAATTATGTCTGACATTTAAACAGTTATTTTGGTAAATTATTTTCAGGTGTGTAAGCATAAAAGTATCAGCCTCAAATTTTCATAGGAATTTATGTCTGTGGAATACATATTATCAGTGTATTTATAGACAGGTACCTGAATTCTTTTAGACTAACTTTGGGAGAAAAAGGTAGCTGGAATGGAAAGCAGTAGTTACTGTAAGTCAAGAAGGTGAAGAAAAAGGTACATAATGTAAGTTTTCAACTCATCAACACATATTTACATGGCTTACATTTTTTTTAAGTAGCTGTGACCTGGATTTTAGCTTTCCGGAGCCAAGCCAAGATCAGAAATCACTAATAGTGTATTTAAACTTGTTTCCAAAAATATGATGGTTTCTGCTCTGGTTCATTGTTTTATGCAGGTAGTGCTTCTAGATAAAAATAAGGGTTGGTGGCTATTTCCTGAAAGGAAAACTAAAATGATCAGGGAGGTGACTTAGGGGATTGTGCATTGTAAAAGCATTAACAGAAAAGTACACCTGTAACCTCAGAAAGTTAAGATGCTGCTGACTAAAAAGATAAATCCTAGAGAATGTAGAGACAGTAAAATTATTAGTTTTATATGCAAGGTGAACAAAGCTTACACTTGGTCCACAGCTGTGTACGTACTCAGTGCCTAGGACAGTGGCTAACATCTAGGAGTTAACAATTCTTTGTTTTTGAATGAAAAAGTTAGAATCCCGAATATTAATATTAGGTAATAACAGTGTTCTTTGAAACTTTGGAGAGGTGATTTCAGGACTCAGACTAAATATGTGAATGCATTCATAGTTTGGATAAATTTGTAGGAGATAAATCCGTAATAAGCCATCAAGAAGTTAAAAGTGATGCCTACCTATCCTTTTGAAACTTAAACTTTTGAGGAGACAGACCTGATTCTCAAAATATTTCCTGTTGCCATTGTGAGAAGCAGTGTATAAATGAAGTATATTGTGCTGACTTACTCTAGCATTTCTAATGGGTGAAACAAAGGATTAGTTTTAAGAGGGAAGAAACTGCAGATATTGTACATATTAATAATAGTCATAGAAGATGAAAGATAAATAGTAAAAGTAATCCCATATATTTACATCTGATGCCAGAGGTGTTCTTGGGAGAGAAAAAGAATTTATGACCAAAGGTTTAGAATCCTGATTTACCTTTCTCTATGCTGGGTGTGTTTGTAAGAAATGCTCTCATATGAAGATTAGAAATTTCCATTTAAATTTTGAGGTAATTTGCTGATGTTAATTTAAATTGTTATAGATCTTAGTGAATGTCATTACAAAGTTAATCTGCAATGTTGGGGATCTATTTCTTTATATCAGCCAAAAGAAAAACCGAAAAATTGTCTTAGTTTACAGGGATTTTAACGTAACTTTAATTTTCCTTGACCCTTACTTAACCATGTAACTTATATTGCAGAAATTGGAATGGGATTAACAGGATTTGGAGTATTTTTCCTGTTCTTTGGAATGATTCTCTTTTTTGACAAAGCACTACTGGCTATTGGAAATGTGAGTTTTTCAATATATATTTTAACTTCATAAGAGAATTTTAACTACAAATACATTCTTGCCTGCTATTAAATTTGGGGGAAATAATTCACTCATACTTATGTAAGAATTCCTATTACATCATCTGTTTCCATCAGGAATGAAACCTGTCAGCTTTCTGTTTAAATAAAAGTTAAACACTTAATGAGGTTTTCTAATTCCATGACTTCTCCGTTAAGTGTTTGATACATCTTTTGCAATAGATTAAGTCAATGCCACCTCTAAATAGGAGTTCAAAGTAGATGACTTTAAAGCCCCCATGTCTTGGTAAATTTATTAGTATGTTTTGACTTAAAACATCTGAGATTTCACATTTGGTTCAATAGCATAAAGTAAGTAGATTTTTAAAAACCATTTAAATTTTTAAAAAATACATCTTTGTATGAATAGTTGACTTGCTAAGAACGGTGTGTATATTGTTTTTGTGTACTCTGATGTCCATGTGTGGAGGTTGTCCGGGCATTCTAGAAATAAATAATAACTCTTCTAAGAAGGCAATAAAGTCACTGAATAATGATTAAATATCTTTTGAAGTATATGTTACCATTGGTCTTTTAATTGGAAATTGGTACATATAAAAGATAACAAAATTGTTCAAAATCGATGGTTTAATAAACAATATAAACAGCATTGGTATCTCAGAATATGAAACATAATCATTAGGCTTAATAAATATTTATGTGCAATAATTTCACTAAAGGAAGTTAATGAAGTTAGGCAAGTATTTGGGAGTAAAACTCGAGGAAAAGCAAGCTTTCACTAAATGACCATTTCTTGTCCACTTTTGAAAACATACAAAATATATGTATATTTGAGGGCACATGGCTGTGTTTTTATTTCTGCTGCCACCAGATATTCTGGAATTACTAAAACTAGAATCCTTTTCCTGGCTTTGCGTGGTCTCCTCACCACCTTGGCCCTGTCAGTATTTCTCCATCCATACGCGCTCCTATAGCCCATGGTGATGTTTTCAGAACCAGGAGTATCTCCAGGTGACAGTTATGGGCAACCTCTTCCCTCTTTTGCCTTGCCACGCATCTGCTCAGCTAAGCCATCTCCATCTTGCTAAACCTGGGAAAACCCTGCAGGTGCAGCTACCCATTGGTAACGTCTAATCTTGTTTCTCTTTTTCTCCATTTAATCAAGATAGATAAGGATTCAGAAGAGTGGGCAACTTTCACATGCTTAGCCCACCCCTTGGTGTGCATTTTCTCTGGCCAGTTGCCCACATTAAAAGCCAGATGTGCTCCTTTTTTTTATATTTAGCTTTAACCTTACTTTTCAAATGCAGTGTGTTTCACTACTTTTTCTTAGTTGCATTTTCTTTCTCTTCTAGGTTTTATTTGTGGCTGGCTTGGCTTTTGTAATTGGTTTAGAAAGAACATTCAGATTCTTTTTCCAAAAACATAAAATGAAAGCTACAGGATTTTTCCTGGGTGGTGTATTTGTAGTCCTTATTGGTTGGCCTTTGATAGGCATGATCTTCGAAATTTATGGATTCTTTCTCTTGTTCAGGTAAGGCAATCGTTTAATCTTTTTCAGTAAATCGGTGTGTCATATAATTATAAAAACCCAGATATTTGCCTCAGTATGAGTAAGAAGACTATAATTTTCTTAAATGGATTTTTGTCTATACTGAATCTTTTATTATAGTTTTAGATAATTTAATCAACTATAAAGTGTGTATCAGATGTGGGTGATGGTCCACATAACGGTATACATTATCTTAAAGTATTTTCAATTTAATAAAATTTTATTGGCCTTTTAAGACACTATCTTTATGTTTGCTATTTTCATCAACTGAACAATGATAGATCCAGCATTTTAATATGTAAAAACTGATATTGCCTTATTACTGCCATTTGATAACAATTCCTTTAATGCATATACATATTGGCAAATTTTGTACCAAATACACCATGGGAGATTTTGATCAGGTTGTATTTTACACATGCCAGTTACCAAGTGAATAGACAATACTGTGCAATGTGAAAAAATACTTTTAAGTAAGTTTGGTTTAATTATTGGTCAACAAATGTATATCCTTTGTCTTCTATCACCAGGAACCATATTACCCACAAGAGACATAAAAATGTATTAAGTGCCAAATTTGCTTTAGAGAACTCTCGTTTCTAATACGGGAAATAGATAAAGATACCAGATAGTAGTAATGCCATTATATATGTATATGCAAAATATTACAGGAGCATAACTAAGAAAGGAATCAAAGGCTGGGAGATGTGAGAAAGGTCCACTGAAGTTCGAAGTCTCTAAAACATTTAAAATTTTAACAGGACTCTTTCTTTTTACTTGGTTAGCAATCAATTTTGGTAATAGAGAATGTATAAGTTCTAAGAACTTTTTTTCTCTCTCCTAGGGGCTTCTTTCCTGTGGTTGTTGGCTTCATTAGAAGAGTGCCAATCCTTGGATCCCTCTTGAATTTACCTGGAATTAGATCAGTAAGTAATCCGGTACTTAGAAGTATAATTTTTAAACCATAAAAATACTCTTTGATGCTCTGTACTTCTAGAAATTGGACTGATTGATACATGATTCATTGATGTTTTTTATGATATAAATGGTTGTATCCCATAGATCATGATTACCATGAATACCAGAGAAAATAATCATTGCTAAACCTATAAAACCTGAAATTTTGTTTCACTGTATTCATTTTTTAAATTGTTCCCTAGTTTTTAATGTAACTCAGATTAATATGCTATGCTACCTTTCTCTTTGAGAGTTCAAGGCATTTTTCAGTTAACTTTTACATGATCTCTAATTTTAGAAGCAATGATATAAAAACGATATCATTATTTCTTATGAATATTTTCTTTCTTAGACTGTTTCACCAAATGGGGTGTATTAAGACAATTAAATAAGCACTATTTTACTTGCAGTCAGATGATAAAGTTCTGTTCCAGCTCTGTCTATGATTTGGAACAGTGTTGTCAAATCTGTTTTTCCAGGGTGGGTGGGCCATCAACTTCCTAAAGTTGTTTACAGATTTTATAGATGTTTCCAGAGAGATGGCCCGTTACGTTTATTGAATTCTCAAAGAGCTAAAGGTACCACTATAAGCCTATTTAATTTCCATCCTCATCAATTGCAGAGTCAGAACCATATAGCCTAAGACAACCTAGATATTTTAAATTACCTTTAGGGAGAGAATGTTGTGCTTTCTCCCCACCTAAATTTGCCTTAAAATTCTGATGAATCAATCCCTGACTACCATTAAGCAACTTTCAATTTCAGTGTGCCAGTCACCTATTTGTGATAACATAAAATGTAGGCTTATAGGGGTATATCCTGATTTCATTTGCATTAATCTCCAAACTCATACAGTAGTCAATGTCGTTTATACTTAGAATGGCTTTTGAATTTACTGAAACTTCTAATTATAGAATTGTAATCATTATTCATGTCCTCAATTTAAGGATTCTTTAATAGTTGCATAAATGGACACCCAATACTATATGTTCCCTATTATTATTATTACTTCATTATAACTGCTTACGTAACAATGTGAATACTGAAATGAAAGGGTTAGATGATTGCTAGATTTTGATAGTATTATAACCATTTTGGTTACATAACTTTTAATATCTCCACTAATTACTTTGTTTCAATATTTGTTTGCATCACCCATCTGGAATGCTGAAGAAAGCCCAATTGCTTTACATTTGGGGTGGAGTAACCAAAGGAAATACCACTTACATGAATATGTGTTAAAACTTATATTCAATAATTATAAATTTATGTTTGCATCATTACATCTAATTTTAATGTCATTGCCACTTTCAGTCTATAGTCCAGAAACACATTTAAAGTATTTTTCAGTCAATAGCTGTTGTTAATTATTGAACTTAATGGAGTTAAATCTGTTTGTTCAAAGACTACATAGGCCCAGAAGAGATCCACAGTAATGGTCAGTTGAAATATCTTATTGGGTTCATTAATGCATGAATGGCTGACATTTCAGCTTTTTATTTTTTTGTTCGGCTATCAGTGTTAACTTCATTTTATCCAATTTTTTTATTCATTGTGTTGCATATCTCATGTTGCACCCTTAAAGTCATATGTATAACATGTCATGCAAAAACAACTTTTAGAAAAAAAAATTTTTATACATATTTACGTGTCAGAAGATTGTGGTGAGTAGTACTGAATTAATCATTGTCAGTCATACCTTAATTTCCATGAATCTTCTTATAAAGCTGGGTTTTTTAATCAACATATAAAATGTTTAAATAATGTTTTATGATGCTGTAGGCTTCCTTTTAATTACCTGTTTTTCTTCTTGCAGTTTGTAGATAAAGTTGGAGAAAGCAACAATATGGTATAACAACAAGTGAATTGAAGACTCATTTAAAATATTGTATTATTTATAAAAATTCTTTGAAGAATATTCAGCACAAAATTAAGTTACATGAAATAGCTTGTAATGTTCATTGCAGAAGTTTAAAATGTATACCTACAAAGTACCAACAGCAGTTAACAAAGAAGCAGTGAAAACAGGCTTCTAGTCAAGTGATGTAAGAAGTCAGCAAGCAAACTGAAGGAGATGAAATCTGTTACAAGGCATAATGAAACTCTTGAAGGCAATTTTTATTGTTTTTCCACAATGTGCGAAAACAGCCATTCTTAGAGAACTATGATGCCTGTTTCTTTTTTTTTATTTTGAAGGTGCAGGAGCACCCACAGGCATTTACTTTTTAGAACTGTCCACTGCCGTGACAAAAGTATTTTCTGTTGCGCTGTGTCCCTGAAAGTGATGCATGAGTTAGATTGGATTATGTCATTTAATGTATTAAAACCAAGGAAAACCCAGGTTTGATGTATGAATCACTTTTTTTTTTTTTTTTTTGTAAACATGATTGGTTAAAATAAAACTTTTGTGACTCTTCTAAACTTAATATTTTAAATCCAGATGAAAATCTGAACTAGGTAGATATTCTCTGTTGGAATATGCAAAGGTCATTCTTTACTAGCTTTTAATTCCTAAATTATAGCTGACTAAGTACTTCTTTGGTCAACACACTGTGCAAATACTCTTCTTGGGAGTCTGACCAAAGACTGTATGTGTGTCATTCATTACATGCAGGCGTTTAACAAAAAGCATTCTTGACCCTGAAGTTGTCTGTTACAAAGCTTGTTTCATTGAAGTCTTTTATTTCAGATGCTAAATGATGCAAACCAAATGGATTTTCCACATCATCATGTAGTTTTTCTTTCTTTTTTTTAATTTAGCAGTGGTTTATTATTGTGTTTTCACAAACTAAAATAACTATTGGTAATGTTTACTTTGAGACATAACATGTTAAAAGGTTAATAAACTTACAGCTGTTTTTAAAGGCTATTCATGTAAACTGAGTTTTCCCTTCCAGTTTTTTCATCACATAAAAATCCATATGCATGACGTATGCTTTATATGATCATTCTTTATCTTGAGTTCATAGAGAAAATATCTGAGTTCACATGCTGAAGTGATAGTTTCTTAAAAACATGACACTAAAGAAAATGATGTGTTGTTTTTTCCTACCGTTGCTGCTGGAGAGGCAGTAAGAAACAATGGTTGTTTCTTCATTAGTTTTCCAGGGTGGCAGCTTTTGTGGTAGATATGGGAACACAAGTCAACAGCCATAATACTATTTGTTTTCCCACTAATGATTTCACTACTTACTTTTTTTTTTAAAGAGTTTCAAAGCTCTTTCATGCATAAAATCATAATTGAAATTTGTGATTTTTACTTACAGACATGTCTACAAAATATGTTACAGCCTGTTATTTTTAGTTAAATCTCTTGATGCACAGAGTACTCCCAAACTTGCTCATTTAAAGAAGGAAAGTTTTGGTATATAATCTAATGGTTCAGTCTTGTGGATTACTGTCTCTTTTGGTACTGGCATTTAACTTATGATATAATCTGTGAAAAATAGGTGACATTGACAAAATGAGATTCCTACCTCAATAGTTCATGGAATAATAAGAGACCTAATGTTGTGTCTAATGTTCTTCAAAAAGTAATATCCTCACTTGGAGAGTGTCAAATATATACATATTTTGGGGATTGATTTATACAAGTTGCCCTGTAGGACTCATATATATTTTTGACTGCTCCATGTTATTTACAATGGCTAGATAATTCTATCTTTTTAGAGCAACAACAGTATCTGTTAATGTAAGGAACATCTGTATTATTTAACTCCTTTGTAGACATTAATTTCCATCAAAATATTCTTTGTACTGTACCAGAGATCTCTTTTTCAATAATCTTATTTCAGAAAGCATTACCAGACAGAAGTGTGTAAAGGATTTGCTAATCTCCCGGTCCTACTTAGTAAGATTGAGAGGCTGGAGCAGTTTTCGGTTTTAAATGAGTCCATGGTTAATCTCTAACGTTAGTTTGGGAGGAACTGCGTGGCAGCACTGTATGTCTTATTCAGAACCATTGGTGAGGCTCTCTTTTTAAACATACTAGTTCTCCAACTGAAAGGACTATTGTTTCTTTCAGTTTTTCTAAAACATATTGTTTCTTCCTTTCCAAAATTAGCCTTCTATCTTTGTGACGACAAAAAAAAAAAAAAAAAAGAAAGAAAGTAAGTACAGTGATTATTGCTATAAAGATGGAGGAAGAGGTCTAATTCTACTTAGCCTTAAGTGTTTCTGGCATTGTTCAAATGTATTTTCTGTAACAGAAACCTATTTGGAATGTTTTTCTTTTCCCCTTATAAACTGTAATTCCTGGAATACTGATGCTTTAAAAAGCTTCACAGTCAGATTATATGATCTAACAATTGAATATTGTAAATACACTTGTCTTACCTCTCAATAAAAGGGTACTTTTCTATTAATTGGTGGTTGTCTTAGTGAGCTCGGGCTACTATAACAAAATTCCATAGTCTGCATGGCTTACACAACAGACATTTCTTACAATTCTGGATGCTGGAAAGTCCGAAATCAAGGTGCTGGCAAATTTAGTTCCTGGTAAGGAACTTTTTTTGCAGATGGCTACCTTCTCACTGGGTCCTCAACATGGTAGAGAGGGAGAGCAAGCAAGCTCTGGTCTCTCTTCCTCTTCTTACAAGGACACTAACCCCATCATGGAGGGCTCTCATCTAAACCTAATTACCTCCCAACAGCTCCACTTCTAAGTATCCTTATATTGGGTATTAAGACCTCAACATAATTTTGGAAGGATACACATAAGTCCATAACAATGGTCAAATGTATGTTCTTTATTATGAAATTCTAAAAACTAGCATTGTACAATAACCCACCTTAGTTTTACAAAATTAGCCATATATGTAATTTTCTTTTTTATGGTCATCACATCTTTCATTTCCAAATTGTATAAATGTAATCATAAGTAGAAATGGACTTCAGGTAAACCAAAAAAGTAGGCAGTGAATTCAGAAATTAGTGGAGCAATGCTTAATTTTTTTTTCTCAAGATGGAAGTAATACATAAAACTTAAGTGTTTGTGACTTAAATAAAACCACAACACATTTTCAGTTTTGCTCATAAATTTTGGTAAGGCCAAAAAAAATCTTGCCAAGTTTACCACTTAAGGTACCCAATAAGTATTTGTTGAATCCCATTAAACTGCAAGTCTTGACTATTATCTAGTGAACTGGAAGTCATGAATATGTTATTAAATATCTAGCATACCTTTCTAACTTTGTCCCCAGGCCTAAAAGGTTCCAACTTCTCTCTTTCTGCTACCTGTATCCATATAGGAGGTTGGACACAGAAGTAGCATGCCCCAAATCCATCATCAACTGACACTTTTCCATGACCTCACTTTACTACCTCCAGACCTAATTAAAAGGTCGCCTCTATCATATCTTTCTTGATCCACTAGACCCAACCGACAGAACTTCCCACGTGTTTTGTCTTTATTTGGTTATGGAAAAGAGATTCTGGAGGTTCTAAGCCTGAAGTAAAAGGAACACAGTAAAAACATCGGATGAATGGGAAGTTTTATTTGGATAGCAGGCCTTCTCAGTGCCCCTAAAGTCCCTCCAAAGACTGATAGCCCTTTGGGGAAATTACTTCTTCCACTTGTTTGAGAGACAGCTGGCCTAGGATACAGACTGGCCCTGGCATAGAATAAAGTCAAAGTAGGAGACTGAACCCAATGACTTTATTCATAGGTTTATTTCAAAATGCTCTGTACTCTGTCATCAAAGAAGTAATTAGAATATTTCAGTATCATAATAGCCATATTGTCCATGTAACCTTACCCAAGATATGAGCTGTTTTCTGTGTGAACACAGGAATCGCTGACCTTGTGAGAATGCAGTTAACTAGAATTCAGGTAACATCAGTGATGCAGGCAAAATGGTCTCCACTGAGTACGCCTTTAAAAACAGTTTAGAATTCAATTTATTCAATGCCCACTACCTGGAAGCAGAATAAAATTCAATGGTTTTATCCACCAACTGTTTTTTATCAAAAACTTTTCTTTGCCCATCTCTAGGTTTAGGCCTGTAAAAATCTTAAAATGTTGTGATTTAACAAAAACATTTTATTGGGAATCATTGCCCTTTTCGAACAAACACATTCTGGCATGTTACTTTTGATAAGACTACAGTATTGATAATATGCCAAAACCCTTTTCCTCACTTGTGCATATTATACTGCAAATGGCAGCTTTGACGTCATACATCTGCTTGTGAATTCGTTAGCTAAACTGTTATAAACAAACCACATTCATTTACTTTTCCTTAAAATTGTAAATTCAAAACATGTTTTTATCGGTGCGTCATTTTCCTGTTTCTCTTTCTAAAAGCTTTATGTGTGCTTGGTATGTAGAGAGGAAAAAAGGAATTTTACTTGTTTGGTAACCTTGTAACTGGGTTTCACATAATGGTTTGTTTAAATCACAAACACATGCATAATTTTCTTTTATTGCTCTTTTTGGATGTTACTATAGTCCCTTCAAATTAAATCCTAAAATCCTAAACTCTAATATTTAAAGGCATGTGTCATGCAGGGTCTCATCTCCCACTCCCCACATAAGAACACAGGATACGGTGAGGCCAAAAAGGAACACCAACGGAGCCATAGATATGGGACTCATGCCACTATATTCTCGCTGGTGGCTGGGTTGGAGATATAGGAAGCCGGAGCCACACGATCTGCAATCCGCCATCAGCTTCTCTGCCAGCCAGCCAACCAACCAACCAACCAACCAACCAACCAACCAACCAACCAAACAACCAACCAACCAACCAACCAACCAACCAACCAACCAACCCCTTGCTAACTGCAATCTGCGCTTGCTAGCTTAGCCATGGCAGTTATATCAGTGGCTAATAGCTGACCGGTAACAGCTGATGGCCATCTGCTATCTGAGCTGGCACCTTTCCACGTGGATGAGAGCCTGGAAACTGCTCTCTAGGACTCTGTCCCCACAATCCACCCCTACAGGGTCTTGCCTCACAATCTACGTGACAAGCGTCTTCCCCGAGGGGCCCTGTGTCAGGAACCGAGCTCACGAGAAAAAGTTCCAGTCCAGTTCAAATAATGGCCAGGGGGTGTCCCTCAAGGTCCACCTTCTTTCTGGGTATAACCAGGGTTTCTCAGGGTACCATGCTGGAACAATAGTGGTTCATAGCCAAAGTGCTTACATATTCTCACTGGCAGTCGGGCGAGACACAGGAAGCAAACATCTACCAGTTCCACTACATGGTGGTCAAGCAGTCCATCAAATCAAGGATGGGAGGCAATTCCCCCATAGTCCACAGTCATTTGCCAGGGCTGTGCGTTGGCCTCACAGTGTGTGCCCTCTCCGCAGGGTGAGGTTCCAAGCCCTCCCCAACCTTGGCATGAGGGACAACCTTGACCTCACCCACATCCTCCACCGAGGACTCAGCAAGCGTTTCTTACTGGGACCACAAGTCCCGCATCTGAGCTTCCTCAGCAAGCACTTCCCAGCCCACACGGCCACAACAACCTTTGCTTTCTCTGTCCTATGTTGGTTGGAGAACCATCCACATCCTCCCAGCCCTCCACAGGAGTCCAGCTATGAGAACAGCAGCTGCGGGACACCACACACTGTGTGGGGGCCACATGTCCTCCTGCCCAGAGGCAGATGACTCTGTTACCTGACCGGGAGAACTCTGCTGGCTGCGCCATGTGTCATACAGGGTGTCATGCGGGGTCTTAGCTCCTGCTCCCCACATGAGAATGCAAGATATGGTGAGGCCAAAAAGGAACATCAATGGAGCCATAGATAGGGGAGTCATACCATTATATTCTTGTTGGCGGCTGAGTTGGAGACACAGGAAGCAGGAGCCACACGATCCACAATGTGCCATCAGCTTCTCTGCCTTCCAGCCAGCCAGCCAGCCAGCCAGCCAATCAACCAACCAACCAACCAACCAACCAACCAACCAACCAACCAACCAACCAACCAACCCACCAAGCAACTCACCCCTTGCTAATTGCAATTGCACTTGCTAGCTTAGCCACGGCAGTTATATCAGTGGCTAATGGCTGACTGGTAACAGCTGATGGCCAACTAGTCACAGCTGATGGCCATCTGCTACCCGAGCCAGCACCTTTCCACGTGAGGCCGAGAGCCTGGAAACTGCTCTCCTGGCTCTGTCCCCACAGCATGTTAAGATTTTATCCAATTTTGGTGTTAACCTTGTAGTCTTTAGTTTGTATCTTACCCGTCTCCTAAGCCAGTAGAAAACACTATACTAATGACTTTGGCTCTTTCTTGCTTATTTTTCAAAGAGAGTAAATATTCCTCAAGCTTCTACCTACAGAATACTTTCTATATTCCATTCTCATTCACTAACGAATCCTCAGCTTTCTTCTCTGTACACTGTCCAGTCTAAATATCAAGTGCCCAAATCGCAATCTCTTTTAAACAAAGATTTGAAGGTAGATATAGCATCAGCCCCTCAAACTTCAATCCCCAAACAAATTCATCTCTTCTCTCTCCATATATTCTGATATTTCTATTGCTAGCCATTCTCCCAGCCATGTAGACTCCAAGGTTTAGATTTTATCACTTATGTCTTCCAAAGTTTTACTACTCAAAATGTCCAACAATCAGTAGAGTAGCATTCATCAGCATCACCTAGTAATTCATTAGAAATCCAGAATATCAGACCCCACGCTAGCTGTACTGAATCAGAAGCTGCATTTCAGCAATATTCCCGGGTGATTTATATGCACAATATACTTGAGGAGCACGGCACTAATTTTTAGAAGAAAGAGTCCATCTCTCTTATCCATGGTACCTTAGCATATGGTGCATATCCAGGTCCTTGTTCAATCCCTGCCTGTGTATATAATTGTTTCAACCAAATATTGACATATTTTGGATCCCATCCCTCTTGCCTTCAATGCATTCCTTTTCAGTTCTCTTCTGCATCATCATTTCTCCTTCTCTACTGATCAGTACATATGTCCTGCAAATAGTTTCTTAGCTGTCATAAAGAAACCGACAAACTGGGCTGATTTAAGCAAGGGGACATCATTAAAATGTGGTAATACCATCCTGGAACCTTCCATTAGCACTGCAAGCAGTACTGCCCCCACAAACTCAAGCTTACTATAACCACCACTGCACCAGAAGTAATCCCCACTAGCCTCCATCCTAGCTCCAGATTTCCCATCTGAGTGGCTATATTTGATTTGTGGAGCCTATGGTGAGTCATATGCCCACACCCAACCTGATTGGGAGGATGGAAAGTGAGCATAATTACCTTACTTACCTTTTTATTAAAGTGTTTCTCCCCTGACTAAAAGATTGATCAAAGAGACTGTCTTTTTAATACATGACTGTGTCCTTTGAACTAAAAGGAGAAATGTCGAATGCGTAGTAGGCATTCAATAAATATTTGTGAATAACTGATGTCAAATTCCATTGAGGGAAAAAAAATCCATTGAGATTCCCTAACCTTTTCATTTCTGACCAAATGATTCATCTTTAGTCATCGGTGATAGCTTGATAACTAGTTACCCAAAGCATGTTTTCTTACTTTATTCATTTACTTTTGATTCTGTCAGGAGTTATTAATCATTTTCTTTAGATGATGATTACGATGATGATGATGATGATGATGATGCTTTGGGAAGCTAGTGGGAAAAGCAAAGGCAAAAATGACGATATTTTCAGAGTGTCTCCTGGCTGATGTGGTCAGAATCTAAACAAATGATGTCCACTCATCGATCATTTCTCTACTTCCTGCAATTGAATCTTCCTGGAGGAGTCATCAGATCTTCTCAACCTTGAAAACTGACAAGTAGTCCCTCTGGACTCCCAAACTCTACTGAAGATTGGGAGGGGTCTTTGACACTAAGATTTTAAAAGCCCCACCATCAGAACATGATTGGAAAACTCACAGGTGAAGTTATAGTTATTGCAGGTTCTGGAAAGGAGCAGAAAATGAAGGCAAGTAAAGGTTTTATTTACATAAGACTTTAACTCCTTTATAAAAAGCTTTATAGCTTTTTACTTATTTTATGTTTCATAAGCATTTTAGAGGTTAAAAGATATTTAAACAATATGCCTTAAAATATTAGAATCATTTGATTTTACTAAAAAATTCACTTATTCACACAATTACTCGTGTGGGTTAAGCAATGAAAATAATATATTTCTAATTTTTTTTTTTTTTAAAGAGAACTCTTTTGTGGATTAACTAAAAGGTAGACTGGGGAACCGTCCTCTCCCTTCCCCCTATCCTATACTGAGTATTAAAAGAGAACATAGCAAAAGGTAAGGGGTTTGTAATTGCCCAGGTGTCAAGAAAGGAAGTAGAAGATTCTACAGGCACAGAAATGACTTTCTTTTGATTCTGCCAGGAGTTACCAATTCTTTGACTGATCTGTTCTTATAGGGACTCAGATATCTGGCGGCGACAACCTTGGCTCTTTTCTTGGTGTTCTCTTTCATGGGAAATTCCAGCAGTGCACCACAGGTAAGCAAATTCAAAAATTGAGGCTCCTGAATGTTCCTTCTTTCTTTTTTTTCCCCTCCCTTCCTTCTTTCCTTCCCTCCCTTCCTTCCTTCCTTCCTTCCTTCCTTCCTTCCTTCCTTCCTTCCTTCCTTCCTTCCTTCCTTCCTTCCTTCCTTCCTTCCTAATAATGTACTGGGCTGCAATGTTTTATTAACTGTTTTTCTCTTCTCCCGGGTTGTAGAGACTCTTTGAGAGAAGGAACTGGACTCCTCAAGCTATGCTCTACCTGAAGGGTGCACGTACGTTCCAATGCTTTGCTCTTCCTACAGCAAATGACGGAAGATCCTTGGGGGGTGCATGAATCCATGCGATAGGTGGAGAGCTGTGGGGAAAGAATAATATCGAGTTTGGTCCCTTAAATAATCTAGGTCAAGGTCATCCCCATCTCGGTTAGCCAAGGAAAAGGGACAGTAGCCGGGTTACAGGGGGTGGTGAGGTGGGGGTGGCGGTGGAACGCGAGGACTCTGACTGTCTGATTAGAAAGCCTCCAACCTAAACTGGAAGGTTGCTGGTTCTTGCCACAAAGGACGACTCTGGCGTTGCCTGGGAAACATCGCACTGGCAGGGGTGCGCGGGGCGCGCGGGACCTTTCTCCTGCTCTCTTTACCCGCGCCTGGCTCAGCCCAGGGTTGCGCGCCGAGCACCTGAAACCCGGCAGCTCAGAGCGGCCCCTGACCAGGTGCCTCCCGCCGCCGCCGCCACCGCCGTCACCGCCGTGTCCCCCCATCCCTCTCCGAGGCTGCGTAGAGCGGAGCGGCTGTGGTTTAACCCGGATCGTCCTGGGCCGGGCGGGCGCTGAGCCCCATCTCTCTCCTTTACAGAGGGGCGCCGCTTCATCTCGAACCAGAGTCGAAGGAAGGACCTTTCCGACAGGCCGCCGCCAGGTGAGTGACCGAGGGAGCGAGGGGGGCGGGTCTGGCAACTTAGAGCTGGACCCACCGCGTAGGGCGCGCTCCGCCCGGTGCCGAACGAAAGCGTCCCCCCACTACGAAGGACTGGGGGCCGGGGCCACCCAGAGAACCAGCTCTTGCCAAGCCCAAGTTTAGGCAGAACGCGGGAAGTGGGGGCTCGCGACGCCCCTCCTAATAGCGGCAGGTGCGGCGGAAGCTGGAGCTGAGAGTCCCCAAACTTGACCTGGTCTCAGCGACTCAAGTGGCCCTCTGCCCACCGGGTGTGCGGAGATTCCCGGGGAGTTATCGCCGGCCTGGGGTTCAGCTCCTAAGGATAAAGAAGGGTAGGGGGAAATGTGCAACGGACCCCCAAATGTACCTCCTGTTTATGACAGGATCGTCACAGTTTCCTCTTAAACACTGGTTGTTGTTGTTATTATTATTATCATCAAAATAGTGATTTATCTAGAAACTTCAAATGTATGCCTTTATTATATTACTAGAAAGAGCTATCAAAAGATTCAAAACCACACTATGTAATAAATGGAGGCTATAAAGAATGAGCCAGGGACTGTTACTTTTCATGATAAACCTTTCCATGCGGCTGGATTTAAAAAAATAACTATGCAATTAATTTTGATAAAATGTGAAGATTGAAATGCTAAAAATAGCAAGTATACTTATTTTGAAAAATAGCAAACTCTGTTAAGCACATAGTAGGTGCTTAACAAATTTTTGTTCACCTTCAAGCTTGCGGTGTAATTAAGCTTATTTGCTTTATGAGGATAAGGTATGTTTTCCCACTTCAGTTGCTCCCAACGTAAAAATCATGGTTTGTGTTGACTCAGGATATTTTGTGTTCTGTCAATTTAGATTTGAAATAATTTTGAATATTTAACAGACCCTCCTTCAGTCAAATAATTGCCTTACATGTGGGCAAGAATGTAGATTAATATCTCAAACTGCTTTGGAAGGAATGAGAGAGGAGGGAGTCCAGGCTCCGAGCAAAATCACATCTAAACTTTTTTGCCCAGACTTCCCATATTAAGCTCTGAAAGGAGAAATTTCTCACGGACTCTTTATCTTAATCCTCCTTGCTGCCGTGAAATTCGGTGTAGTATATAGTTTAAATACTCTTCCATACCCTGTAATATGCAACATAACCAGTAAGTAAACGTCCAAGGGAAGTGTGAAATGTTTCAACATAAAAATCAATCTGTGTGGAGGCCCTTTGCTGAGGGATCAATAAGCAATTTCATAGAGATTTTTCTAGTGTCATAACATAATGGAATAGCATTTACCTATATGAATATTTAAATGCTCATAGAATCTGTATACATTTTTGTTTTTTTTTTCAGAAAGACGAAACCCAAATCCTGGACTACTAACTCTTCCAGAAGCAGCAGCTCTGTTGTTGGCTTCCTTGCAGAAACCAAAAGAAGGTACAAGTATAGTGACCTCTTTCAACTGAAAGACAGAGAGCTTTGATTACTTTTGGGATTCTGTGTTGAGGACAACAAAGTTGCCTTTATTTATTCAGAATTTTAAAAACAATTAACAGTCATTCCACCCCAGAAATTCACACAATATTTATTATTTAAAGACTAGTATATCTCTCATTAAAGTTATTCCCAATAACATGGAAACATTTCCTTGGTGAGACTGGGGTATTTCATATGAATTCTATAATCCGTAGCCTATTGTAACCTTTATTTCTCTTTGAACTCTAGGGCTAAAACAGCACAAAGTCCAACTTCATTATTTTGTAGTTGAAAAAAAACTGAGGTCAAAAGAGGTTTAAATAATTATAAATCCAATTGCTCACTATTAAATGTTGACCCAAATGAAATTGCTGAAAATCAACTGTTTTTTGCTTACAAACACAGCAGCCGTTTCATATGGTTCACCCTAATAGATATGAGCCAGTTCTGATTCTAAGCTTGCATAATTTTTACTATACTAGACAGCTTATTCTCTACTTAGCCGTAATCTTCAAATAGAGACACTGTTCATGTAACATTAAAGCTATTCAGTGAATTAAGGCATCTTGGTAGTAGATTAGCCAGGGCTTTGGAGTGCGTAGTAGGACTAGGTTCAGATTCTGGCTCAACTGCTTTACTAGCTGGGTGACCCCAAGCCTTAGGATCAACCAGTAAAATGGAATAATGATATCCATATACAGGATTTCTAACAGCCAGTATAAAAGTTTATTACTATTAATAATAGAGGTCAACAAAGCATAATAAATAGACCTAGACTTTTCCCTCTTAATAATTGTAATGATGCCGTACTTATGACATAATTTAAATGTTTACATGTGTAAAAATTACAGTGAGTGATCTGGTGATCGACTGCTGGCCCACTGCTCTGACACTTGTGCTAGTGGAAAAAGCCTATGTGCTCTGTGCCTAGTATCTGATGGGGCATGTGCAGGAGGGGAAGAAAGAGCAGAAAGCACTTTCTGGCTTCAAGCTTATGGCTTTGTTGTGAAAAAATACCTATGAGAAGCAAATTCAAGAGAGTGGGATAAAGGGGTCCTCTGAACTTAGAGCAAGTCTGGGGCTGATTTGGGTGAGAAGAGGAGATTATAATACGTAATTCAGCAAATATGCATTTATGCCTGCTAGGTATCAGACTCTGTGGCAGGCACATTAAGCAAAAGCAAGAATGGGAATGGCCTTTGCGGTGCAAAGATAGGGTGAGCAGTCAGTGGAATAGCAGAATGTAAGAGTGGTGGTCACGACCCAGCTACAATGACTCTTGCTCCAATCTCTACTGCTACTAGCTATTATAATAATTACTAAAGACTTACTAGAATGCACTGGGTCAGGCACTATTCCAAGCATTTCATGTGGATTAATACATTTAATCCTCACAGGAACCCAGGGAAGTAAACACTGATAGTATCCACACTTTACAGATGAGGAAATAGAAGCATAGAAAGACTAAGTAATTTGTCCACTATCACATAGCAGGTACATACTAGAACTGGGATGAAGAATAGAAGGTAACTTATTCTTTATCTGAGAATCAATAAGATACCCTATGGATTTTCAGCAGAGAGATGACCTGGTGAAAGCAGATAAGTCTGGTTATGGAGTATGTGATGATAAGAGCAATAACAATAGCTATAATATGGGAACATCTACTATGTGTCAGACATTAATCTTTCTAGCTTAGAGCTAATCTTTACAGCTCATAAAACTGAACCTTCAAGAGGTGCATTTACTTTCCTAACGTCACATGGTTAGTGAAAAGTGATATCATGATTTTAACTCAGGTCTGTGTGACTCTACAGCTTCTTCAATTATGCCATGACACCTCTCGAATGGATGGTGTTGAAGAGGAAAGGCTGGAGAGGGGAATTAGTAAGGAACTTGAATTGATGTAGGAGTGAAGTGATGAGGTGCAGCCGGTCAGTGGGATGGATGGACAGGCTCCACTCTGAGGTATCCCAGACGGAAGAATAGGTAACATGAGATAACTATTCACTAAAGGTATAAAAAAGAATCCAGAGTCAAGCACATGTTTTAAAGTGTTGTGTGTGCGAGTTTGAAATGGTGATGCTGATAAGGAATAAAAACTTCTGTGGGTGTAATGAAGGTTCAGTTTGAAATGATAGAGACATTCCAGTGAGTAAAGGAGTAAAGATGTACAAGTCAGTGGTTCTCTGCTATCCATCTGTGGACTGGTTCCATCAGAGTTAACTGGAGCGCTTGCTGGAAATGCAGATTTCTGGGCCTCAGACCCAGAGATTCTGATTTGGTGCTATATGTATTTTGTTTCTTACAGCTGGAGAAGAAAACTTTGATCAAACCAGATTCCTGAAAGACAGTCTGATAAACTGGTGAAAATACATCAAATTGCACTCAGTTACAATTCTGTTATTGTTGAAGACATAAACCATGTGAATAAAACCCGTGGATCCTTTTTACTTCGTCATAATCTTAGGAACATGCACAGCTAGTTTTATTCTTCCGGAAGCAAAAGTAATGTAGAGTTCTTAACTGAGAACATCACTGCTTCTTAAAATTATTATTTTTATTATTATTATTATTATTATTATTATTATTATTATTATTGCTTTAGGTCCCGCTTAGACACCTTGTGTCTTACTCTTGAATATGTTAGAGCATTTATGAGTATAAGGCTGAAGACTCTTAAAAGAGTGTTCTTTTTGTTACAACAAATACCCATCTTGATCTAATAATTATTAGTGGTTGGTTTTTACATTCTGTTACCCACTTGCATTGTCTTGTCATTCCGCAGTGAATTTTCCCTTCCTTTCCACCCTTTCTCCACCTCCAAGGAGGGTGAGGGAGGAATCATGGCAGGATGAGAAAGAGTAGAGTGTGATTGCCTTAGCAGTTCATGAGGAGAGGTAAGCTGTTCCGACGGGAAGTGGGAAGGGATGACTGGGCAGAAACGCCGTGATTAGAGCACTTCGGTGCCACCGCTGAGAGAGAGTACCCTTAGTGAGGCTGGAGCCAGTGGAAGTTTCCACAGCTGGGAGCTCCCCCTTTTGCTCTTTGTGGATCTTCCTGAATACAGTTTAGAAACATGGATCCACACGTTACTGGGAAATAAGCAGTTGGAGACACTGTATTCTGTTTCTATGTACAAAAAGAACAAACCAGTTTTTTGAGGTAACCCATTTTCCATGGCTAAACAGATTCAAAGACTGGTTCCTCTAATTGACTAGAACGCTAGGCTTTATTTGACATGAAAACATTATATAAGGCACCCTGATAATGTAAGTGCATGGCAATATGCCTAATTTACTCCTTTTTAAAGTCATCTTGGGTTTAATACTATCTGAAACACACACACACACACACACACACACACACACTCACATACACATGTATCTATAGGAAGCGTAATAATATATTTATTTGTAATTACAGTATGATCATCATGTCGATTATTTTTGACCTAATTAATTGAAAGTTGTTATTGATAAATGTCATAAGTGGGAAGTATTATTAAGTCTTACTGTCATCAGTATATAATAATTATTCAGTAGCTAAAGAAGATTGTTATGTGCATGTCTCTGTAAGTTGGAATTACAATTTTACTGTGTTAAATAATCAAAACCCTGCTCATAAGATTTGTCTGTGTCTTGTTTCACAATTAAATAATGAAACTATGTTCAAGTTAATGTAACATTGATTTCTGCCAAAAAATATTCTAGCATTAAAAAAAATCGATGTGGCATTATAATAGATACCTGTCATTAATTATAATTTGATTTTAAAGTAGATTTTCTAGACAGTGCAGTTTATTGATAATTATTTACTCATCTGACATAGACTTGTACATACTGGCTATTTAAATATTACATCTATTCCCAGAATCCTTTTAAAATCTATCTTATGAAGTAATTCTTCCCACAGCAAACTAGAACCATCTCAACTACTTCACACTAAAACACAGTTTTGGAACGCTATCTAAATGACCAATACTTGTTAAAATAATAATCAGCTGCAAGTATTACAACTATTTGAATTCCTTGAATGCTGTACAGATGTACTGATTCACACAATAATAATTGCATAAACTCCCCGAGGCCATTTGCTGTAACTTTCTATCTCTCTTAGAGTGCCTTTGCAATTCTCTTTATTTCTGTCTTTCTCAAAACTGAAATGAACAAGTGATCAGTAATCAAACTTTTTCACATTGCATGGCTTGGATTTTAACACTGGGAAATATCTGCCTCCAATGCATATCCATGTACTAAAATACCCCCACCTCCACATTGGCCTTGCAGCCATTTTTAGCACAGTTCCAGTTGTTCTTCCCCTCGTTGCCTCTATATCCTACTCCCCCTGTGGCTACCTGTGCATTATTTATATATATTGCCTCCTGTGTGGGTTCTCAATTACTCTTTGTTTCCCTGGGTTTCCTCAGTGAATGCCCCCTCTCCTCCCACATCACTATTCTGCCCCTGAGAGAGGAGAGAAGGCAGAGAGGCTCTGATGTTAAAGTCACCTTCCAATTCTCATTTCCTCTTTTACCTGGTTATGAGAAATAAAAGTCTATATCCTGTCAACCTTGAGTTACATTATTTTACATAGGCTTCAGAAGAAAGGGGAGTTGGGAATGTAACCTGTTGGTGTCCTCCTTCTGGACAATAAGTTCTGTCAGGAAGAGTCAGTTCATTTGTAATTTGATATGATCCTTACAACCACCACATGAGGAGGGCAATTGTATCTTCCACATTACTTCATAGAAAGTTAGGCTCATCATATGAAGCCTTGTTGAACCTCCTCAGTGTACACTTGACCAGTCCTTTTTCTGAATCCCCCTTGTGCACTAAAAAAACTATTACTATAGCACTTGTAATATTTTGTATTCTGATCTATATATGTAAACCAGCTGTGTTAACCCTAACTCTTACCATGGAAGGAAATGCATACAAAAAATCTTGCTGTCAGCTAGTCCAACACACACAAACTATTTTCTATAGTTCCTGTCCTCCAACTTATGAATACATACATTCTTTAAAAGCATCATTTGTTTGTACCTCTGTTTCTCCCAATAAGACCATTCATCTATGCAACTACTGTGTATAATGTGCTGTGCTAGACACAGAGTCATCTAACAACCCTATTTGTTGCCCCTCACCAGGATTTTGTCAGTCTTGGGGAAAGGACAAATAAATGACTGGGGCAAGGGGATGGAGTCAAGTGCATCAGCTATCTGAATAGAGGACTCTGAATCCTACACATGCCACTGAAAGCCAGGTGTTTGCAAGTCAGTTAATTTCCATGTATACACTATCATTTGTACTCATTTCTAATCAGAAAGCTATTCTTTCATTTTTTTAAAAAGCACTTGAATTTTAAAGTTTTATATTAAGAAGGTATTTTATTGGATACCCCATGCTTTCAATAACAGTGACCCTACCAATTATCAATCAGGAGTATCATTTGAATATATACAGGGTGTCACTTTATCAGGGATACATTTTCATGGTTATTGTAACAGTGAAATCCTTTCATATCATGAGATCTTTCTAGTACTTCAGCAAAAGAGTGTTTGTGTTGCAATACAAATCCACTTCATATTTTCTCTAATCTTCAGTACAGAACTTTCCAAACTGCTCTGCAGACACTGGTTTAAATGGAATCATGGGACATTTTTCAAGGGTGGGGCTTTAGGTAATTTATTTCCCTTTTTCCTGAACCGCTAAATCAGGTGAGCTTGCAACCATCTTCCATTTTGCCCTGATTTATTGCTTGGGTCCACCATTCTTCTACGTTTTCATATCCATGGAAGAGCTGGATTACAGTTTTTCGCTGGTCTTGAACCATCCGACACATTGTTATTGTTACTCTTCCCTTGTTGCCATCAACAATCCAGCACTGAGACCAAAACTTTTTTAGAACCTCTACTGACTACCGACCCACGTCAACTGACATGCCAACCAAGATGTTCACTGTGATCTAAATGTAACAATACCCAGTTGTGGGGGAAAAAATCCAACGGTGAATGTGGATTTTTGTGTGCTTTTCGGCAATTTATATTTAATTACATTTAAAACATAAATATGCTTCGTTACAATCATTTAGTCAATATCTCTATGCACATCATGAATGTGTTAGAGACGCTGTCCTTATTATAAAGTAGACTCTAAAATTTATTTTTGCTATTCTTTTTTTAAAAGAGAGTTTTAAACGTTGTCCTTCACAAGGCACTATTACTATAGCAGGTACTTTACACATGTTATTTAACTGTCTAAAAGAATTTTAAAGAAGGCAATATTAATGAAAGTTATAGCTTTACCTATTCATATATTTATTCATTTTGGATTTAACAATTTATCATCTTTGGAAGATTGACCAAGTTTTCAAAAAGTCTTTCCTTTTAAACAATAAAAAAAAATTATTAGGGTCGGATGGTATAGTACAGATGGAAATAACTTCCTGTCATTAATTTGAGAAGTGACCTTGGAAATGTACTAATATGCATCAAGATCTGGATTTAGAATCACTATTTTCTATGGATTTTGATTGCCTGTGAAGCTGTATATAAATTCATGTTTCTGACTTGTAAAAAATTAAAATAATCACTAAAGACCAAGTTATTTAAGATAGGTAGTATATCCTCATGACTAAGAATAGGATCCTTTGGGGTGAAAATGGGAGACCTGTTTGGCAAGTATAGAAGCTGCATAAATATTAAGCAAAGAATCACGGTGATGAGAATTTAAAAAGAAACAAACTAGTAAATAAAAACTCTTATTGCTTAAATTAACCATTTTAGAAACACTTCCGGTCTTCCTCCTTCAATTAACATTTCTTCATGCTTGAATTTACTGGGGAAAAAGGAGTTGAGGAAAATAACTCGGATTTTATTATAAATTATAAAATTGCTATTCACTTAATCTCCACTTTTTAGGCAGAGAATCAATCCCATTGTGATACTTAGAAGAAAAAAATGAAATGTGTGGCATTTTCATTTCCTTAACTAACCCTTTTTACCCTGTTCTTACTAAATTATCTCTGTTCAACAAGTATGGAATTCAGTTCTTGTATTCGCCATGCAGCTTTTTCTTCCCATGAGGAACATGACCTAAAGAAAATGGTGACTTAATATTTAACCGATCTCTTTCTGCTTCCTCTTCCTCATCATATCTCTCATCCTCATCTTCATCTTCCACATCACTGCTCTGAGGACTGGAGACCTGAGACCCTGAAGGAGAGGGTGGCACTGAGGAAGGTCTGGGATATTTAAATCCTTCCGTCTGCCAAAGACAAAAATAAGACATAAACGTTATAATGACTTCTTGATTTTCCAGTGATGTAAACAATTTGCATGTGCCATATATTTATATCTTATTAAATATTTTTAACAACACTCCAATAGATTTGTATTTCTCATTTACAGAAGAAAATTGAGGGTTAGAGAGGCCAAATGACTTGCCCAAGGTCTTACAGCACATAAGTGGTAGAGCAAAGATTTGTACCAGGGTGGTGATCACCCCAAAACCTTTAATCTAATCTCAACTGCTTTGTTACACTGCTGATAATGTCACCCCTATATTATCCTTTAGATTGGCTCAATGAAATGGCAGGACATGGGCAGCTTGGACATTCCAGGGACAGCCACCATTGGGAAGAATCCAGGATGCCAGGCCACTTAGCTGACCCTGCAATTCCACCAGTTACTTTTGTTTCTGTTAATGAGCAAGTACCTACCATAGGTTTCAAGCAAACTTCCCTTCTACTAAGATTCACTGAGATAACTCACTTAATAAACACATACTAAGCCTCAGCTATGGGGTAGGCACAATAGTGGCACAGAGGAAACATGAAAAACACGATCCTGCCTTCTAGGAGGGTACATGCTTGAGTGGGGAGACAAATGTATAAAACTGTTTCAGTACTTGTCACTCTGTATTTCAACTACACTTACACATTATTATTAAGTCATGTTTGTACCTTCATTTCAAGATTCAGATACTCTACCTGAAAGCAGACAGAAAAAAAGCTGAGTCCTGCACTTAGGACCTGGTTCAGAGTAAATGCTCAATACTTAATAGTTGAATAAACAAATTAATGGGTGAATATAGCTGAATTATCACGTGGCGTGTCCACCTCTACATAAACTAAGCAATTATCTCTATTAGAATCATGAACATGGGAGTAGAATTTGTAGACTGAGGGATTTACAAAGTCCTTTTACCTTCTCTATAGGCAAATTTCACCTTGGGTTAACTTTGTAGGTCTGTTGCGCTGGACAGCTGATACGGGTGGAATATAAGTTGTATTACCAGGCAAAATTGTTTATGATAAAAGTGGCCCCTGGCTGGGAAATTATAGCCGAACTTGGAGGACGGAGATATACTAAATGAGGATCCATAGTTTTTGGGAATCCCTGAATTTGATGACTCCTGTAATTGGGCATGTTCCTGGGAAGACGTCTGTGGAGATTTACATGAGATATTGGCTCCCTTGGGTCAGAAGCTAATCTGGATCTCATACCCAGGGACGTGGGTCTCATCCTCTTGCACCTATGCTATCACCTGAGGGTTAGGAGGGCAAAGAAGTTTAGCCGTATGTAAACCACTGTTAAGGACAATACCACGGCAAACAAGGATCTGACGCTGCCCTGCTTCAAGCTGTGTGTCCTGTCTTACATCCTGCTAAGTGACTCTGATGACAAGTGGCCTATGCTAGTCTCATGAATGTAATGTATAGTTGGACTTTAGAAGACTCCCTTGTGGGCACTGCTGGATGGAACATAAATGTTCGTCTTGTCCAATTCCTCCTGTGGTGCTTGAGTTCACTTGCCAAGTAGTCACCCTGTGTTTAAACATTTCCTTGGATAGCCAATTCACTTCCTGTTAAAGCGGGCCACTTTATTTCTGAGCAACTGTCAAAAGAATGGAAGCCTAATGGAGTAATTTCAAGTACTAAGGCAGAGAGAGTTTTAATATGGACGTGCTTCTCCAGCGACATGAATTAGCTGACTGTCTGCTCATCTTACACGTGAGGCGAACAACTCTGAATCGAGGACTCTGAGTTGGTCTGATTTGTCAGTTCCTCTATTCTTTGTATTGATGTGATACTATAAAAAAGTATAATAGTTTGTGTACTTAGCTACTTCCAAATTAAAAGTTATTCTTAGGACAGCATAAATACATTTAGCTTTCAAAACAAATAAACAATATATAAAATATTTACCGTGGGTGGTGATGTGGGTTCCATGTGGAATTTATCTGGAAAGGCTCTGCTTAATGCCAGGTGCCTGGCATGCTGGTAATACTAATGAAAGAAGACCAAGTCATGGGTTAAAAAAAGATTTATATACTCTAATAACCAAGTTATTATAGAAAATATTTTCATAGTTATGAAATATGTTTTTTAGAAAGTGGCAGAATCTATTCACCCTAAGTTCGAGAATCAGAAAAAGAAAACAAAAAACAGTTTAGAGTTTCATAAAAAATGAAACTATTCAATGAATAGGTAAAGAAATAATACAAAACACTGGAGGGAAAAGCCATACTGGCCTTACAAAACTCTGAATTCTGAGTGCTAAGGCGACTGAAAACCCTGGTTTCATTCTACAAACAAGCATGGGAAAAAAGATGGGGCCTGAATAATCACACAAACTGGATTTAAATCCTGCTTCAGACCTGAAATAAGAAACATAACTTCTGAGGGCCTTATCATTCTGCTTTTGTTGTAAAGTGAAGAGAGTAAAATTAATCACCCAGGGATGTAATGAACACTGAAATTAGTATATGTAGATACTCAGCATATGGCCTCATCTGTCATTTGTCTGTGGGAGTTTAGCAGTATCTAAGCAGATACAGCATGTAAAGGCAAAGTCAGTTTATTTTTATTAAATCACCCAAGGCAAAGATATATGAATATCTGGTATTTATAAACCTACTGCAGGAAAGAAGGTATTTCCTTTTGCACTTGTCATTTTGAGAAACAGTATTATTTCTACTACCCACTCACTCTAGTTGAGGAATAAGATCACATTATCTCTTGGAGTGAAACAAACTAGGAACTTTTCTCTTGATATTTCCCTCATTCTCAGGAAACATTTCTGCATACCTCTGATGCATTAAGTTAAGCAGTAACAATAGAATAACTAGTAAGATTAGTGCTAGATGGACTTGCTGTTGTGGGCTCAGACTAACTGTGAAGAATTGGGCTTAGGACTGCAAATTCATATTAAGTAAAAATGTATGTGAAAATATTACTAAGATTTTAACAGTTACAATACTGAATTGGCTTTGCAGATTACTCGTATAATTAGAATCAATACTTTTGCAGTCCAGTGGGATTTTTAAAGCGGTCCTTTGTGTTGATTACAAAATTGCTTACTCTGCCTAAGTATCTCCAATCCAGAAGGTCTGACAGTCTTTCAGTTCTGTTCCTCTGGATTATTCTTTGACGACGTGACTGTTTGCAAAATCTGTACAGAAACTGAGTCAGCTGATTGCAAGAATCATCTAGAGAGCGAAACCGCCTGTCAACAATGTAAATACCTGAGGAACACAAAAGCCAAAGCACAGGTAAAAAAACAGCTAACCTTAGGGCATTTTTTCCTCCTAGTCCTTAGGTTCTATGGTAGAGCACATGCATTATCTATTCCTTACCTCCCTTATTGTCTCTGCTTTATCCTTTCCCTTCCAAGGCTGTAGTTCTGTGATCTCTGTCTAATGGTTTACAACTGTCACCAACACACAGACAACAAAATAGATCTTGCTTTAAAAAAAAAATCTGTCAGTATAGATCAGTGATTTTCTGTGGGGCGGCTCACTAACCAGAATCTCTGGGGTAAAACCTGGGCATTCGTGTGTTTTTTGGCTCCCCAGTGTGCAGCCATGGCTGAGACCCATAGCTCTAGCCTGAGGAAGGAGAACAGTGACAATACAACTGTAAAAGACCAGGGAATTGGCAACGTGTGGGCAGAGAATCTAGCCCTTTCAAACTTTTCTTGCTGCTACACAACATGGACATAGAGATGGTTGATATGCATATTCTCCTGACATCTTAAACAACTTAAGTGAATTTGCTAGGTTAGCACAGACTTTTAAAATAATTATGCTGACCAATACATGTTCTGTAAGGCCATGGTTATTGTAACACCACTTCTAGGTAGTAAAGGTCCAAACCAGTTCAGGAGGGAAAAAAGGTAGTAGGAAGATTTATCTAAGCTTAGCACTCCTTTCACACTTTGTCTTTTGGGCAATATATTTAATATTAATAGCATTCTTATCTTTTCTAAGGACCACATAATTAAATCTACTTTTTAGGAGACAAGAAGTATCAACATTGGTTAAATCAGAATAGCTTTGGCGTTAGGCTCTATAGACCCCGAGCTTTATTTGGTTAAAGGTCACTTTTCCCTGGGTTGGGTTAAGGATGAAAAACCTCACCGTATGCAGTAGGATCAGCCACATGCTCCTGCATGAAACAGCCAAAGCCGGAGAGGTTGGTTGTCACACTGGGGATGCCCATCACCGTGCATTCGGCTGCCGGGGGAAACAGATAAAAGGCTTGGCTTCAGACCAGCTCCTGTATCCTCTTATGTACTCACAGAAGAAAAAAGACCCTTACCAGAGGGTAAGGAGGGTGGGGGGTGGGAGATGAGGGTAAGGGGGATCAAATATATGGTGATGGAAGGAGAACTGACTCTGGGTGGTGAACACACAATGGGATTTATAGGTGATGTAATACAGAATTACACACCTGAAATCTATGTAATTTTACTAACAATTGTCACCCCCAATAAATTAAAAAAACAAAAACAAAAACAAACAAAAACACAATAAACTAGGAAACTTAGAAATTTAAAAAAAAAAAAGGAAAAAGACCCCATCTATCTAGTAATACCAATGTTTACTTTGTGCCAGGCACAGTGCTAAGCTCTTTACATGTATTAATTCATTTAATCTTCTCAACAACCCTGTGAAGTGAAGCTATCATCATTTCCATTTTACAGATGAAGAAACTGAGGCACAAAAAAGTTAAATAGCTTTCCCAACTTCACAAAGCCAGGGGCTGGGGGGAGAGCGGGAGTTGAAGCTGGGTGTCCAGCTCTAGACTCTTGCTGAGAACTGCTACCCTATACTGCCTCTCTCATTCCAGTTGGTTTTGTGCTCTGTTCTAAGCTTATGTCTCTAAGTATTTGGCAAGTTTATGGAATAGGTCAATATTTTGGAAGTGACCAGCTCTTCTTATCATAGAAATCTCCCTTGGCACAAATCGCTTCCACCTTCTGAACCCCGTGGTCTCTTTCATTCCTCTCTCACCTTTTAGCCAAAACCTGTTTTTCAAAAATATCAGATAGGTCATACAAAACATTACCACTTTCAAGGATAGATTCATTTTTAGCAAGGAATTTATATTTGATTATGGAATAACTTTTGGTTGGCTAGTGGGGTTGGATGGGAAGAAAAGAGATTTTCCCATTACCCACAAAGTAATACAATATAAACTGGGGCCTATTCTCCTGCTCTGCAAATGGTTTCCTAATTTAGGGCAGGGGGTGGAGGAGAGGAAGTGGAATGGGATTATTGACCCATTTGAGAATCTAATAAAATGGTGGAACTCCTCCATATATATGTACATATAATTTAGTCTGCAATTCTGTAGAACTTAAGAGATTCTTATTTTTATTAAATGCTCATTAACACACACCGCATTTCCCTGAAAATAAGACCTAGTCGGACAATCAGCTCTAATGCATCTTTTGCAGCAAAAATTAATATAAGACCCGGTCTTATTTTACTATAAGACCAGGTATATAATATAATATAATATAATATAATATAATATAATATAATATAATATAATATAATATAATATAATATAATAAATATAATATAATATAATATAATATAATATAATATAATATAATATAATATAAAATACCAGGTCTTATATTAACTTTTGCTCCAAAAGATGCATTAGAGCTGATTGTCCGACTAGGTCTTCTTTTCAGAGAAACATGGCATTTAATAAAATGCCAGGTACCCATATAAGCTTAGTATCTGAGGTTGAACAATTAAATTCGCGAACTTTCTACCGTTTAAGCGCATGGTATGTCCATTCAGTGAACTTAATAAAGTAAGTGCTTATATTCATTGGGTTTTCTCAAAACACAAAACACAAACTTTAATGAATACTTTCTGGAATGAGTTAGAGTTAGTATTACATAAAATGATTATTCTTAAAAAAATTAGAGTTATCTAATATGCTAACATCAAACTTATACCACCAGAGATTTCATTATTTCTGTCATTATAGGTTAGGTGAGTAGTGGCCAACTTCCTTCAGTTAATTTAAAACAGAATGACTCATTCACTGTGGAATATTTCTCAAACTCCTTTTTCTGTCTACTTATCTTTTATAACATCTTTGCTTGTCTTTACCTGAAAACACTAGATACATCTCCTCTATCATTTCGAGTTAAGGTTAACTTTGTCCTATAAAATGACATTTTGGTGGAAAGTCTGCCATAAGTTATGTAACATTTTTGTTACCCAACATAAATGACTTCCCACATTCCCTCAGTCCCTCACACTTTGGTTTTGTGTTTCTCTATCCAATAGTAAATTACATATCAACTTTGAATATCACATCCATATGCATAAAATAAAATACTAATAAAATTCCAAACATTCCACAATCTAAACAAGCCACATACCTGGAGTATAACCCCACGGTTCATAGTATGATGGAAATACTCCAAGATGACAGCCTCGAACGAATTCTTCATAATCCATGGGTAACAAGGGGCTGGTGGAGGATAGGAACTCAGGGTGTAAAATCACCTAAAAAAAGGAAAATTCTAATGAGAAATAATACACAGAGAGAAAGAAGAAATTAAAGCAAAAAATCTACAATTTGGTTATCTCAATACTGTAGAATCCTTGTGTTCTAGATTCAGGGAAAAAAAAGAGAGTGAGAGAAGAAAGAAAAAACAAACAAACCTGGATGCTTTTGTTCTCCTCTCTTCATTCTGTGTAAGTGTCTATTCTGTGGACGAACTTCCCCTCAGGTTCTAGTGAAGGGAAACTCACACACAGTGAGTTTGTGTGTCTATTTTTTGTTCTCATGCTAAACTACATCCTCCAACCCAGCCTTTATTAGCAATGAGGCTTTATTTGGTTCTCTAACTACTTCTATTCAGTGAAGAGCTCTATTCAATACAGCCAGAGTGAACCTTTAAAAATGCCAACCATTCATTCCCCTGCTCAAAATCCTTTAGTAGCTTCCCATTGCACTTAAGAGTAAAAGCCAGTGTTTACAATGGTTTTAAGCAGTAGTGTGTTGGTAAATGATCAAGAACCGTAAAACCGAAGTATAAATGTGTATTTGTACATAAGTTTAATATAAATTTTACTAACATAAAGGATGCAATTATAGCATACAATTTCCAAGTAGTAAAAAAATGTACACAAAAACATGCACACAAATGTTTATATCAGTTTTATTCATAATTGTTAAAACTTGGGAGCAAGCAAGATGTCTTTCATTAGGTGAATGAATAAATACACTGTGGTGCATCCAGACAATGGAATATTGTTCAGTGCTAAAAAGGAATGAGATATCAAGCTATGAAAAGATATGGAGCAACTTTAAAATGTATATTATTAAGTGAAAGAAGCCAATATGAAGAGGTCACATACGAAAGTCTGACAATTAAGTTCACGAACGCATCCTAGAAAAAGTGCTACATACCTCATTGCTGAATATCACTATGGTCACCTTTGAAGTACTCCCCTTGGGAAGCTATGCACGAACATCAGTACCTAGTCCACCCTTCAAAGCAATTTTGGAACTCTTTTTCTGGAATGGCCATCAGAGCTGTTGTCGTGTTACCCTTGATGTCCTGAATGTCATCAAAATATCTTCCTTTCAATATTTCCTTTGTCTTCGAGTAAAGAAAGAAGTCACTGGGGGCCAGATCAGGTGAGTAGGGAGGGTGTTCCAATACAGTTATTTGTTTACTAGCTAAAAACGCCCTCACAGACGGTGCCATGTGAGCTGGTGCATTGTCGTGATGCAAGAGCCATGACTTATTGGTGAAAAGTTCAGATCATCTAACTTTTTCACACAGAATTTTCAGCACTTCCAAATAGTAAACTTGGGTAACTGTTTGTCCAGTTGGTACAATTTCATAATGAATAATCCCTCTCATATCAAAAAAAGTTAGCAACAATCATTGCAACAAGTTTGTGAACTTAATTGTCAGAAATTGTACCATATAATTCCAAGCATAAGACATTCTGAGAAATACAAAACTATGGAGACTATAAAAAGATTGGTGGTACCTAGGGGTCAGGGGGGAGGGAGAAATGAATAGACAGAATACAGAGGATTTTTAGGGCAGTGAACTATTCTGTATACTATAATTGCGGATACAGGTTATTATACAGTTATCAAAATGTATAGACTGTACAACACCAGCAGTGAACCCTAATGTAGATTATGGATCTCTGGTAATGATGTATCAATGTAGTTTCATCAATTGTAACAAATGTATCACTGGGGAACAGGATATTTATAGAGGGTGAGGGTGTGCACTTTGAGGGCAGATGGTCTATGAGAACTGTCTGTACTTTCTGCTCAATTTTGCTGTGAACCTAAAACTACTGTAAAAAAAAAATATTAAAAACATATAATATTCGATGTAATTAATTAATTATCACATAATTCTTTTGCTGATTTTTGAGAAAATCTTGTATTCAATGGAACTTGTAGTTTCAATGGATGACTGAACATAGTTCTGACATACGTGTTGGTTGATTCCTTTGTCAATGAGGGAAAGGACGTGAAATGCCGAGAGGTACGTAGGTACGTCTGAACTTCACGGGTTCATCAATGACATGAGTGACCTCTTTGTTGAGTTGGATATTTTTGATACCGGAAAAATATTTCCTCATATTTTTGTGTCACTCGTTATGTAATGAGTATGGACAAAACACACTTTGAAGTTGAATCTGCTTTATTAACATTTCTCCACCACTTTAAGTCTAGACAGTCAATACACAATCAAGACATGATGTGTAGTGCTCACCTCTTTCACTGTATAAATACTCCACCACGGCCAATTTCAAGCTACCAGTGAGCTATCACTGAACTGGAGATGGGAAGAGCTATAGCACATCATTGTAGAGTATTTACACAACGTGGGTACAATAGTCATAAATAACCTCAAGAGCATAGGTAATAGTAAAATGTAGTAAACAATTAGGATGTGATAAGTTTTGAGCATTACCTTTCTTTTTAACAAGTTAAAGAGAAATGAGTAATTTCTTTTATTATTTTAAGAATGTATTTATTTTTAAGTTTATATAATTCAATTTTAACCAGTGGCTTGTATTCAAAACTGGCTCCTGAAATCTCTGAAAATTTAACAGTTGGCAGTCGTGCACGGGTATGAGCCGGTTCTGGGACTGCACTGGCTACACTGTTCTGCAAAGGCAGAGACAAGAGAGCATGACTATAACTGGAAAGCTGTGAACAGAATAGCTACTTAGCTGGTCACCTGTATGAATAAATTCACTTATTTCTTCTATTTATTAAAGGTCTCACTGAACTATTGTTATCTGGCAGCCTCCCTCCATATCTAAGTAGTTATTAAAAATAAATAAAATGCGATTTAAAAGTGTTGGGATTATACACAGTTATAGAGTTATAGTATATAATGTAAATTTGAGATGATATGTAATCATATAATTAAAAGTAATATTATATACTTACATAATATTATATGTAATAAAGTTAAGTTATATTCAAGTATAATATAATTAATATGACATATGATATAATATAAAAGTCACATATATATATATATATATATATATATATATATATATATATATATATATATAAAAGTGCCTTATAAAAGAAGGAGAGACCCCCAGTGCTCTTTACCAAGTGAGGACACAGCAAGAAGGTGCCATCTATGAACCAGGGTCCTCACCAAATGTCAACCATGAAGGCAACTTGATCTTGGACTTCCCAGCTTACAGAATTGTGAGAAATAAATGTCCATTATTTGTAAGCCATCCAGTCTATGATATTTTGCTATAGCAGCCCAAACGTACTAAGACAGTCGCCCTCCAGTTACCTAATCTCTCTCCACTGCCACTCTCTCAGGAGTACAGCCACCTACCTCACTCCACTCTAGCTCTGACATCTGCTGCATGGACTTTCCTCAGCCTCCTGGGCTCTGACTCCTTTCTATGGACTATTGCAGCAAGCTCCCCCTTCCAGTGTAGACACCTACCTTGTGTCGCCCCACCTAATAGCTTTTGAACTTAATTTTGGGGAAAGAAAAGGAAAGAGAAAGGAAGAGGAAGAGAAAAAGGAAGAGGAAAATAAACTTTTTTTAGAAAGCACATTACATTCTTTTTTATTCATGGAATAAGTATATAGTCTTCCAAAGACATTACTTTGAAGAAAAACCCTAATTTGGATATATTACAATAATGATAACAACAGTTGTATAATACTTTATATATTATAAATCACTTTCGCATATATTACCTCATTTAATCTTAGCAACTTTGTGAGATGGGTAGAACAGACATTCGCATTGTCCTAATTTTAGAAATAAGGAAACTAAGACTTTACAGTCATTAGTTACATTTCAGTAGATTCATAAATAAGAGATATGTTAAAATTAAAAAGAAATACAATGGTAAAATGCCCAAAACCAGTACTATAAACATGGCTTATTCAATCACAAAAATCACAAATTGGCAAGGTAAAAATGGATATGATATTGTCCTCTACAAAGCATTATTTGAGTTCCTATTACATGCAAAGAACTGCACTTGGAAAAGAGACAAAAGACACAGATACTTTCCATCGGTGTAACCTTCAAATCGACAGCCCATTATACTCTCTTGGCAAATATCAGGAAAGGGGGATTTGAAAAGTATTGTGCCTACTCTGATATTTCCATGTTTAGGAATATTTGTACTCTCCAAAGCCCATTTTGGAACATGGAAACACCATGGCTCGTTTGTTTTGTTCCCAGCCAAACAGAATGATCACACAACTAAAATAAGAAAACAGCTGCTCTGCACCCTAAAACAGCCAACTGCAGAAACCCAGGATGGAGGAAAAAGTATTAGAGGTCAGCCCAAGGTTACAGGGAGGATTAAATGAGATCCTGTATACAAAAGCCCCCAGTAGAGTACCTTGCTCATAACAGGTCCTGGATCAGTAAGGAAAAAACAAAAACAAAAAACTTATTTGACTGTATTATCCTAGGGAGGAAGTAAGGTACCAGGAAGTTAGTCACTTTCAGAGAGTGGCAGCACAGGTCTAGACCTGATATCTAGAGTCTAGCCTTATCTCACTATAAGACGCTGCCAAGGCAGAATAGAAGATAAATTCAAGATCAAAATGATCTGCACGGTTTCCTGAATCAAATGGTCACTTTCATATACAAAATTTGTCAATCCACTCTGAGAGTTAAGAACCACTCTATAGGGTTCTATATACAGACAATTAAATAGGTACATATATTAGCACAGGCCCTGAGTTATTGTCAAGCTTTTAAAGGATACTGTTAATAAAACAAAATACCTAATTCTGAATTAACCAAAGTTTATCTCAGTGAATTAAGTGTATATCATTATGAAGAAGTAATTCTTTTGTTTATTTTGTGTGAGTATGTGTGTTTGCTTTATGATAATAAATTATCTCAAAATATTTCTGAGTTTAACTGCATAAACATGATTTGTATGAGACAAATTTCCTTCTCCAGTCACTATACATAAGTCATGTGCTATTGTATCCCTGTGCCTTTTCATCTACTTCTTTGCCTGGGGAGCCGGCCTTCCTATTATGTGCATGATGAGCTGCTCATCAATCAAGATCTAGCTAACATGTCATCTTGTTTATAAAGCATTTTATCAAATCCTGCAGGTAAAGACAATTTTTCCTCTTCTACTCCAAACCCTGTTCATTCCTCTCTTGTAAAAATTACTAAGTATCCATCTGGTGCTATGTACTGGGCTAAGTACAAATAAAAGCTAACATTTATTATGCATTTACCATGTGCCAATACTGTACTAAACGCGACATCTGTTACTTTTTACATCTCACAACAATTCTGTGAGTGTGGGCCTATTTTATCATCATTTTACAGATGAGAGGACTGAGATGCAGGCAGATTAGGTAAATTTACAAACTGAATAAGTGGCACAGATTTAAAGCCAGTCTGTGAGTATAGTCTTTAAGGACTTCGTGTGTTGCCCTCTTTAGAGATGTGACAGTCTTGAATTTGCTACTCAGATTTCCTCCAAGAGATCCTGGACCTGAGATCTTGACTGACAGCCCCAGCTGCCTCTGGTCTAGATGCACCACAGCAGCTGCTCCTGGCCTGTAGGACAGGCAGGGGTGGGTACTAGTGCCAACCCATGACTATTCAATGTTGATTGTTTTAACGGGCAACTCTTGTCCCTATTAACAGTAATCCCTATGAAAACCGTTGCATCCAACTGCTCATAGAATAAGGCAGCCATCTGCCTGCCAACCTGAAACTGTTTTGGTAGGTGGAAGGTACCCATGAAGGTACAACATAAACAAAAGGTTGTTAAATACAAGAAAACATTGTCTGTAGTAACTATTACTATGTTAAAAATAAGTCAACAGGAAACCACACACACACACACAACAAGCATACACAGGTATCTTTTGTATTAAGAAAGGAAGCATTGTAAAATAAAACTGAATTTGTGTTAGCTGTTGAAAACTATTTCCCTGTTGTGTTTGTTTGTTTTTGTGGGCACATAAGAGTGCATGTGGGTGTTTTCTTCCACTGACAAGCCATGTCGCGTTGTCCACTACTTTTCCCCTTTTGAGTCAATACATAGTGCTGCTATGTGTGTACATTTTTAATGTATCTGTTTATTTTTATGAATTCTAGTTTTTTGTTAATTACATTTGACTTTCTGTTCTGCAAAAAAAAACAAAAAACAGAAAAAAAACGGCTGAGACTCTTTCAGCCTGAACCAGGCAGCAGTCCGTGGCTCTTCGTACCACAGGCTTCCTTCCTGCTCTCTTCACAGCATCTGACTGCACCTCCCTGCCTGCTCCTGCTGTCAACCTCTTTCCCCTTCACAGGCATTTCCACCAATAAGCTTTTTGATATCTGTTCCTGTCTTGGTGTCTGCTTCTCAGAGGATGAAAACTGAGAAAGTATATATGGCTCATGATTGGTGTCTCAAAGAACTCACAGTCCCTCTGGAGAAATGGTCACATAAATTAATTATATATACATATGTGTGTGTGTGTGTGTGTGTGTGTGTGTGTGTGTGTGTGTGCGCGCGTATATTTTTAATTTATGTGTCAAATTCAAAGTGACAATTCCTATAATTGCAGTAGATATAACGTGTCTTGAGAATGCAGATAAGGAAACAAGTGTTCTGTTTGGAGTAGATGAATGCATATTAAGGAAAAATGCAAGGAAGGGATGACTTTTAGGTTGGCTGCCAAAGGAATACGTAGAATGACTGTATTTCAGAAAGAGAATAACATTAGCAAAGACACAGGGGTATGAAAGTGTTTAATATGTTCAGGAAACAAGATTCTTGTCCATTTCTGGAAAATTGCTTTACTGTTTTCATGATTAAAAAAAAACAACATAGATCAGTAAAGCAAATTTTGTTCAAAGCTTTCAATTTCAAGGGATTTTCCAGCTGCAGTCTTGCCAAGAGCAAGGGAAGCATGAACCATAGCTAGCCTCATGACCTACCATGTTTCCCCAAAAATAAGACCTAGCTGGATAATCAGCTCTAATGCATCTTTTGGAGCAAAAATTAATATAAGATCCGGTATTATATTGTTAGATAAGACCCGGTCTTATATTATAGTACAATAAGACCGGGTCTTATATTAATTTTTGCTCCAAAAGACATTAGAGCTGATGGTCCAGCTAGGTCTTATTTTCAGAGAAATATGGTATTTACCTTCCCACATCCCCACTTCCACCTGTATTTATTGTACATAACATGTGCGAGGCACAGATAGATTGCCAGAGGAAGATCACATATTTAGATATGGCATGACAAAAGGTTCTGAGAAAAACAGAAATATACAGGAACATAAGAGGTTTTCTTGCCCTCACTATTTCCTTTCCAAGAGACCAAAAAAAAAGAGAAATGGACCAATCTAGGATAAACTATATGAGAATGAGGCCAAGTAAGTGTTAACATGCTCTGTGATGAGTCTCTGGGGATCCAATTTATCTGAAAAACATAAAGGAAGGTGCATCCTTGGCAGAGACATTCCTCCATTTCCAGTGAAAACTTTGTAGCCTGACTCTTATAGTAGGTGTGCTAGGTATTGAAAATTTTAGAAATGCAGAAACACAAATGAAAAAATAAAAATCACCCATAATTCTATGGCACGAGTCAATATACACATATGTGTGTGTGTGTGTGTGTGTGTGTGTGTGTTTAGAATATTTTTGAAATGAAAGGGCTAACACAGCATGGAACACTTTATAAACAGCTTGTATTATTTTAGGTTGTGTTATGAGCTTCTTCTCCTATTAAGAAAATTTCTTCTGAAATCCAGAAACACTAATTCAAAAAGATATATGCACCCCTATATTCACTGCAGAATTATTTACAACAGCCAAGATATAGAAGCAACCTAAGCACCTGTCAATAGATGACTGGATAAAGAAGATATGGTACATATACACAGTGGAATATTACTTGGCCATGAAAAATGAAATCTTACCATTTGTGACAGCACGGATGGACCTAGAGGGTATTATACTAAATGAAATGAGTCAGACAGAGAAAGACAAATACTGTATGGTTTCACTTTTATGTGTAATCTAAAGAACAAAATAAATGAACAAACACAGAGAACAAATTGATGGTAGTCAAATGGGAAGGGGTTGGGAGGATGGGTGAAAAAGGGTAAGGGATTAAGAAGTACAAATTGGTAATTAAAAAAACAGTCATGGGGATGTAAAGTACAGAATCAGGAATATAGTCAATAATATTGTAATAACTATGTAGAGTGCCAGGTGAGTACTAACCAGGGAGATCACCTTGTAAATTACATAAATGTCTAACCACGATGCTATACACCTGAAATTAATATAAAATAATATTGAATGCCAACTGTGATTGAAAAATTTTGTTTTCTTCTTCTTTGATTTCTGCAATATTTTCCTCTTCTAATTATCTGGTCTTTCTTTCTTTCCCTGACTTTCCATCTTATAATCCCCTCTTAAATCTGTGGTTTCCTTGGGTCAACAGTTTTCTCCATTCATTCAACCTGGTCTTCAGCACGGCAGGGTCCTCATTCCCTGGTCTCCACTATTGCCCATGCACTGATAGCTCCCTTCATGACTATCCTTGTAAACCCCAGACCAACGTTTTCTACTTATTAAACATCTCAATTTGAATATCTCATATGTAACTCAAACTCATTCTATCAAAACCAGACTTACTTCATAACATCACCCTCAAACCAAGTTTGTTAAAGACTTACCTTAGTTTTTAGAAAGTATTGGTGAGATACTGAAGCCAGGAGGTTATTATGCTTGCTTTCTTTCTCTTTCTCACTCCCAATATCCATCAGTCACTAAGTATGACCTTTTCTACATGCAACCATCTCTCCCGTTGTTCCGTTCTCTCCAGCATGTCTGGCATGACCTTTGTAAGGGGCCCCATCATCTCTTACCTGTACCGCTGCAGCAGGTCCTTAATTTGTCTCCCTCTACTATACCCACTCATGCTTGTATCAAGGAATGAGTGCCAGATAAGAAATGAATTTGAAAATAGACTTTTTTTTTTCCGAGAAATTTTGCAGAGAAGAGTAAGGAAGACAGAAACATTTAAAAACTTCAGGAGGAGACAGGGTTATGGCACAGTTTGTTGTTCGTGTGGAGAAATTTAAAGAATATTTGTAGACAGCAAGGGAAGGAAGGAGCTAATGAGCCTACAGTGTAAGAGAGAGTAAACAGGGCAAGTTTCCTAAGCATGTGGGAGTGAAAGAGATCTCAGAACAACCCTTGAGAGCTGAAGGAAGGGAAGCAAGAATAGCGCAAAATACATATTTGAGGCCAGTATGGGGGGACACTGAAGGATTTTATAACTCTTCGAATTCTCAGTTAGGTCATCTGCTAAAGGTGAAAGAAAGAAGGGAAAGTGAGACCTTTCAAGAGATTGGTGAAAGCTTGTGACACTTGTTCTTGAATACTGATGAATGAAATTGAGTAGGGATAAACAATTCTCTTTTGACATGTTCACCACTGCCTCCTGCACCTAATACCATGCCTGGAACATAAGAGGCCCTCAGGAAACATCATAGAGATGAAGCACCACAGTGGCAGAAACCAGGTCTTATTCATGCAGATAGCAATGTGACTAGTCAATGTAGAAAACTCAAGAATCAAAAGAATGTATTAGTCAATAGAATATTACATGAAAATATCATTAGCCACATTTTCTAAAACTGGAAGCTTCTCATAGTATATACTATCTCATATTTAAGTTGAACTTTATCAGAAAGCAACAAAGACAATTCATGTTAATCTCAGAGATTTGTTAAATTATTTCTTAGAGTATATTTAAATCATTAAAAATTAAGTAATTTCCTCAGGCTTACAGTCAGCTTGAACAATGAAAATGAATACTAGAACTATGATTCAACATCATAAATATTCTTCAGTTTTCAAGAATGATATCAGAATAGTCATGATATTACCCAAGACAGGCAACAGAATTAATTTTCTTTAGAAATACTTAAAGCATATTTGATAGATGTTAAAACAAGTAAGGGAGGCTTCTAATAAATTCTCAATAAATATATTCTACATCATTTTGAAGTGACCTACACAAACAATTAGTTGTACCTTGACTCTGTCTGTGCGGCCATTGAAAAGTCCGATCCGTCTAATGGTGCTGAGGATGGGATCAGTGGAGTCATCAATCATGTTGTGAGTGGTCACTGGAGGCAAAGACTGTCGCTGAATAATGGAAGAAAATGTCAATTGTCGAAAGAATTCATGTGTGACTAATTTCAACAATAGGTTATTGGTGACTTGTCATCCAACCTTTTTGCCTGAAGTCTTCCGAGATGGCACTAATGATGATGACTAAATTTTGTATGTGCTTCAGAGGAGGATAATGGGTTGAAGGACTTCCTTCAGATATTGTGAGCACAGGATACTTCCGTTTTTCACTTCAGCCACTAAATGGAAGGCCAAGACTTCTTGCCTGTTCTGGGACTTATTTGGAATAAGGGTGCCCTGAAATCTTGACTGAAGATGAGCTACTCTCCTGGCTCCTTCTAGTGGGTCTGTCGTCTGGTACCCGATGTCTCACTATTATGACAAGATTTGGGTGTATGCCTGGCACAACACTTATCTTTTCTTCTTTGCAATAATTCCCCTTGGCTGAGAAATGTGCACCTTTTCTCTGTTGTAACTCAAAATGCTATACTTTTTGAAAAATTTAGGTTTTTGTTGTCATTGCAATATACACAATTTTTCAGTTGGATATTTTGGTTCCAAATGAGTTTGTGTGTGTGTGTGTGTGTGTGTGTGTGTGTGTGTGTGTGTGTGTGCGCGCGCGCGCGCACCAGGGGAGGGCACAAAGGCAGCCCATCGCTAGCACAAATTATGCAGTTCAGTTTCCCACATTTAGGGAAATAACACGGGTCAGCACGCCCAGAGTGTAACGGGTGAGCCTCGTCCTGGGAAAACCACATTTGTGATCATGGCATCTTCTCAGCCAAGGACATAGCAAATGAATTTTTTAATAGGATAAGACGACAAATTCCAGGGGATTTGTAAAAGGACCCCTGAAAACCATTCATAAAAGAGAGTATACAAAGTTGTCCTTTAGGTGAATACATAAGAATGACTTTCTAGCTTTGGAGTTTAAAAATTTCCCAAATTAGCTCATTCTGCTATAATTAAAACATTGACCTAAGTTGATTTTATCAGTTACGGGAAGTGGTAGGAACTTTTTTCTTTATTACCTGAGTTGAAAAAATGGCTCTTTTCATAATTGTTAGATCATCTCGATCCAAAATATTATTCATGT
This sequence comes from Rhinolophus sinicus, assembly GCF_057876585.1. Taxonomy (NCBI): domain Eukaryota; kingdom Metazoa; phylum Chordata; class Mammalia; order Chiroptera; family Rhinolophidae; genus Rhinolophus; species Rhinolophus sinicus. The sequence goes on from NC_142501.1 coordinate 35,689,360, forward strand.
CAGGAATTTCTCCTCTGTGGGGAAAACAACGTTAATAATGAAAATAAAAACAACTGGCACTAATTCCATGCTTCCTATGTGTCACTGTTCTAAGCATTTTAAAAATAAAGGTAAAGCAAACATTGCTTCCTGATGAAGCTCACAGACAAATTCCTAAAGTGTCAAGAAGTATGATAAAAGAACACATTTAATAGCATAAAAGAAAATTAAAATTCATTTTTAACGCATTAATGTTGATCGTCAGAGGGACACTATTGTTATATTTTGCCTGAGTACTACGTTATAAAGTGCCTATGACTTGTCCATCTATAAGTTAGTATTTTTACTAATAAAAAGAAATGATGCCCGCCTGCCACCATGGGTCAGGAAACACCACAGCTTTCTCTTCAGGTCATAGCCAAATTCATATATTTTGTATTTTTATCATTTTACAATACATTTTAATTTGATTTGATTATTTAGATTTTATTGTACTTATACATGTATTTATATTTATTATTTATATTTATTTTTATATATAATATTTATTTTATTATTTATTAAGTAAATACATGTTAATTGACATTCATGAATATGTTAATTTAATGTATAAATAAATATGTATTTAATACATATATTAAGTCAATATATATTTTTACTTCAAATTCTCATGAACCCTCCACCCTCGGCTTCAAATGAGCATTTTAACTCTTAATGAGATTCCCATTGAATTAGAACCTATCTTCATACATAAATGTGTTCTCATCGTACAACCTGTTTGTAAGTGTTTGTCAGATGAAGGATGAAAGAACATTAGCTCACGTGATATAACTTTAAAGGTTATTAATTTACTTATATTTGGAACAAATTAAATACATCATAACATCTACATTGCTAAGTTTGAAGAGTGATACCCCAAATGTTTGATATGTTCAGTATTTGAAGCACCTACCTTAATAATGCATCATAGAGTTTCTTTCCAAACTTTTCCTTCATTAAATGTGCAGTGTCCCTAGGTGAATAAAGAGATTTATAATTTAAACAGTGTCACAATTTTAAGTCTGTATTTGTCATGACAATGCTATTGTTTTGTCAGTGCATTGTTGAAATTACAGGTCTCTTTTGTATAACCTTTTAAATTATTTTCCTATTTGTCAACTTAGCTTGAGTTAAAACCTCCAGAGCTGAGGCAGCAGAATACCCTGACCAGGGCACAGAGCTTGACATTTTTTGCTTGATGATATTCAGGGGGTGGGGGTGGGGGTGGGGAGTGGATGAAGGTATAGGAGTAACAAGATTTGGGAATGTATTGATAATTGTTGGATATGGGCTATGGGCATGTAGGAGGTCATTATACTAATCTCTTTGCCATATGTTTTTATATTTCGAATATATATATATAAATAATATATATATTAATATATATAAATAATATATATATTAATATATATAAATAATATATATATAAATAATATATATATATAATAATATATATATATTTATTTATTTATTTATTTTTTATTTTTTAATTCAACCCATCTTTTAAGACTTCTACAAAGGCTTTTTCTTTCCATGTTAGCTCATTCCAAAGTTTTTATAGTAACACAGTTTTATAGGCATTACATAATCTAACATAGTAACTCAATAAGAGAACCAAGTAGCATTTGCATTATAATAATCTTAAGGAAAAAGAAAATAGTTCAAGGAGATAGATCACAAATTATACACATAAAAAAAAATCCCTCTATGTTCATTGCTTGAGAATATCCACAAGACGTGAGATTACCACAGCTGTTTGCGCACTGCCTGGCCTTTCAGTGTTTCCACATTGAAATTATTTGTCTTGGCAGGCATAATGAAAAACACCACCACCGTGACGTCACTTTTATGCATCTAATGAAGGATCAGAAAACACAACAGAGTCAATGACCAAAGATAAAATAAAATGTGTGACAGATGGACCTTAAACTTTGAAAAGATAGTATTTTAAAATATCTTTAAATAAAAACAATACTTTTATGATTCACAGAGAATTTATAACCACCTTCTTGAGGCTTTTTCAGAAATCTTAATTTAAATTGGGATTTCAATAGAGGTTTATCAGTTAACAATTTGAAAATCAGACATGAAACATTTTCATAGCATTAATTATCTAAAATATATAGTATTGATATTGGTATCACTGTGCTTCTCTGTGGGTAAAAAAAAAAAAAAAGCATTAATAACATAAATGTAAGCTAATATTACAAGGCCAAATTTTGTTCTTTAAAATTTCAGATTGGAAAGTTAATGAGGATTTAGTTTTGGTTCATTCTATTTTTTTCCCTAACTTAACTACAATTGATTTGCACAAACAATTATTCACATTTTTCTCTTCAGTGTCTTGATTCTCAATATAAAAATGGTATTGCATTTTATATTTTAGCCCAAGAGTAAAGAAACAAGCATATGCTCAGCACTTTTGGGCGGTACTTTAAATGCATGATTTAACCCAATTCTCATAATAACCATGCATAATAAATATCACTCTCCTTGTTTTACTCATGTGGAAAGAGAGGCATGAGAGGTTCAATACAAGAGTCTGATATCCTCTAACAGAATATTGGCAAAGCTGGGATTCAAACTGGTGTTTTCTGACTAAAATCTGTTGTTGTTGTTGTTGTTGTTTTTCCTTTTCCTACAAATACCATTGGCCTAGCATCTCTCAGAAGAAAATGACAGATGAAACAGCTATGGAAAAGGAAGCATGAACACACTTAAAACCGTGCACAGATGAATGCTCACGTACTCTGGAAATGACAATCCCTGAGTGTGGGGCACTTCACCATCTAATCTGTGGCCTCTGCACTCTAGGGTCTCACGATCTACCCAAAAGTCTACAGAAGCCACGGAATAGGAAACTCACTTCCAGAGTAGTCAATGTGCTATTAAACAGTAAATGTACCATATGGAAAGAGAATGCCTTCTTTTTATTTCTCCAAGGATTATAATCATCTTGATGTCTAAGATAATAGCAATTGGCTTTTTCGTCACATCTAAAAATAAAGTGAATATTTAATAAATGTATGGATATACTGAATAATGTTTCTAAACATGATACATGTTTGATATAGTTGTGAGTCTATTGGTAAACCTTGCTGAATAGTACATACTATGACATGTAATAAAATCAGCTTTAAATAAGACAGCATTCTTTTTTAAAGGGCTCCAGAATCTGTGCCATTCATACCAAGCCAAACCACTCACCATGGGGCCAGGCCTCTGAGGAGAGCCTGCATACCGTGGACAGAAAACTTTATTTATTTTTTACATTAAGATCTAAGTAGAAATTTTATATGCAACAACTCAAAACTGGAAACAACATAAATATCCATAAACAGAAGAATGAGTAAACAAATAGTGGTATATCTACAGAACATCATACTTCAGCAATATAAAAATAATGAACTACTCATATAAGCATCATTGATGAATCTCAAAATGAACATACTGCATGAGGGTACCCAGGGGGGGAAAAGAGTAAAACCTTATGGCTTCAATTATATAAAATTCCAGAAAACATAAACTTATCTACTATAAAGGAATCTATGTTATTTAAAGCAAAGATTTAATAAAACAGTTTTTTTTAATCTTATATGATTATTCCAGCTTATTCTGGAATAATCTTTCAGGTCTTCAGTACTATTTTGCAGACTTCGGTTTTTATTAATATATTTTACTGATTAACGTGGTTTATATAAATTTTCTAGTATACTTGCTACAATGCTGCTGTAAGGTAAGGATAAATCTATGTCCAAGAAATAAAAATTTAGAGAGTAGTACAGAGCTCAGGAAGGCTTAAATTGTCTCAGTACTGCAATAAGGTTGAAATTTTACACTTTTCTCCTGTGTTTTACTGATATTTATTCTATATTTTATGTGACAGGATTATAATATAAGTCAATAACTTTAATCAACAGCTTGACATGGTACCATTTTCTATAGTTGCTCCTATTGGCACAGGTTGTGTGTGTGTGTGTGTGTGTGTGTGTGTGTGTGTGTGTGCTTGATTAATTGGGAACCTATTTTAAGTCCCACCTTCTTGAGCAAAAAATGATCCCATATCATTGGAAGTGTGAAACTCCTTTCCCTTCCTTCATGTTTCCACATGGTGAGTCATCTTCTAGTTTCACAGTTCAAGACTCTCAGTCTAGGGGAGGTGTGGCTGGTGATTTGGGGGAGGAACAGAGTTTGTGCGTGTCCTGCCTCACTCTACAGAGGGCTACTGCTTGGCTGTCAGCCTGTGGCATTTGTTCCTCTAAAGGTGTGCTTTGGTTGTGGGAGGATGGTGAGGCCAGATCTGCCTGTGATTATATGGCTAAGTGTAATACAAAGGTTCAGTATCGGGAAGACTATTGTTGCCATATACCCAAGCTATATCCTCAATTATAGTTTTTGTTGGTTTTAAAAGCAGTGAAATTTTGTCTCCATTTGCCTGATTTTTCTATATGTACCTGTCAAGTGGTTACAAACTCATATGTGGATAAAAAGGGATGTTGTAATGTCATCTTAAACCATAGCATCTAATGTGATAAGCTTTTGGCTTTCTTAAAAAAATAATCTGATGACATAGAGAAATACGCAAGTGAATGATGTAGCAATATGTAAATTGAAAGATCAAAGTCATTTTTAGAATAAGATTGTCATTTTACATCTACATAATCATATGTACTCTTGTAAACTATTTAGAAGTCAAAAAGTTCTATACTTTCACAGAAAAAAGTCCTCCTCCTATAAAAGCATTGTATTGCATTCTAGAGCTCTCTTACCCTCAGGAGGAAATTTAACCTGGATAAGGATTCTAGGAAGATGTCAGCTCCTTTGTTTGAAAACTCATACCTTCCAGCAATGAAAAGGAACAAAGTCTTTTCAAGATCAAAGTCCAGATGGCTAAAACAAAACAAAATAGTTTCAAGTGAAATAAAGCAACAGCAACAAAATGTACACATGAATTCTGTCGAAGTACAAAGAGGGCTGGGAAAGATAAATATTTACTATAGCAATCCTGTTTTCTCTATACCAGAGATAACCTAAAATCACATGCTATTTTTTTCTTTCAAATAAAGAAAAGCATACCCATAGAAATGACCTCGAACAAAATCTTGTATCCTGGCCTTGTACATTGCATGTAGATTTTGAAATTCATGCACTGCTGAAAATTTTTTAACATTCAAGCCATTTGGAGTAACTACATCTGAAAAAGCAAAAATAAAATCATCATGAAAATCCTCTTTTGAGAGGGGCCACCCCTATAGAAAAACAATGTATTTAAATCTATAAAGTTAGATAGATGTCTATTAACATTTCTAGTTTCTAACTATCATAAAATTGAAAATTCATAAAACTCCACAATAAATTGTTGAAATAGAAAATGAGGAGTCCTTTACTGAAATAACATTGAGTGACTGGTTCAATGAAACATTTTAATTCCATAATAATGATTATGAGAGGTTATTTGCCCAAAGTCAAGTAACTACAAAGTAACAGGGATAAGATTTAAAACCAAGGCAGCCTGGCTCTGGGGTCTAACCCCTTATCTCCTACACCAGGAATCTATATTGTCCAGAAAGATATAGAGGGCAGAATGTCTTTTGAGTGTTTAATTTTGTTTTAGTATATATTTAACTATAGGTTTTTATAATTTAACTTTTAATGTCAGTTGTTAGCAACTTGGTCACAAATTTCCTGAAATTTAATTGACTATTGTGAGCTTTTATGAGCTGGTCCCAACATACTACTGCCTATGTGGCTTAAGATATAAGGCTTAAAAAATGTTTTTATGCCTCATTAATAGATATGGAATCATACAGGTACTTCTACATAGTGACATAATTAAAAGTGCAGCTTTGCCTCATTACAAATCATGCTTTAAAAGATCCTTTCAATGTTTACTATATTAATAAGGGTATCTTTAGTTTGTGAGCAGTTCCACTCCATAGGTGGTCTTGTCTGAATTTTATTTTCATTTCAATTAATTAATTAGTTATGCAAGTGTAATTAGTTCATTTTGGTAATGTATTCACATCATTTAAATTTCAAAAATTCAAAAAACAGACACAAATATATAGATAAAAAAGTCTCCCTTCCACTTCTGTTCTCCAATTTTTTCTCCTCCCTGGAAGCAACGTTAGTTACTAATTTCTTGCTGTTGTTCTCAAGCCGAAGATAATGTCAATATCATCCATCTTTCTGAGACAATGCCAACACAAGAAAATATGCTGACTAAAAGGGTTAAAATTCATCTTAGGCATAACATGCACTCAAAAGTCAATAATTTCATAACTACTATTAATAATAACCATGTTAAAGGGCAAATGACAAATGGAAAAAAAAGAACATGACATTTAAGTTGTGTGTGTGTGTGTGTGTGTGTATGTGTGCGCAATTCTTAAAAATCAATTCTTTAAAAAAAGACAGACATCCTGATAGAAAAAAAAACATGCATAGCTAAATAACAGAAGATTACATACAAATGTCAAGTAGGTAAAAAATGTTAAAACTCTGTATTCAAAGACAAATGAAAATGCCATACCAATTTTTACCTGTCTAATTGGCAAAGACTAAAAAATTAAAAACTCATTGTTGGTAAGAACGTGTGGAAACAATCTCCTATTTCTCTGTTGGGTTTCACCCAGACACTGATTATAGTGAATATCCTCCCACTGCCTTGGTCTCTTTGCAGTATTTCCTCATCATTCAAAATGTGGGGCAGAAGCAGGTGACTGGCTGATTCTGAACCCCCTCATTTTCTTCCTACCTGCTCAGAAACAGGAAAAAAAAATCACCTTGTCTCCTTCTTTGGCTGTGGTGGTGGAAGGCAGAGTACTGCCACCCACCAAGACCACACAGCAGGAATTTCTTTAAAATAAATTTGAAACTCAAGTAGGAAAAGATCCTTTACAATATGGATGCCTTTGAAATAAGAGGGGGAAAATGAAATGTGATATTCTTAATTATGTACAGTTAACCCGGCACCATGGAATCCTTCTTTTTCTTCTAGCTAATAAAGTAATTGAGTATTTTGTAAATAAAAGTCATGGTAGAAACTGAAGAACTGCCTTGTGGAAATTAGAACTGCTGTAGTCTAAAATCCCTTGCTTGGTTCTTGGAGCAGGCAAAAATTGGGATTGCAAAGTCCTTCTCTTAGATATGCATAGAGCTCATGGGATTATTGCAAAAGTCTAAGACAGTAACTTCTTATTTTGTAGTTCTTTTTTCTCTCTCTCTTGGATCGCTGATCAGGCACCGATCTGAGTTCTTCTCATGTATTAACTCGTTTAATCATTACAACAATTCCAGATGAAAGTTTTATCATCCCCACTATGCAGGTAAGGCACAGAGAGCTTAAGTAACTTTCACAATGTTGCATAGCAGGTAACATATACCCAACACAAAATCATTTTTGATACTGAATTCAGGCAGTTTGGCTCAAAGCCCACACTTTTCACCACAATCCTGCAATTGTCTCCCTAAGAAAACAAAAATTTAAGAAAAATAATATATACAGAATGCCTACTTTTGAAAGAAGAAAGTAGAAAACCTACTAGAGACACTAGAAAAGAATCATATTAGAGAAAACTCAGAATGTGCAGTGTCACAAAAAGTAAGGAAAGATAGAGGTATCTACCATTTTTAAATGCTAAAGAATGTCAAGGAACATTTTTTAAAAATAGGGAATCCTGAATTTGGTGATTTTTGGAAAAGCACTTTCAGGCTAAGTGTTGAAGGTTGGAAGTCAGAGTTGAAGGGGCTATGAGTAAGTGGAAGAAGCAACTATGGTTTCTTCTTCTATAATATTTGACAGGAGGAGGACGGATGAGATTAGGTAGATATTTGACAGAGTAGTGGCCTCAGACAAATTTTTATTTTAGAATTAAAAACACACACAACATTTTTGTAAGCACAGAAAAAGATACTGTGGACAGGAAACAAGGAAGATCCAAGAAACAAATGAGCATACTGATGGAGTAAACTTCTGTAAGAGGCATGAGAGTGAGAATCCAGATGAGCCCAAGAGAATCCTTAGAAGGAAAAAGAACAGCATGGGGACTTTATGCTGCCACTCTGCAAATTACTTGGATTCTCTTTTTTAAAAAATGATCTAACGTCTTGAAATACCTCCTCTACACATTCAACTGGTATTTGAAAGAAAGACAACTAGAGACAAGACCAGAGGAATTAAGCAATGAGGACATATTAATTAGGGCTGTTTGGTTGCAAGTAACAAACCTACTAACACTGGCTTAAGTGTAATAATGAGGACTTAGGAATCGGATTCTGGCCTGTCTCGTGGCAAAGATTTAACTGGGCCTCAGGAATTAGTTTAAACCATAGTCTAAATCACTGTGCAGAATCTCGAGTCCTCTCTCAGTCTGTATCTGTTGCTTATTGCACTTCACTATAGTTTCACCTTTTTGTATCCCATGCAACATAATAAAAAATGGACACTGTTCAGAGCTTCAAACCTGACATTTTTATTATACAGGAGCACACTCAAAGAGATTCCTCTGTGTAGACCCCTTCCTATGGGAGCATTCTAATTGGCCTGGCTTACACCAGGTTTCTACCTGTGAACCAATCATCTGTGGGCAGGTGACAGGGTTACGATTTATGAACATGCCTCTTGGCACTGCAACCTCTAGATGGGCCTGCGGATAGTCTTTAGGAAAACTTGCAAAAAAGGTCTTGGAAGAAGTAGGGCAACAAATTTCTACTAAATAGGACCGATGAGGAAATGTCATAAGATGTAGGACTGGGCTAGTCTTGCACAAATTTCTGATATTTTCTGAACTTCCGTCTTCTTAACATAGAAAAGTCAACTCAGCTTGGTTAATCACCCCAAGTCATTATGATAACCTAGTTCAGACCCAGGGCATTTGAAGTATAGGCCATTTATTTAACAAACCCAGACTGAACACTACTGTGTTCCAGACATAGCTGAGTGTTGGTTTTACTGCAAAGCTACTGAAATTGAGAATGAAAGTGTGGGTGAAGATTTGAATGGTAATAGTGAATGCAATTTTTGCCCTATTGTTTTACGCTTTTTTGTTTTAAACAAAATTCTCTTACTCTAGTAACATTTGGAACTGAAAGATTAATGACAAATGCAGGGGTAATAATTACCAGGCTTTCTCCTGAGCATATGCTCTGCCTCTATTGCTGTTATTTCAGAAACTGTGGTGAACACATGAGCACAGTGGACTGCCGCTCGCTCCATGCAATATCGATGATAAATCTGCCTTTCCCCAGCCTCTTTGTCTATGTTAAACTGTTGGGAAAACACACACACACACACACACAAACAAAACAAAACAAAATAAAACAAGCACATGTACATTTGCTTACACTGATCCTTCTACAGAAGCAAAACAAAATCACTTATTTCTCATATTTTGTCCCTCAAGGCTGTGTAAAATTTTATGGCCACAAAAAAGTAATGATAATTTTTATTAAATCCATTACTAAATGCATAGCTACTTATGCTTAAAAAGGTGTTGTTTATTTCATTTCTGCTTCTAAACTACTATTTAGCCTCCTAAGTAAATTATATTTCCACTTTTTTATAATCACATAGAATTCTTGATTTCTTGGTATTTTAATTATACTTTTACTTATCCCACATTTTATAAATATTGAGTTAATTTCTTCCCCCAAAGTCCTTATCATTTTTTCTCCATAAACAATGAAATAACACTGACATTAAACTTGATACCAAAACTAAAGATAATTATCATCTTTAATTCACTGAAAGGGAACCTGACAAAGAGAAGCGAGAAATGCTTTTCCATGGTTATAGAAGTCCTACCATATAATTTCAGGAGTGTCTGGTTACTTTAATTAGATTGTTTTAGATTATGCAATTATCCATTATTCTGGGTATCTTAACTTTTAAAAAACCATAATGAACCAAACCCCTAACAATTATTTAAATACTTGGCAACAATTGTCGGCTTTTGCCACTTTTTGCTTAGTTATTGAAGGTTATCTCTAATACAGCTGCATATGAAAGTAGCAGTATCTAAGGGAAAACATTATGCAATTTCTGGCATTGTATCAGCAATGCTCTTTTCATAATAAAGATTATTAGAAATTTTTCAACACTATGCATCAGGCACTCTTCTAAGCATAATATCATTTTTTAATCTTCATAAATCACTGGGGCACATATTTTGTCTTCATTTTATGGAGGAGGAATTGAAACTTTTAACGGTAAAGGAACTTGGCCAAGGTCACATGCCCATTAAGCATTTTAGCAGAGCCCTAAATTGATCCCAAATCAGTTTGACTCCAAGCTTGTGTTCTCACCTACTTTTATATCATTTTTGACTCTAACTCAATCAACAAGTCAGTCCCAATAGTTACTGCATCATAAACTACCAAGAAAAAAAAAAAGACTCATTAAATGATTCTAAAGATTTGAACAGAATATTTTTTCTTGACTATATTTGCAAACATCTCTGAAAATGTTTGAATCAGGGCTCTATATGGCATCCTTAGATCAGCAGAAGTTTTTTAAAAAATCTCTATATGGTTGGTCTCATTTATTTAACCAAATCTCTCATTCAACCAACATTTGTTGAATAATTAATATGTTTCTGTAAATTAGTGAGGAAATGGGTAAAAATCAGTTAGAAATAAATAAGTGCCTTAGTAAAGTATAGGATCAGAGCAGGACTGATTCACTCTGGCTGAGTTTAGGGAAAAGTATCTCACACGATATAAGTGTTCATATTGTCAGTATCACCTCTAGACTGTAAGATTTTCAATGACAAGACCAGGAGTTATTCACCTTTATATCTTCAAGTTGACTGGATGAATAAAATGCCATTTGGACTGGGATAGAAAAGTTCAATTTGTGGAAAGTTTATTTTAGGCTGAAGAATTAGCTGTCTTAAAGAACAAGTATATAAAGTTATATGGCATGTGCAGAAAATCGCAAGATGTTTGACATGACTGTGCCACTGGGTGTAGAATGTAGGAGACATAATAGGGCCACATCCTGGTAGGATATAATAGGGCCAGATCCCAGAATTCCCTGAAGTCAATACTTGACAACAATTGTTGGCTTTTGCCATTTTTTGCTTAGTTATTGAAGGTTATCTTTTTTTTTTTTTTAATTAAATTTATTGGGGTGACAATTGTTAGTAAAATTACATAGATTTCAGGTGTACAACTCTGTATTACATCATCTATAAAGGTTATCTTTAATACAGCTACATATGAAAGTAGTAGTATCTAAGAGAAAACATTATATAGTTTCTGAATTTAGCCTTTGTACTGTATGCAATGGAAAGCACTGAATGGGCTTGTTTAGCCATATGGTGAAGACATGGCCTATGTCTAAGAAAAATAACTCTGGAAAGAAATATTAAATGTTTCCTACCTCCTTAAGATTTTGCGAAGAGCAATTGAAATAACACATGTCAAATGTTTACAAATGACACATGGAAAGTGCTCAATAACTTTAGCATTGTTATTTATTGTTGATGTTGAGAATAAGATTTTATATATGGGATAGTAATTAATCATTTAGACATGTATAGATGGGAAGATACATTTTCTAAGTGAGTAAAACAAGTATGCAGAGACACAGGTCTCCGTGAAGACAGGCACTTATGCCTGCTTCTGCCTTTTCCTGGTCCTATCGGGGTCCCTTATCTTTTATGTCAGTGGTATGAATGGCCACACCTGGGCTTTATAGCAACCTTATCTGTTTACACATGTCCAGCAACAGAGAAGGGTAACCTTATAATCAAAGATGACCAGCTCAAAAGTTGGTCAGAGGAAAGGGTTAAAATCTACCAAATAATTGTCTATGGATGGCTTCCTTCAACATTTTCAAATCGCAAACAGCACTGTCCTTACATTTCCATCAAGGAAATTCTGTTGCTATCAAGAAAAGAGAGACCAAAACATAAGAAAACTTTAAAAAAAAAAAGGAAACATTAGTTATCTAGCTCTTTTAGCAGAGGGGAAATTGACCAATTACTGGATCACTAATAATAAATTTGGAAAATTCTTCTTGGAGAGTCTCATAAAATTCATATGCTGAATCCATGTGAATTGGCTAATAACAAAAATTTTTTTAGTTAGAAATTATTATTTGAGTAAAATAATTGTAATATTTCTGCTTTCATAAAAGTTGAATACTTTTATTTGTATTTTAATTCCCCACATCCCCAGGTTTATTTGCTTGAGTCAGAACATACTGAAACAAATCTTGGGTCTTGCATCAAAAACTAAATTGTGAGTCATTTCTTATGCTGAACTTTCAAAAACTATTCATTTATATAATTTGGTATTTCTATGTACTACCCAAATTCTAAACCCAGTGTGAGTATGGGGAGAGGGTTTGCTGTGAAAAATGATTATGGGGGATTTTTCTGTGAGAAATTATTATGAGTTTAACTCAAAATCTAGTTGTTGACTACTTGTTATTTACTAGTCACTCTGCTGAACTGGACATTTTACTAAAACAATGGGCTTAGGGTCTGACTAAGCTTGCATATTTCAACTAGTGAGGGGCTTTAAGCTGTGGAGATATATAGTCCTATTTCAAGACAGTATGATATAAATACTGACCTTTTATCAGACGAAAATATTTGTAATATATAACTATATACTACAATGCATTTGTTCTTTAAAAACAAATAGTCTGATGTATATCATTAGTTGTTTTTATTAATTACTATATAATGCTCTTAAGTATTCTGAAGTGAAATATTTGAAATACCTATCTTAACATTTTCTCTTTTACAAAAATCCAAGTCTGCTCTTCTTCAGGAAACACAGTTGTTGAGCTTGTCATGGATCACGGGTTTGCTCCTATTAGTCTACCATGATCGTACACTATTAGGAAATTTCACTGGTCTCCTGACCTTTAAAACATTATTTTAAATGTACATCTTATGTTCACAATTTGACCTTTAGGTTAGGCTGACCTTTTTATAGGAAAACTGTCATTAGGACCATTCATTGCTTTGCAAATGTTGAAGTTTGTCAGAAAAAACCTTTCCTGCATTCAAAGTCTCTTTGAGATAGTTGTATAATTCTCCACTACCACTACCTAAGTATTAGTTATGTATCACTCACACATATACTTTATTTCACAGAATCTTAGCTTTTTTTTTCTAACTGGAGAAGACTTTAGAAATCAATTTTCTAACTTCCTAATTTTCCTGATAGTGAAACAGAATCCTAAAATGCTATGATTGGCGACATAGATACCAAATCCACAAAAGCCCTGATTGTATGGTATGCAAATACTTTGTTGATATTATTGACATGATGATATAAAAGACATACTGTAATCTGATTTAACTGATGGAAAATAGAAGAAAGAAGTCAAAACTGAATGAGTTTGGGTCATAGAATCGGACTGTCTTCTAAAATGAGCAGATACAACTGTCTGGTCACCAAGGACACAGATCACTGTTTGTAATAACTTCTGTCTTATTTGACCCCCCACCAAACTCCCCCTACGCATTGCAGAATTACAGGAGAAATCTGACCATTTGTTCACTTGGAGGAAAGGAAACAAGGCTCACAGTGCAAGTTGTATGCCTAGAATCCTGGTTCTCTACCAGCCAGTCAGTGCTGTGTCTGACTCCAGGGTCCTCACAGCATTTCCCAAGCTTCAGGGTAGACAGGAGCCCAATTCTGTGTCCACAATGTCTTACTCCCATCATGCCCCTTTGGATCTTGGATCTATTACTCCCTAACAGACAGACATCGCCTCTCACTACTACTGTGTTCTGAACAGTTAAACTATACAAGCTCTCTGTCACCAGGGGAGGTTTTGCCATGAATATTGATTAGTTAAAAGGGCATTTCTGTCATCTGGCTGGCAGATGAAACATAAAGATCGATACTTCTCAGCCTTCAGCTTCAAGGATCGAAAAGAAAGGTGGTGAGGGGGAAGGAGGTAGGATTACTTACCTTATCAAGATGGTTGTAGAAATCAATGTTTGCTGCGCAGAGATACCGCCCAAGCAGTGTGGCGTGGGTGGTAAATATCGCAGCGATAGGAAGTTTCCGGGCACGAGAAAGGATTAGCCCAGTTCCGGCCTGCCATTCATGGAAATGGGCAATGACATGTTTACCTTCCGTATGGTCTGTCACCTACATCAGAAAAGAGGCATTTAGAAAAGTTGTTGGTGAAGCTTGATCTGGCTCATGGCCCACAACATAAGGAAAGTTATCATGCCTATAAATTTTAGCACAATTTAAAGGGATCTAAATATGAAAACTGCAGATTTAGCACATTTAAGTGCTTTATAAGATTTGGTGGCATGTTCAGAGAGCCCAGTGGTTCTCACCCTTAGCATACATCACAATCACCAGGAAGGCTTGTTAAGTACTGTCATCTGGGTTCCATTCCCAGGTCATCTAATTCAATAGTTCTGGGCTGAAGGCAAGAATTTGCATTTCTTACAGGTTTCAGGGGATGCTGCTACTGGTGGTCCACGGAAATACTCTTTGAAAACCACTGACTTAGGCTAAACCTCTGTACTTTAAAGCATCTACTCTTCAAAAAGTTCCTCACAGCTACTAACAGTTGCACAGAGCCATGGCAGCAGAGGTGACAGCAGAAAGAGGACTTGCCCAGAAGCCTTGGGTTATTTTTTTCAGTGTCTTTATTTACACTTTTTTACCAAAGACCATCTCTATTTCTGGAACTGCTTTATTTTAAAGGAAGTTGGGGCCTTACTTTGCTTCTCTCCCCTCTGTTCCATTTAACAGAAAGGATGACAGCACACACACACCACACACACGCACACACACACACACACACACACACACATTCACAAACATTCATTTGGAGGCTGAACTCAGCCCTGGGGGCAGTGGTTCAGGGAGGCAGTTTGCAGAGCAATAATTGGTTCTACCAACTAAAGCAACAGTGCATATTGGTCATTAGAGCAGACCTGCCAGCATCCTCACTCTTCTCCTATTCTGTCACCAACACAAAGCAATCGGACTGCCCCTTTACCTTCCCCTTCACTTCAAGGCAAACCTATATGGCTATTGGAATATGACTTCATCAGTAAGAAAGACTGGCCAAGAGGAGCACACTCTCAACAACAGTTCTGTGATTTGTCCTTAGGCCACACCCACCTTCCTAGGGATGCTCCATTTTTAGATTAGGCATCATCATCTTGAGGTGGTGCAAAAATTGCAAAGAAATCTTACTGTCATGCTTTGAAGACTTAAGAGAGGGCAGGCTTGTCTTATTTAACAAGGGCTGGTTTCTAACACTTCTTTTTTTTCACTTATGGGATATTTCACTGATATGAACACCTTAGCAATTGCTGGATCACTTCAGCCCTTAGCAAATGATGAAAGTTTCTAAAAGTCACTGCAGTTCCATGAGTACTCGTGCATAAAGAAAACAAAGTATTTCAAGCTATTTCCTACTTCCTTGATTCTAGAATTCATGTACATAGTGCATGGTGTACATTAATTTTTTCTTGCATATAATTAAGTATCATCTATGTAGCAGGCAATATAATTGGATGTTTTATAGACATTATTCTGTTTAAACCTGACATGAGGTAAATATTAATAAGCATTATTATTACCCTGTTCCAAAGGCTGGCATTTAGTTTGAGGAATGCTAAACATTTTCTGATTGCTTTGAAATGTATTAGGACAATCAATAATGGCAGCAACTCAAAATTCACTTAATCTAGAAACCATGGGATCATTGCTGACCATGCTGGGCATGGAACACAATCATGCTGCCCCTCTGTTGTATAGCTATACAGTAAGCTGTACCTCTTTTAAGAACCAGGCAGTTAAAGATCCAAATATCAGCATATCATTGGCTTCTCGGTCGTGATAAGGGATGCCAACGCTGCATGCTTCCCAGAGGTCACCCTTCCACCTGTCCAGATTCCAAGCTGAATACCCTATGTCAAAGAGCACCACGTAAGGACTCCCTTCTATCAGCCATCTTCCAAAACGTACCTGCCATATAAAGAACACAGAGCCATATTATCATGCTAAGTAATGCGAGGGAGGAAAATGTATTTGTGCTTAGAAGATACAAACTTTACTTAGAACTTAATAGCAGATTATACAAACTATATGGGAAATCGTAGTGATAACACAAACTATCTGGTGTTTGAGCCTGAAGATGGAATGGGCTTGCATCCATTCACCTAGAATCTCCGTTTTGCTCTTCAGTAAATTTGGTCATTTATAAAGAAAGTATCTATAGCTCATGTATGCTTTCCTGTGACCTTAAGCTCATAGTTTTAGGATTTAATTATCGTCTATTTTTTTATGATAGTCATAAGATGAACTACTTTGTATCTTTCACAAATTGTAGTTGGATGTAATTTCTACTGTGTCACTTATTTATCTTTATGCAACAGGACTTACAATATTTCTTGCTAGAAAAAAATTGTTTCTGTAGACAAATGTATATGATTTCTCTTATTCTTCCTATCAAAAAAAAAAGTGACTCAAAGTATTTCTCAATATGGTTGACGCCAGAGATTTTATTTAAATACATTGCCCAAGATACATTATCTCTTTAATCTAGCAGCTCAAAGTCTAACCTATTACATTCTTTAAATTGACTGTTCATCATTTCAACATTAATTTAGTCAATCACAGACTTACCTCTAACGCTTGTGCCAATTTGACCCATTGCACAAATGCTGAAATTAGACAACACTGACTCTCCATCTATTCAACTTACTGCACTTTCACTCAGGCTGCTGATTGATGCCAATCATGTATATTTGTGCCACTAAAACATCATGACTATACATCAAAGATGTCCAGACATTCTTTTATCTACCCTTGAACATTTTTTAGAATTTCTTCCTTCAAATTCTCTTATTTTAAAACTTGCTTCCTCTCATAAGATGACATTTAACCCCTACCTCAGTGAGATCATCAAAAACCTTGAGTGAGACCATCCTGAATTCTTCATCAACTTATCTCTACTTATATTCATCTTTTATCTCCTGTTTAAGTGAAAGGGGAGAAGAATGATCTTTTCAATAGGGCTTTGGATCTTGTTCCCTCTCCCATTCTCAGTGACCTTACTCTCTTCAATCATCCATTTCTTCTGAACTTTCAACTTCTCCTGCCTACTAGATATTTCTTTTTGGCACATAAATATACTCAGGTCTCACTCACAGTTAATAAAACATTAATTCTCAAAACCATGTCAATCTGAAACTAATTAATTTATCTTTCCTCTTCATAGAAAAATCTCATAGCCATAATTTTTGTAGCCCTTTTCTCACCATTCTCTCATTCATTAACTTACTGCTATCTTATTTAAGCGCCCCTTCTCCTTTGAGGCTATATTTAACAAGTTTACCTTGTGTGACCTTAATATATTGCTAAACCCAATTGACTCTGGTTCAATCCTTTGTTGACTTAATCCCTCCTTCATACTTGAATCTCTCTTTTCCTTTGTCTTGATCTCACTATTCCTATTGTGACAGCAACAAATTATCACAAACCTAGTAGCTTAGAACAATACAAATTGATTATCTTACAGGTTTGGGAGTCAGTAGACAGAAATGGGTCTTATAGTTTAAAATCAACATGTTGAAAGAGTTGCATTCCATTTGTATTCTCTAGAAGAGAAACTGTTTTCTGGCCTTTTCCAGCTTCTAGAGGCCACCTACATTCCTTGGCCCCATCGGCCATCTTCAAAACTCATCACACCAACCTCTGCTTCCGTTGTCATACCTCTCCTCTGATTCAAATTCTATTGCCTCCCTCTTATAAGAACTCTTGTGATTATATTGTGCTAATCCAGGATAATCCAGGTAATCCAGGATAATCTCCCCATTTTAACATAATCACATCTACAAAGTCCTTTTTTTATATAAGGTAATATGTTCACAGGTTCTGAGAATTAGGATTTGGATATCCTTGGTTCTCCATCACTGTGCTTCTCCTTCTACAATCTCTGACTTCTTTTAATGTAGATGTTCTAACACATTAACATCTCCGAGGTTTGGCTCAAAACTTTTGCTCTTAGTCTATAAACTTCCACTGAATACTAATATCAACACTCATTATGTCAACTACAATTTAGACACAAATGACTTCCCCAGAAATATGTCTACTCTATACCTTCTGCTGAGTTCCAAAACTACTATACAATTCGCTACTTTCCCATGGTTTTCACAAGGTGCCTCAAAAGTGTACCTATTTAAAATCAAGTTCATCATCTTTCTCATAAATCTGCTCCTTTTCTCTAAGTAGCTGAATAGTCTTCTCTTGTGAGTTCATGTGAATTGGGTTGTTTTCCAAGAATAGTTTACTAAGACTTGTCAAGTGATATGCCCATTAGTATCCATTACCTGGCAGCCATGTTTATTCATTGTGTCCATTGCTTTTCTAATAGTATCATTTATAGGTTCACACTGTTCCACCTGAGTCTTCATGTTTTGCTCAAAATATGGACCAATCAGAAAATAATTGTCTCCCCATTCATCTGCTGTTGTTCTGGCCTTTGTCTGAATCACAGTATAGATGCCACCAACTGTTAAAAATAAAAGGTTACATTATCATTATCAGGTTAGGAATTCAAGTTAAAGAATAAAGGCATGGAAGTGAGTCCTCATTTTTAAGTGTGTACTTAGGACCCATCAAGCACAAGGGTTTATTTAACTTCCTAAAAGAAAGCTTTTAAAATACATCAATAAATGGTCACCATTAGCTCAAGTCATGCATATTTTAAAGCCCCTACTGGGTGCAGGTCAGAGACCAACAGGTTGTCAACAGCAGAGAAGTACATTTCGAGAAAACCTGAAAATACAATTGGAATGAAGCAGTACTTGGCTTAAAGCTCTAGCCACATTGAATTGTCAAAGTTGGAACAAACAGCTATTGTCATGACTTGTGACAGCAGCAGTACTCACCTTGCACCCCTTCTTCTACAGTGATACAAGAAGGGTCTAAGGTATGTCCAAATAATGGCCACTGCTGAAATTATGAGCAAGTCTCCAAAGCTAAAGAGCCACTTCCCTTCTAAGGTACCAAACAAGGTAGCTTTTGACAAGAAGAAAGAGCTGATAGATTTTGAAGGGGAATGCTTGACCCAACCCTCATGTCAAACCCAGTGACACAAATATAAATTTTCATACGGTATTTCATTTTTTCCCCCTCTGGCATCACTAACACCACTATTAATACACAAAAATATGTACGCTCTCATAAAATATGTATACCCTTGAATCCAGCAAGTCCACATATTGAAAATTGTCCTGGGAGGAAACAAAAATATATGTATAAGGATATTTATTGAGACATTATAGTGTTGAAAAATTAGAACCAATTTAAATTGAACTAGTTAACTCACTTAACCTAAGGCTCAATTAGCTCATCTATTCAATGGGACGAAAATAACAGTTTGGGCGAAAAGGCAGGTCATAACAGTAGTATTAAAAATTAAGGCTCATTGAAAAGGTGATATTTGAGTAAATACTTAAAAAGATAAAGATATAAACAGGTGGATATCATGGGGAAGAAATTTTTCAGGCAGAGGGAAGGGTTAGAGCTAAAGCCCTAAGTTGGGAAGTCAGAGTTCACATGGAGAGCAATAAGCATTCAAAAGGAAAGACTTGTGGTGGAGTAACCAGGTAGGAAGAATAGAGAGGACCAAAGGGAAAAAGACATTCTTGTGGTTATTTCTTGTGCTGGCTCTAAACAATTATCTCATATGAGAATATGAGAACAGTCTGAATCAATTTCTTCCTTTTTAAATTTATTTTAAGGGTTTTTATTAAAATATAGCTAACATACAATATTATATTAGTTTCACGTATACACCATAGTTATTCAACATTTATATACCTAAAGAAATGATCACCATGATAAGTCCAACAACCATCTGACAATGTCCCACACTATCACAATACTATTGATTACATTCCCCATGATGCGCATTGCATCCCCATGACTATTTTGTAACTACCAGTTTGCATTTCTTAATCCCTCCACCTTTTTTACCTTCCCCCTAACCTCTTCCCATCTATCACCCCAAAGAATCTAGTACCCATCTGACATCACAGATAGTTATTACTATATTATTGACTATATTCCTTATGCTATAACCTACATCTGCATGATTACTGTGTAACAACAAGTTTGTACTTCTTAATCCCTTCCCCTTTTTTACTCATTCCCAATCCCCCTCCAATCTGGCAACCATCAATATGATCTCTGTATCTATGAGTTTTTTTCTGTTTTCTTTGTTTATTTTGATCTTTAGATTCCATATATAAACAAAATCTCATTATACCTGTCTTTCTCTGTCTGACACTCCAGGTCCATCCATGCTGCTGAAGATGGCAAGAACCCACTCCCTTCCATGGCCAAGCAACATTTCATTGTATGTATGTACCACCTCCTCTTTATCCATTCTTTCACCAACAGACCCAGACTGCCTCCACCTCTTGGCCATTGTAAACAATGCTTCCATGAACATATGGATACACATGTCCCCTTGAAATAGCATTTGGATTTCTTCAGGTAAATATTCTGAAATGGGATTACTGGGTCCTTCTTTGTCTCTCTTTACAGCCTTTGTTTTAAAGTTATTTTGTTTGGTTAAAGTATTGGCTACCCCAGCTTTTTTGTTTGTTTATTTCATTTCCATTTTTATGAAATATCTTTTCCATCCCTTTACTTTCCATCTTTGTGTGTCTTTCAATCTGAAGTGATTCTCTTGAAGACAGCAGATGTAAGGGTTTTGTTTTCTTATACATTCAGCCCCCCTATGTCTTTTGATTAGAGTATTTAATCCATTTACATTAAAAGCAATTGTTGATAGATATGTATTAGGTAGCTCTACCTAATACATAGGATGGCTGTCACCAGTAGTGGACCTGGGTAGCTCCACAAAAAGCCAGCACACCCCAAAGCCTGCTGCCTTCTGCTGGCTCCCTTAAGATTCAGCCCCTGATAATGCCTCGTGCAGTACAAGAGTTGGGTGAGGCAGGGTCTCAGGGAGTCACTAGAGTGGGAAGAATTGTGGTCAACTGGTTAATGTAGACTCTAGTTTGGTGCCAGTGCTGAGCCTGGAGCTACTCAGCAAAAGTCTCAGAGCACACCATGGCCATCTGCTGCCCACCTGGGTCCTGCGAACTCTGATAGTTTTTCAAAAAAGAGTGCAGTGCATGTGGGGTTGGCTGTTTTCGGAGAAAATGCCTCTGGTGTTGGACAAGTTGGGCGGGGCAAATTCTCAGGTTGTCAGCAGGGTAGAGCAGCAGAGCTCACCAAGCCAATCAGATTAAGATTTGGCCTGTGGGAGAGGCTTCAACAAATAAAGGTAGCAGCCATCTACTGGCTGCACAGGAGAAAGATTCCACACAAGGAAGAGAGCAACTATCCTCCAGCCCTCCTTCTGAAGACATACCTCAGTCTGCCCCCCCACAACATGTCCCCGATGCTCTCCCCACACCACTGAGTTACTGTCCCTCCACTGGAGCCCAAGGTGAGTGCCTGCTAGTGAGAGACTCTGTTTGTGGGCCATTTAAGAGGATATCTGGGTTTCCTGCATCCTTCCATTCAACCTGGATAGTTGGAATGCACACTGTTTTTCACAGCTAGATGTTGTGGAGGCTCCTCTTCCTGGCACCAGTACTCTGGGCTGGAGAGGCGGGTGTGGGGTTGGGGTCTTTTGATCCTCTGGGGGGAACCTCCATAGCTAAAATATCCCTCCTGGTTCTCAACCACCACATGGAGGTTTGGGGACAGCCTATTTCACGTTTCCACCCTTCCTATCAGTCTTGACATGGCTTCTTTATATTCTTAGTTATAAAACTTCTGTTCATCCAGACTTCAGCTGGTTCTCCATGTTTATTATTCTACAATTCAGTTGTAATTTTAATGTGTTCATGGAAGGAAGCCGGCCCAGTTTTTATCTACTCTACCATCTTGGATCTCTCTCTCTCTGAACCAATTTCTTGAGCAATATTTTGTTCATGAGCTATAGGCGAGGGGATGACTCAAGATATTCTGTGTAAACTCTCAAAGCTAATACAGGTCCTGGCACCAATCTGCAATTCCATTTCCAAGAGCAATTTTATTACTTGTATAATGAAAAAAAAAGCTTCTTATTTTTCACTATAGTTTTTCATAAGGTATATCAATTCATCAGGATATAGGGTTTGATAGTTACTGCATCTCTTAAATTTCTTATTTCAGTAACTTAGACTTTAATAAATCTAATAGATAGTTACAATCTATGGCCAAAAGGTAGAATTGCACTCTGCAAATTTTTCTTTAAGCCTGAACAACTCAAAATATACTTTTTGGTAAATTGCTTTTGAGAAAGAAGACACAAAACACAAATGTTGATACTACTATATGATACTAACAGAATTCATTCATTTATAAATGAGAAGAGTTAATGTAACTCCCAAAATGTAAATATTACATGCAAGCAATTTTCATATGAGCTTACATAAACTTATTGTCCTTAAGAACTTCATTGTTAAGAAAAGGCTTTTTGACTGTACTTAAAATTGTCCCTTGAGCAGTCTGATAATAAGAACAGTATCACAGCTCAGATGGCAGGTGATGAGGATAGCATGGGACACATGAAGAGGATCTGCAAATTCTGCAAGCAGAGGTTTCCAGATTGATTCACTTAACCATTCAACAATGAATCTGAGTCTACTAAAATTGATGCCAACATCGACCACATCTAAATATTTTCTCAAATTCCAGAAAATTTAATGAACTGTATAAACTGTTTGTTAAGGAAAAACAAATTTAGAGAAATTGTTTTAAAGGGCAATTAAAAAAATTTTTCTTTAAAATTTAATATATATATGTGTGTGTGTGTATATATATATATATATATATATATATATATATATATATATATATATAATCAGGGTGCCAAAAAAATGTACAAGTGGACACTTTGGCCAACGTTGCTCAAGCAGTAGTTTGCCATAATCAGAAGTGTCTGGATGCTGATGGTAACCATTTTGAACTACTCTTGTAATTGCAGAAGTCAAATGTGACTTGTATTCATCTTTTGTTATCACTATATATTGAGTATTACAAGTTTAATACCGTTTTTTCCTTTTTTAAAATGTGTATACATTTTTTTGCTATATATATACATATATATATATTCAATTTGAATATATATATATGTATATATATATTCAAAACCATTATCCATAAAATGCAAATGCAAAACCTTAAAATAATTTTTCTTTTTCCATAGACTTGTTTCCCTCATCTTCATCTTATGATGGGTAATATATTATCAGCAGATGGTTCACATTTATTAAATGCCTTATTCACATTTTTGTTCTTGAAAACTCTTTTATTTGCAACTATATATCTTGCCCAGAGATCTTATAACATCCTTGTTTATTAGATTATGTGTTTCAAATTCTAATATACTTGGGTAAACGCAAACACATTTTTATTTGCTAAAGAACATAAAGGAGAAGAGAAATTCTTTATTTTAAAAATATGAATCATTAGATTTGGGAATTGAAATGTGAAGATGAACATAACTAATTGTCTGCCTCTTTTTCCCACTTGAGGCCTTCAATTTTAATATGGATAGTCCCCAAATAGCCTTAGAGTGTTCATAACTACTATGGCCATGTTATTTCAGCCTACCAGGAATAGAAACATAAAATTTAAAAATAAAAGTCCATCCCATATTGGCTGAGGCCTGATTGTAAATAAATCTTTCCTCCCAGGGCTCTCCTTGTACAGTCTTTCCATGGGGAGGCCCACTTAATGCATTTCATATGCTCAAGCACAATTTTATCCTTCCTCTATCCTTCCTGTATTTATATATCAACTAGTTTCCCTCAATTTTTATTCTATTTACTACAAACTCCTCTCTTGGCATGCTAATTATAGGTAAGTGTGATGGCTTAGACATAGGGTTGTTCTTATTTTCAAATTTGGAGTATAAACCAGAGAGTCACCAACACATATTTATTAATGAATTATTGTTTTAACACAGTGTTAGCTACTGAATTTGAACTTACCCTTCACTTTCAAACATGTACTTTGTATTTTATTGATCTATATTTTTTTCCGAAACAACATGGGAGCTATCTTTAGTGTGAGGGCAAAGTATCAGACCTTTCATAAGAAAGAAAAGATGAGCTCCCATGGCATATATGTTTCATCCAGAAACACTGCTGATATTGCTAAAACCAAGACTCCAAAGCAGTGTGGAATATGGACAGAAGCCAAAATAAGGCATTTTATATATACATATAATATGGGAGTATCTTCACTATTTTTAAATTCTTAAAAGTTACAGAATTTGGAAGTCATATTACTTCAGTATGCATAGCTAATAATCTTACCCTCCTATCTCAAGACACAGTTACAGAAGGAAGGGTAGTCACTACCTTTATAGTTAAAACACCATTCTCTGAGGTAGCATGGCTGGTAGGATAGAAAATAAATGCTACTGGTGACAATGGTCAACTAGTATTTGTGTGCCCAGTGCTTTGCTGGGTCTGTTATTTAAATAAAAAAAACTGCAGTCTTGGGCAGTGGGAGGTGAGACACTTAGAGCAAAACCACGTGCACACCCCACGACAGTGACAGCACCATGTTTTATATAAGAGGGACTCAGGATGAAAAGGAAGTGGGAGACTAGTGCTCCCCTTAAAGCTATGTGTATACAAAGCATGGTTTTTCCATAGATTGTGTTTCATGTGGTGTGGCTTGGGATGCCATTGATGAAGCCACTGCACATCTATCTATACCAGGCAAAGCAACCTCAACTCCTAGTAACTGTGTCCCCATGATTGTAGCAACCCTGTTCCATATCTTTTTTTTCCAATTTTCTGCTTTTGTGTTTAAAACTGACCCATGGAATCACTGAAAGACAAAGCCATTATCATAATGGATGATCCAACTCCCTCATTTTATGAAGAAATTTTATGAAGAAATAATAATAATGCCTACAGAGTATTTATTAAATGTTAGACACTGTTATAAGTTATTTATAATTGGTATTTCTTTTAGTTTTCACAGCACCATTACAGGTAGATGCTATTATTATCTTACTTTTTAGAAGGGGAAACTGAGGCACAGAGAAGCTATGAGATGGATCCCACATCACATGGGTAATGATGGAGCTGGGAATCCAGTCCAGGCAGTTTGACTCCAGAGCCCAAAGGGTGGAGACAGCAAGACTAAGTAACTATGTGGAGGAATAATTGATGGATCTTTAAAAATGGTGGTGTGAGGGACAGAGGAAGAAAGCGATTGTATCACAAAAAGATAAACTTCTTTAGGTGTTGGGGAAGGTGGAATCCCTTCTATTCTGCTCTAGAGAAAAGCACTTGGAAAACAATACTTAGAGGAAACAACTTTTTAAATTATGGCTCTAGGCACTTCTACATTAACAAAAAGGAACCCAGGGGTTTAGAGAACTTAGAGCAGTGGTTGTCACATTAATTATTGAGGCCTTTGGAAGTCTGATGAAAGCATTCAGTCCTTTTGTCCGAAAAAGCATTTACACATACAAGTATGAGCCATATTTTCAAATACAATTCTACAAGGTTTACAAACTTTTTGAAGTCCACTTTTAACAAGTGGTCCTTGATAACACCTTTAGAACACCTGCCTCAGAATAGTGGACTTGCAATCATGGTCAGCTTCTACCATATCATTTTGACTGTAGTTTTCTGAGTTTTTCCATGTGTCATTCCTACCATGTGACCCACCGCAATGGCATCTAGTTTAAGGAGGGAACAGGTAGAAGTATTATGTCTGGCACTATGATGGCTTAGCGCTAAAACAAGTTGTTTTTAGTTGATTTTAAAAGAGAAGCACTTATTTAGTGACTAAATTTCAGAAGTGTTCACATGTATTAAATTAGCATTCATTATTTGACAATATTCATTAAACTCTTTTTAATGATCCTAAATATCCTCCAAATGATAATTGGTCCATAGTCTACAACGATTTGGGTAAGTCTGTGCAGAAGAAATGATTGTAGTAAGAGGTTTGTCCCAAACCCCAAACTAGATGGAACACCTCCCCCCCCATCACACACACACACACACACACACACACTATATAGTCTTAGAGCATCTTATTCTCTTATTCTTATGCTTCTCATGTTTGACTATAAATGCATATTCAATGTCTATCTTCCCGCAAGTTTGTAAATTCTGGAAGATTGGGAATCAATTCTGTATTGTTAAACTCTATGCCCCTCATCTCCCAGTGCTTGACACCTAATAGACACTTCATGAGTCTTTACTGAATAATAAGTGGACAATAATAATAAATGAATAAAAGCAATACATTTGAAGGGTAATATGAACAAGTGTAAAAGATTATTTTAAGGTCTGAGAATTAGCATCCAATAATTTAACTATGACTCTCTTATTTTTATGTTTTACACATTTTCATTGTTCATTGGCAAAAAAATTCTGTCAGTGAGGGACTTTTTTCCTCTCTAAGAAATCTTTTGTTTTCCTGGATATAAATGCATTTCTCCTATTTGCCACAAACCACTGTAAGATAGTGGTTTCTCCATCATTCATGAAGAAAGTGATGTTCAAGTAGTTTAAGGGACGTTTTTTACAAAGTCTTAAAAACCTATGGTCTTTAACTATAAGTCTCATGCTCTTTCATCTAGAGAACATTTCCTTAGGCAATAGATGCTTTAATTTTGATTACTGTGCAGTAATAAAAGAGATAAGTGGACTCAGAGGAGAACTAAATGCTAGTCCCAACCCTGCCCTTTACTTGATCATTTAATGCTTATAGGCACCCATTTAATCTATGAAATGGAGGGGCTGGCTTCATGATCTCCAACATGCCTCATATCACTGCTATGAACTGCAGGAAAGTAAAAGTTCAAAATAAAAAGAAACTATGTTGTCAGTGAATACATGCTGTCAGGATGAACACAATAATTGTCTATTTATATAAACATTTCTAAAATTCAGACTGAAATAAATATTAAAATAAAGATATGTTGGAGATTATATCAACTTGGCTAAATCACATTGTGGGTCTCCTTTTGACAAAAAAAGCTCCCTTTTTCTTGCATGGGAAATGAAAGAAAGTTAAATATCAAAGGCAGCATAGAGGTTGAAAATAAATGTATTCATTCCTTCATTCAAAACGAAAAATTCCTGTGAGCATTTCCTGTGTGCCAGGCACTTCTAGGCCTTGATATCAGCACACATGTTATCAGGATATAAGATCCATGGATAAGAGTCCGTTTTCACCAGTGTGTGCCCAGCACGGGGAGACAATGCTCCATTAATGTTTGCTAAATGAAGAGAAAAGAAGGAAGGAGAAGGGGCCCTGTTCAGGTGCTGGAACTCACACAGACACCTTCTGTACTGTTTCCTAGTGCTAGAATCCCCCCATGTTTTCCCACCAACAAGTTATATCCTTGAGTTCCTGCCTACTCTGTAGAGAAAACCTTAAAGGCACAGTCTGGGATTTATATGTAACAGAGACGGCTCTGTTCCCAGGAACTTTGGGCATATTTAAAAACCTGGAAAAAGAACATTAGAAACAGCTATTTATAAAACACTTCACTTCTATGTACTGTGTTTCCCCCAAAATAAGACCTAGCTCGACAATCAGCTCTAATACATCTTTTGGAGCAAAAATTAATATAAGACCCGGTCTTATTTTACTATAATATAAGACCAGATCCTATCTAACATAATATGTGATCAGGTCTTATCTAACATAATATAACATAGGTTGCAGTACTCTACCTTGCATTCTCCAATCCAGCACAAATGAGATTATACATTATTGAAAAATAATTTTAATTTGATTTCTTTTCTTATTTTATAATTTCTATGTATATGTTATTGAAGATAATTACTATTATTCTTTTTAATAAGTGTTCAATATCATGCCTTCTGAACTGCTTCTAAGTTAAAACTTTAATTCCAAGCTAATCTTGAATTATTAGAAATATTATTAAATATTTCATGTAATTGCTAACAGTATATGGAGTTAAAGTTTCTAATTGGTCCTGATCAGGTACAGTTCTTCCTAAAATAAAGTACAAAACTGTGCTTTTGGCTGAAGAAAAAAATCATAAAACCAAAAAAATAAATAAATATTAACTTTTTATTTCTATTTTGTCATAAATTTGTTATTAAATTTCAAATTTTAATTTAAATGCACATTCCCTGGCAAAGACTAATATTTTCAACTCTCCCTTCAACACATACACACGTCTAAGTTTTCACTGCCTGTGGAAATATACAAGGTAAAATGCAACATAAACTTACACTCAGTTTGAATACTTTCCTTACTCACTGGCAATTCATTCTCACTACTTCATTCTGCTCATCTACATTCTTCAGCAATCTGACAAGTAGCCACCTTCAGGGCCAGTACAAACCTTTATTGGTCACTTCCCAAGCGACTTCAAAGAGCAGCAAATCCTGCACGGGAAGTTCTTCAACTTCCCACTGAGGAAGCCCGCTCAGGGATGTCACAGAGAGGGATCTGCCTCGGAGCATTCTTCTTCAGTCCTCTGACACTTTTCCGAATCCCTTTTTCAATTGAGTGAAATCCTGGGAGCCGTACACTTTAGAGACACGGAGGTTCAAAATTGGTAGATCCCAGGTTTTGGTAGCTTCTCATAGGACTAAACCAGGAGAATGAAATCCCATGCGCTTCTCAGAGAACTCCCAAGTTGAAGGAGGAGTTTTCAGCCCCTCTTTACAGTCTTTCTGGGCAAGTCCATTGGAGACAGTATCGCCAGTCAGAATCCACCCAAACAACCCAGAGAAATCACAGAGAAAATCCACGGGTCTGGGGTTTAGGCAAGCACCCCCTCTGATGGTGGCATCTTCATAGGCTGATCGTGATGCCAGCCCAGACCTTTAGCCCTTGTCCTTTGGACCGAATTCCTAGAGTCACATGATCACCAATGCTTATTTCATCACTCTCAAAGTGATCCAAGATTAGCAATTCTCCTTATAAAGTTTGCAGACCATTTAAGATCACATGTACAGTTGATTGGGACGTGTTTCTATGTGTTCAGTCCCTTTAGATTGCCTGAGTATTGTTCTTTGTTATAGAGCATTAAAAAAATTATTCCTAGTTATTTTGTTCTACACCTACAAATTGAGTTTTAAAGATAAGTATAGAGCTTGGCTTCCCTTTTCTTAATTACTTTTCTTTAAAATTTCCTTGTGAAAAAATATAATTGCCAGTGTGTCTTTGGACATAACATAATCAGAATATCGTTTTGACCCATCAATAATTATCAGATCATCATTTTAATGAGATAATATAAATTAATTTTAGTCCTATTTGTACATTTACCTCAAATATTATCAAACTGACAAAGAATAATTTAATAGATGTAAAACTATTCAAATATGCGGGGAAATTGCAAAATATTTTAGCTTCTGAAATATGACCAAGGTCACCTTGCGAATAAATGCCATATATTTACTTTTTCATGTGTTTGTATATAGGTATGCATGTGTTAATTTATTTACACACACACACACACACACACACACACACACACACACACACACACATAGATACATTCTATATTGTTCCTAAATGAAGTACTGACATTCACAAGCATGTTTAATTTTGAAACATCTTACTTTACAGATTTAGCCTATAATCAATATTTTTATATCATTCCCTATAGCAGTAGAATTGAAATTCACATAAGAATTGAAATCCTTCTTATTAGAATTACAAGCAGAATTCTCAAAAAATAATTTGTTACTTGTCAGTACTATTACTATTTTTATTATTTATTATTACTATTACTATTTTTTTACTTATTAGTAACCTTTTATTAGGTCTTTAGCCATTTTCTGTATAGTTGGCCTGACTTAAGCCTATTTTAACAACTTAAGATAAATAAAACCATATTTCATTATCTGATATTAATAAATCAACATGAATTAAATAGATTAAATGTCTTACATGATTCTTGACATATTTGATTCTTATCTTTATCTACAAAAGTAAATTTAAGCAGTTTATTACTCATTCAAGTGGTAAGAAAAAAAGTTATATGGCTAGTCAAGAAAATCAACGACCAAAATAGTAAAGATAGAAGCCCAAATTATCAAAATAACTTTTTCCTTCACAAAATGATTTGACTGTATTGACATAACCTGTGGGAGTCCTGCAAACACAAATTCCAATAAAACCAAACAGAAGGGCATGTTGACAAGAAGTGAGAATGGGATGACAGGGTGATAACAGAGCATCAAGTTTGTAGTGTTTAATCTCAGCAATCCTGAGATTGCTTCTTCCAAGATTGAACAAGCCCCAGGATAGTCAATTCTCAATACTCAAATTGCACCGTAAGACTTTATTCATTTACAGTACGTGCCAGGTACCACGTGCTTGGGGGCAAGTTCAGTCTGCCACTTAAGTAAGTTTTGGTCTTCTTACTAAAATGGGGATAAGGCCATTTATACAAGTTACTTAATATAGTGCCAGGCACTATACCAACTACTTTAGTAACTTTTCAGTCTTATCTATAAGACATATATATATATAGTGGTCTATTAAAAGCTTTCCCTAGAAACTATGGTTACAATTGAACAAGAAAGGAGTAAAAGGAAGGCTTATTTTTCTTTCTTTTTGTTTTTTAATATTATGCCACATGCATATATTATCTGCTCAAATAATTAATTACATTTTTGGGGGAAATGACCATAGATCAATGAAAATATTTTATGACATACTAAATAAAAATAAGTAGCGCATAAAAAAGAATAGTGTGATTGATTCAATTTTGTATAAAAGTATACATACACCTCTAATCATGAAGTATATATAAATAGAAGACTGAAACAGATATGAACAAAATTCTTACAATGGTTTTCTTTAGGTGGTAGTGATTCTGATTAATATTTATGTGGTCCTTTTTCTTTCTCTGATTAATATTTATGTGGTCCCTGCAATTTGTCTGTGATAAACCTGTATACATATGAAGCTCTGACAATTAAGTTTGCAAACTCATCCTGAAAAAAGTGCTACATACTTCATTGCTGAATACCACTACGGTCACCTTCGAAGTACTCACTTTGGGAAGCTATGCACTGACGCCAGCACCTAGTCCACCCTTCAAAGTAACTTTGGAACTCTTTTTCTGGAATGGCAAGCAGAGCTGTCATCACATTATCCTTGATGTCCTGAATGTCATCAAAATGTCTTCCTTTCAATATTTCCTTTATCTTTGGTTAAGAAAAAAGTCACTGGGGCCAGATCAGGTGAGTAGGGAGGGTGTTCCAATACAGTTATTTGTTTACTGGCTAAAAACTCCCTCACAGACAGTGCCATGTGAGCTGGTACATTGTCATGATGCAAGAGCCATGAATTGTTGGTGAAAAGTTCGGGTCATCTTTTTCGCGCAGCTTTTTCAGCACTTCCAAATAGTAAACTTGGTTGAGTGTTTGTCCAGTTGATACAAATTCGTAATCAATAATCTCTCTGATATCAAAAAAGTTTAGCAACATTGTGGCAACAAGTTCATGAACTCAATTGTCAGACCTCGTATATTCATAGTATACACAGGATAAGTAAAACAGTTTTTGAAAGCTAAATCAGATCATCTCATGATTATTTCACTCATTCCCATTCTCATTATTTTGATTTTTTGAAATTCCTGGTCCTTGGCTCTCACTTGGGGTTTTGACTCAAGTACCAGCACTCTCAACAGCACATCATCTTCTAGTAATCCCTCAAAGTAGATTTATAGAACTCCTTTGATCCTGTTATCCCAATATGAGAACACACTTTGCCAAGTCTTTGCTTTTTAGTGGTGAATGCCTTTTTAAAAATTGCCCAGTGAATCAGCAATGATTAAATAAATGGAACCATATGAAATATATCCATTAGATATATCTTTATCTATCCATGTTGTCTGGATGAATCCTCCTTTTTCAGAAATATGTGGGGAGGAAAGGCCGTCATTTATGCAATAAGGTCTGGAGGGGATTCAGAGAAAGTTCTCTGCTTCCTGAATATTCCAAACATACTGAATACTCTCCTCTAAGATTCATACTAAAAGCACAAATTGATGAGCTGAGAGCAGAGAGTCATCCAGAGCGGGAGGTGGGATTTCTCCAAGATGGGAGAAGAAGTCTCAAATGTTTCTGATCCCTAATTTCACACTCACACTAACATTGTATCATTCAATAAAAAGAAGTGAGATGACAATTAGGAAAAACTGAAAGTTCGTATTTGGTTTCCTTGGAAAGTATGCCAGCAGAGGTCACTAGTTATATTTAGAAAACCACGCATTTGCTTTGACATTTTGCAATCATCTTGGAAGTCTAGGATTTCAAAGGCTTGATTAGCCTGCACCTGCATATCCAGAAATATTCCGTGAATGTATTTATGAGTACCTATTATGTGCTGCTGTTCTAGGAGCTGAAGATCTTTTCAATAAACAGTAGACAAATCCCTGCCTTCGTGTGAACAGACAGACATTAATCATGTAAACAAATAAATTATATTATCTCAGGTGTTGCTAAGTTTCTGAAGAAGAAAAACTGCAAAGTGGTGGAGTGCCATTTGATAGAAATAGGTGTTTCAGCTGGGGAGGTCACGGAAGATGGCTCTGAGGAAGTGATATTTGAATTGAGGCCCAAATAATGAGAAAAAGACAATACTTGAAGATCTGAGAGAAGATACCAGTATAGCAATGCCTTTAACTCTTACAGGGACAGAAAGATGTGCCTGGAGCCCAGAGCATAATGAATGATTGGAAGTCTGGCAGGCAGGAAGTCAGAGAAGGAAGAGGGAACAGATCATAGAGAAGCTGCTTGAGAGATTGCATTATGTCCAGGTTGTAGTAGGAAGTCATTGGACGGTTTTAAGCTGGGGAGTAATGTGATATTGTTCATGCTCTGAAACAATGTAATGGAATCTTGAGAAGGGCAGGAGAGGAGGCTTGGAGTCTGAGGTTGTGAAACCTGCATATCAGTCACAAATTCTAGAATGTGAAACTTTATCCATTATGTAGATAATCTCCTATTTTCTTCTCATTGTTATAAAAGCAGCAATGGAAATGAGATACTTAGCCTTTATTCTCTTCTTCTTAAAATTGAAAAGAGTGTTTCTGTTTTCCAAAGTGGCACCCCTATAAGTTTCATTTCTATGCTCTCACCTGTATATCGTCTGTACCTTACTATACATGTGTTGCTGTTGCGACTATAGGAACAGAATTAAAATGGAGAACTGAATGCAGTATATCAGGTAATGTGATTATAACCCTCAACTTCATGAAGTATCCCAGCAGGGAAAGCCAGTATTAAACAAGTAATTAAAGGTCGTTGAGGGTGGTGAATTATATACAAGGTCTGTGAATTGAAAATTCACAGAAGATAAATTCACATTTATCTTCTAAAATAACCAAAGAAGAGTTAAAATGATAAGACATGGATGAAAGAAATTGAAGAAGACACAAATAAATGGAAACATATTATGTACTCTGGGATTGGAAGAATATTGTTAAAATGTCCATACTACCCAAAGCAATCTAAAGATTAAATGCAATCCCTGTCAAAATTCCAATGGCATTTTCATAGAAATACATCCTAAAATTTGTGTGGAACCACAACCACAAAACCCCCAAATAGCCAAAGTAATATTGAAAAGAGAAGAACAAAGCGTCCTGATTTCAAACTATACTACAAAGCTATAGTAATTTAAAGAAAACATATGACATTGGAATGAAAACCAGACACATAGATGAATAGAACAGAATAGAGAGCCTGGAAATAAGCCTACACATATATGGTCAATTAATTTATGAGAAAGAATCCAAGAATACAGAGTGAGGAAAGGACAGTGTCTTAAATAAATTGCATTGGTAAAACTGGACAAACACCTGCAAAAGAATGAAACTGGATCACTATCTTACACCCATAATCATGAAAAATGTTTTCTTCCTGAATATATATCATGTCATATCATAATTAACTAAGTAATAGCTCTTACGTAATGAGCAGGATATTCCTGAGGGTGAACTGATCAGAAAAGATAAACTAACTGAAGTACAAGCAGATACCACTCAAGTAAGTTCAGGAAGTGAACAATTGGGATATAAAGCATGCAGTACCTTCTACAATAACCAAACAAGAGTTAAAATTAAAAGTCATTTATTATCTCTTTGGCAATCTGCCTGGCAGCTCTTTCCTTCAAGGAGAGATTGGCAAATACATGGAGACACTATAGGTTAGAGGTATGTGATTAAAACCTGATGCTGAGTCCTTAAATTCTAGAGCAAATTAACTTCTGGTTTGAAGTTCAAAGATACTGTTTGTTCTGAAAGCGTTTATTACCTTAATTTTGCAACTGGTTAAAATTAGGCCTTGATTCAGAAATAGAGCATACAGCTTTCACAAGATTACTTCTGGAAAAAATAGAAAAAGATCTTGAAAATTGTTTGGAAGTTAATTTTGTCTCAAATCATGTAAATCCTAATTAGAAAATTTAAGATACCCAACTGCTTTTTTTCAATAGTCTATTTTATTTTATTTACTTATTTTTATTACTTTCAGGTGTACACAGCAATGTAACAGTTAGACATTTACACCCCTCATAATGATAACCCTCCCCCCAATCTATTACCCTCTGACATCATATGTAGCTGTTACAATTCCATTGACTCTATTCCCTATGCTGTACTCCACATTCAACCCAACTGCTTTTATAAGAGAAAACAATCTACTTTTGAAACTGGGTGAATTCTACAAATAAAAAAAAATGGCTTTTTAAGATTTCAATGAACTATTACTGGTTCAATACCTGGCACAGGAGATCTGGGGACATGCTGGGACATGTGTATCAGTCTGTGAGCATATTGTGAAATTAAGAATTTTATCTTAATTGTATAGAATATTAGAAATTCACCTCTACAAAAATACATTATTTAAAATAAATTTTTTTGTTTCCTTCAGGGAGGAGCAGGGAAGTTTGTAGAATAACAAGAAGAGAAAATAATTGTCTGTTTTAAACCTGTGTACCTTTCTCTTTTGATTTTTTTTTTTTTAAGAGCTCCGGAAGATTGTTATGATTAGACTTTTACTTTTGCTAGTGATGGTGAATATTTGCCAAAATAATATTTTTGAAAAACATCCTCATGGAGACTTGACCTTCTTAAACCTGCCTAAGAAGTCAGCTAGAAAGGGATTGATCCTCCCTAGTACAAATAATTCATTCTCCAGAGTCAATGTATCACACAGAAATTTGACTTCTTAAAACAAAATTCTATGCGAAATACTCCTGAACCAGTTACCTTACCCTGAATACCAGAAGCTTGAGTGCAATTCAGGTAGCAGTCACCCAGTGGAGATATTTAATGCATAGCAATCTTTAGAAGATTTGATTATTTAAGATTTTATGAACACAACAAGGTTAGGTATGACCGAATTCACATTGTGCCATGAATAATATGAACAATTTTTAAAACATTAAATAAAGCATAATCTATGCAAGAAAATACAAGTGATGGTTTTATTATTAATTTCTAGTTTATCCTTTACAAGGAGCTATACTGAAAGCCCTCAGCTATTTGTGGCTGACAGAAAAGTCTTTTCTTCGCATCATTTCTGGATCTCTGTTTTATTTGAGATGCCCAGGTTTTACTGAAGCAATCTGTTTCATGACACTCTTCTGGAAATCACTATCTCATGCCAAGGTTTTTATTAATATGCCCAAATTATTTATTCTGTGTCTATAACTATTCAAAGTTGGTTTTAAGCCCTGAGTCCTATCAATTGTTATCTTAAATATAGCTCAAAGAAGTCTATTTCTCTCTGTTGCCTCTGCCACCCCTAGGCCCAAGTCACCCTTAGCTATAACATATTAACTGTCTTAAACTTCCTACTCATTCTAATTGTCATTGCAGAGTCTCAGCTCCCGCTCCCCACACAAGAACGCAGGATATGGTGAGGCCAAAAAGGAACACCAAAGGAGCTATAGATAGGGGAGTCATACCTCTATATTCTCGCTAGTGGCTGGGTTGGAGACAGAGGAAGCAGGAGCCTCAATCTGCTGTTTGCTTCTCAGCCAACCAACCAACCAACCAACCAACCAACCAACCAACCAACCAACCAACCAATCCACTAGCTAGCTGCAATCTGCTGTCTGCTTCTCTACCAACCAAACAAACAAATAACCAACCAACCAAGCAACCCACCCACTAGCTAGCTACAATCCACGCTTGCTAGCATAACCATGGCAATTATATTAGTGGCTAATGGCTAACCAGTAATAGCTGATGGCCACCCAGCCACAGTGGATGGCCATCTGATTACAGATGATAGCCATCTAATAACCAAGCCAGCACCTTTCCACGTGAGGCTGAGAGTCTGGAAACTGCTCTCTGGGACTCTGTCCCCACACTAACTAGTCTCTCCACATTTCCCTAGTTCTCCTTCCTGCCACTAACACACTGTCATGTGGGGTCTCTGGTCCCGCCCCCTGGATAAGAATTCAGGATATGGTGAGGCCAAAATGGAACACAAACGGAGCCATGAATAGGGGGTTCATACCACTATAGTCTCGCTGGCGGCTGGGTTGGAGACACAGGAAGCAGGAGCCATGTGATCTGCAATCTGCCATCCATCCATTTCTCTGCCAACCAACAAACTCCACTTGCTAGCTGCAATCTGAGCTTCTCTGCCAACCAACAACCCCCTAGCATAGCCACGGCAGTTATATTAGTGGCTAATGGCTAACCAGTAACAGCTGATGGCCACCCAGCCACAGTGGATGGCTATCTGATTAGAGCTGATGGCCATCTAATAACCAAGCCAGCACCTTTCCACCTGGGGCCAAGAGCCTGGAAACTGCTCTCTGGGACTCTGTCCCCACCCACAGTCTATTTTCCAGGCAGCAGTTGGAGTGATCATTTTAATAGGAATCTATGAGCACATAACTATTTTACTTTAAATATCTCGTGTAATTTCACTGCACTTAGATAAATTCACCACCATCAAAACCATCCCCTCCCCTCGCACCTCTCACTCCAAAACCGAAACTTCAGTTCATTCAGATTCTGCTTGGAATGAATGCAAATACATTTTTATATTGGGAAAGACAAACATCTTTATGAGATTATCTTCCCACCCAAGAATATAAAATATCTCTGTATTCAAGTCTTTTCATTAGTAAATTTTATAATTTATAAAATCATTTTATTATAATTTATAACTAGTCATTTTATAATGTTCTTTGCATAAGATTTTAATTTCATTTTCCTTCCTTATTTAATTTATTAATATTTTAAATTCATATTTTAAAGCCTTTATCATTAGTGTGATATGGTAGCCACCTGTGTCTGCACGCCACTCGAGGGGAGGGCTCAACAAAGAAATAATGGCTTCCGCCAGCTCCCCGCTCTGGAAGAAAGCTGCCCCGCTAGCCCTCTGCCTGCAGCCAGACAACTCAGTTCCTCACAGTATGTCCCTGGTGCCTTTTGAGCTGCTACCCCAGCGCTGTAGCTCAGAGCAAGGGATTCTGTCAGTGAGTAAGTCTGTGTGTGAGCCCTTTAAGAGAAGCACCTAGGACTGCAGCCACTCTCACCTCACTCAGCCACAATCTCTGCTGGTTTTCATAGTCAGAAGTTTTGGGGACTTCTCTCCCCAGCAATGGAACCCTGGGCTGGGGAGCCTGGTGTGGAACTGGGACCTTTGCTCCTCCCAGGGGTACCTCCATAGCCAAGATATCCCTCCTGACTTTTAATGGTCACAGGTGGGTGTGGGTCCAGCCTGTTCTGTGTCTTTGCTCCTCCTACCAATCTCGAGGTGGCTTCTTCTGTATGTCTTTACTTGTACGGCTTTGGTTCACTAGGCTTCAGGTGATTCTCAGTGATGGTTGTTCTATAGTTTAGTTGTAATTTTGATGTGGTCGTGAGAGTAGGCAAGCACAGTATTTACCATCTCTGCCATCTTGACCAGAATACCCCTTCAACTAGAATTTTATTTTAAATAATTTATTGGGTTTTGTTTAACATCAAACTTCCACACTAATCTTTAGGCACATAACAACCCTCTCTGTCATGATCACTTTTGTATCCCTGCACCTAGCAAATTCCCCAACATGTTGTAAGCACTCCAGGAATATTTGCTGAAAGAATGGATAAATGAGTGAGTCGCAATAGCTTCCTAAGAAGTTTGATGCTAATTCCTTATTGCCCAAGGAACAGCTGCGATATCTAGGAAGCTACCTGTGATTTTGCTCTTTGATATTCAGCATCCCTTGGGAAAAATGGTGTTCTTTTTTGTTTTTCAATCACTTTTTGAAGGGGTGTGATGTTGTAATTGGGGTCTGTACTGAAAAAAAAATTTCTCCCATTGAATAAAAACACAATAATTTCTTATCAATTGTTTAGAGCTTAACAATGTCATGCTCTTAAACAATTCATTCTAAATCAATTTCAGTCATATTTGAATACAGTGGATATCATTTCTTAGCATCCTCTTCACTCCTCTTCTCCATCTACATTCCCCATATCCAAGCTGATGCATCAAACGTTTCCAGAGCTTGTACCAGGCAATGTGTTAAGTGCTTTATGTCTAGTAAGTATTTAGTTCTCACAACAACCCTGGGAGGGAAGTACCAATATTATACCAATTTTGCAGATGTGAAAGCCAAGGCTAAAGTTAGTGGATTACTTCAGAGTCATGCAGCTAACAAGTGTCAGAATCATGATTTCCAAATGCAGTCTGGCTCTAGAATCTGCACTCCTAACCACTGTGGCTTAATCACTGCTTTTTCTCTTAAGCCTCATAAATATCTCCAGAATTCTTCCACTTCTCTACTTCTCCACCACCGCTCTAGTCTAAGTTACAATCATCTCTTGTAATGATTGCCAGGATCCACTGTTGCTACTTGACAAATGAAGTGCTTTTTAAAAAATGCAAATCTGATCAAATCTTAGCCTCAGAATTCAGATCCTAAACCTGGGTTACAAGATCTTACAGAACACAATACCTGTGTACCTCTGCAGAATTTTTTTTAACTTTTTTTTTTAGATATAATTGACATACAACATTATATTAGTTTCAGATGTACAACATATTATTTGATATTTCTATATATTGTGAAATAATCCCTGCAATAAGTCTAATTAACATGCATCACCACACAGTAACATTTTTTTCTTTTGATGAGAGCTTTTAAGATCTACTCTCTTAGCCACTTTCAAATGTGCAATACAGTATTATTAACTATAGTCACCATGCTGTACATTACATCCCAGGACTTATTAATTTTACAACTGGAAATGTGTACATTTTGACCCCTCCACCCATTTTGCCTACCTACCTACCACCTCTTACCTCTGACAATCACCAATCTGTTCTCTGTACCTATGAACTCTATTTTGTGGTTTGTTTGTTTGTTTTTTAGATTCCACATTATAAGTGAGATCAGACAGTATTTCAGTATTTGTTTTTCTCTGGTCTGACTTATTTCACTTAGCATAATGTCTTCAAGTTCCATCCATATTGCTGCAAATGACAGAATTTTATGGCTGAACAATATTCCGTTGTATATATATATTAGAGGTAGAAACAAAATGTAATAAATCTTTAAGTTTTAAGTAAGCTTATGATGTTTCTTTGCAAAGCCCTTGGCTAGTGTGTGTGTGTGTGTGTGTGTGTGTGTGTGTGTGTGTGTGTGTGTGCTAATTTTGACTACTGTTAAAAATATCTTGTGCATTGTTCTTAGAATTATGTAGCTCATTAGAAATGACCATTTAAGTCTTTGTGAATTGAAAGCACCAGCTGCCTGGTATCAAGTGGGAGTCGCAAATTCCAGGCAGCCATCTAGTTTCTCATTGCTAAGAGGACTTCCCCAGCAACCATGAGTGTTTTGTAATGTGGGTGACCAAATATCATGTAAGTAGAACAAACGAGATAACCTGGGAAGTGAGTTGTCATCACTTTCTGATTATTTTTTTTTCCTCTTGGGAGAAAAATTCCCTATATTACTTAACCATTATACACCTCAGGGTGTTCTATATTTCTTAGAAAGTTGTTTTCACCCCAAACCAGATTCATCTCAGAATAATCTCATCACTTACATGTCTGTTCTTTTCTGATCCTATCAATAAAATTTAATTAAATCTATCTTCTAGGGATGTAAGAATTTGTTTTTCCTCCATATCCCTCTGTTAAACCTATTGGTTGTATGTTGTATAGTCCATTCTCTACTTTCTGAGCACAGACACAGTAATATAGGACATTTAAAGAGAATGGTGGTTCTTCTATCATTAGCTTCTATGAGTTTTAAGCAGTAATCTAGAAATAAGGAAACACACATCTCAATGCTAGACTGAAACATGGTGTCTATTCAGAAACAGCCTGTTGCATGCACTTGAAAAGAGACACAGAATTTATTTCTTATAATAATGCTCATTGCATATTATATAATGAAAATATCTTATATAGTATAACATTTACTAAAATCTCAAAGCTTCACAAGGGAAAGTACTAGACCTTGAAAAAGTTTTGGAAACTGACTTCTATAAACAATAGCAAGTAGCTCTTACAATTCTAATGACCTAGTGGCATGGGTTGCTTCACTTTATGACCCAGGCAAGAAAATTACAAAGAAAGCAAAAATTATTACTAGAACATTAAGAATATCTGTAAAGGACACTTCATAAAAGAATATAGCTTTTTCTGTTATTTTCCCACAGTGTAGGAAGCTGAAAAAAAGTGAAACGAGACAAAATTAATTTATCAGAATTTCTGAAGATTTTAATGCCCTTGCTATTATTTTTTACATTAAAAGCAATTTTTAACCTTTTTTTTTCTTTAAAAACTTGAATAAACAATACATTCACCTGCTTCAAAAACCATAAAGTATGGTACCTAAAACGCTCCCTTTCATGTGCCCAGGTCTCACAACACTCTTCTCCGGCCATCACCTATTAACTCTAAAGGTACACAGACTTCTACGTAGCTTTACAGTTTCTTGATGAACAAATATAAAATATGTTCATTTGTTCCTCCATTTTCCTGCAGGCAATTCTTTTCACTTATCAATAAATCTTTCTGTATTGATCTGTGGAGAGTATGCTCGTTCTTGTACACGATGGAATAGTATTCCATTGAGTAAGTAGATAAACTTTAAGTTTTCTATTCATAGATATTTCAGTTGTTTACTATGTGTTGCTGTTATGAACAATGCTTTCTGGCTAAACTAAAACATCCACTATGTTATTCTTGTGCTAGTATGTAGAATTAATGCTGGAACTTCTAAATCAAGGGCATATGCTTTTACAGTTCTCATAGATATTGCTCAATTGCCCTCCAATTGATAAGAATTATATCAATTCATGCTCCTTCCAGCAATATATGAATTCCATTTCCCCACAGACATGCTGCTAGCATGTGTTATCAAACATTTGGATTTTTCCTATTAGGTGAAGAATGGTATATTAGTATACTTTTAAGTTGCACTTCTTATGAAAGAAGTAGAGAAAGTTTTCACGTTTCATAGTAACTTGCTTTCTTTTTTGTAAACTGTCTATTCATATCTCTTTGATTATTTTTCTATGGCATTTTAAAAATCATTTTTTAAGAAGTCCATATACATTAGGAAGATTCACCCTTTGCCTGTGATATGAGTTGATATTTCTCCCTAAGTTTGTTTTTGTCTTTGACTTTGCTTATGTTGTTTTTCCAAGTAGGCAACTTTTTTATTTCCTGGTTGAATTGAACCAGTCTTTTCTAAAATGACTCTAGATTTGGAAATTTATTTAGAAATGTGCTACCAAGTTCCAGGTAATAAAGGAATGTACCATATTTTCTTTTAGAACTTACATATATATTTTTCTTTCTGTATTTAAATATTTGATTCAGTTTGGAATTGTCCTGGTTTAGGATGTGAGTCACCTATACATTTTTTTCCAATCATGCTGTTGGGTTATTCATAATCTTTCAACTTATACAAATCTTATTTTCTAAATCATCTCCATAAAGTATCTCTCAGTCCACAAAGATTTACCTCTCAGAACTGTCATGACACTTGGGATTTTACTACTGTACTGTTGTTTTATAATAATAATGTGTGTGTGTAGGGTTTTACAGTTTCTGAAGTTATTTCCTACATGTCATCTCATTTATATCCTTATTCACTACATTTTAAGAAGAATGTGACATTCTGATCACACGGACTTGAAGAAAAGCCATGACTCTGCAAAGTGGACACACGTGTAATTCTCTGTGACTATAATAAACATATAAATGTCATATTACTGCAACTTTATATTTTATTTCCTTGAAGACATGGACTATATCTTCTGTCTTTCCACCATAGCAACTAGAAAAGTTATTTATACCGAACACTCAATAAACATTTGTTTATTGGCTAATTTTATGTATTAATATTATGGCTTCTCCTGTTAATTTTCTGCTTAATTTTGTTCACATAGACCTGTTTGATCCAAAGTGGCTTAATTTTGTTCACATAGAGCTGTTTGATCAAAACAGGATTTCTGGTCTCCTCGGATCTCCCAGTTTTCTAAAACAATGATGAGTGTTTCCATATTGGAGCTCCACTAATAACAGGAATCAAGTTGAGTCAGATATTAGAATGGAAAATGTAGTGGTTTTCCCTCAAAATACCTGCATTTGATTTAAGAAACTTCACTAAGGCAAAATCCAGATATAAGTGAAAGAATTTAATATATAGCAATTGGAGGACAGTAACCAGGCAATAAAATGGGGTAGTGGAAAGGAGAATGTGTCAGGATTTTAGGACATTTATTATTTTTATCACTTAGCATCTGTTTTCCCCCAATATCTTGTCATAATACCTTAAATTTCTTCTGGGACCCATCCCCTCCACCATTCTCAGTTCATGGGTTTTGACTCCAAAAAATCCAAGTCATTAGCCAGTGAGAGCACTGCACCTCCTAGTCCATGGAGACAGGTTCAAGGATTGCATTTGTCTCAGTGAGAGCTAATAAGATGCAATGAGATATTTTTTTGGAGTTTCCAGAAAAGTAGTAGATACGGTTTTCTACTAGACCTGAACATGAGAGAATGTAAGACTGGAGTTGCTGTAGACAATTTGCCACCGCACAGAACCTGAAAATCAAATAAATATGCAGAGGAGAGAAAAGTTAGAGACTTGGAGAAAAGGTTGATATTTCTGGTGACTTTTTTTGTTCCTGGATGTCATCTTGCTTAACGTCTGTTCCACTTCTAGGCTTTTCAGTTAGATGCACCAATAAATCCTTCCTCCTTTTTGTTTTGTTTTGTTTCAGCCAGTTTGAAGGAATACTAAAAAAATAGATCCAGAAACTAGCTTGTTTGCATCTGGGTGAATCAGATTAGCACTTGGTTCTCAATTCGTCGTCTGTATAATAGCTTAGGCTAAGGTCACTTCCAATGATAAAATCATATGAGATAAAATTTCTTTTATGGATAAACTATGTCCGTCCCAAACAGTGCATGATTTTTGCACATTGGATATTGTCCGATGGAATGTCTGAATCCACGTATTAACTCATCAGGTGTCACTGGGCATCGTCTATTCATAGGGAATGTTAGCCATTTCCTACTCTTATAAGAAAATAACTAAAGTGTTCCAAGGTTGAATATGTGAGGACTCAATTTTTTTCTTGATTTTATAGCATCTCATTTTGCAAATTATCATTCATGTCTATCTCCTCAATTGCATAAAAAGTTATTAACTAAAAGGTGCTTTGCATTTGGGTTTGTTCCCAATAAAGTCTTATAGAATGCATCACTAAGAATCAGATTTGGCTAGCTGAGACAGATACAGCAATAGGAGTTTATTTCCTCCGAATGTAAAGTAATTTGGAAGCAGTCTATAGCTAGTATAGTCTTTCTATGAAAACCAAGAACCCAGACTTCTTCCAACTCTTGGCTCTCCCATCCCAAGCGTTTTGTCTTTCTGCTGTTGGCCAATCACAGCTAATAAATTTGAGATTATGGTCTTTCCCTACTTTTGGCATTATAATGTCTATTCTTCTGTATGGTAGTGGGAATGTGGGAATATGTGGTCATTTTTTTTTTTTTTTTTTTGTCCATGTCCTTATTTGGCAAAATAAAAAGTTGGCAAATTTATGTGGAGGCTCCCTAGCTCCCTCCTCACAAGTACTCATTTCCCATCCCTGACAAAGTTAAAAAAAAAAAAAAGAATTAAACTGGTTCATCAAATTTTGGCTTGGAAACCAGGGGCTTATTGTAAATCAGCATTCAGATAGAAATTGAAAAAATGAATTAGAGACATAAATAAAAATAACCTTTCTCCTTACATGTAGATTTAATCATCATACCAAAAGATTGAGTCTTTTTGGAAATGTGACCTGAGAAATGTACTTAATACCTGTGTCTCAATCTCCCTT
The DNA here is from genome assembly GCF_057876585.1 of Rhinolophus sinicus. Taxonomy (NCBI): domain Eukaryota; kingdom Metazoa; phylum Chordata; class Mammalia; order Chiroptera; family Rhinolophidae; genus Rhinolophus; species Rhinolophus sinicus. The sequence continues at coordinate 35,733,746 of NC_142501.1, forward strand.
TCTGTAATATGGGAATATCTCCATAATATGTGGGGAACATTAAATGAAAGAATGATGTCAATATTATTTTATGAACTCTGATACAAAAATGTAGCAATAACTAATATTATGGCAATATAGTACATTGCTTAAGAGCACAGATTAAGAACATGCCTGGGTTGAATCCCAACTCTGCTACTTAGTGGCTGAGTGACATTTGCATGCTTGTTTTAGTCTCCTCATCTGTAGAGTGGGAATTTAACTATTTACTTTAGAGAAGTGATTTTCAACCAGAGGCAGTTTTCTCCCCAGGAGACATTTAGCATGTCTGCAGACATTTTTGGTTGATACAACTGCTGGGAGGAATGTGTTAACTGGCATCTAGTGGGAAAATGCCAGGGATGCTATTAAACATCCTACAATGTGTCATGCCATCCCCAACACAGAATCATCCAGCCCCAAATATGACCAAGCATTGTGGTATGAGTTTTACATATTCTCATTTAATTTACATATTGAATGTATTATCACTATTTATCATCACTATTTCTGAGGTGATAAAACTGAGGTGTGGGAGTTAAGTAGGTAACTAGCCCTAAATTAGAGTTGATGATTGAACCAGCACTGAAATCCAGGTTTACATGATAACAAATTCCATGTTTTTTAACACCACCTAAACTGACCCCTAAAAAATGTACATAGTCTTTGTTAAAGGAAGTATGCCTTAAGTCCCTCTCTTAAGCCCCATATTATGCTGTGTCCCAGAAGCCTGGATCCAGATAATTCAGCAAACAAACTTTTTTTTCTTCGTTAGCAAATAGAACTAACTACAACAAAGTTAATTCCAATTTTAGACATGTTTTAGAGGTTCTTCTTTTCATAGAATAAAATGAACTTCCTTGTAAATGTCATCCATAGGCTCCAGTTCCTTCTTCAGTTGTAACCTTAAAATGGTAACCACAGAATTTTAGGGCAGTGAAAATACTGTTTTATTATAATAATGGATACATGTCCGTATGCATTTGTCCAAACCCATAGAATGTACAACATCAAGAGTGAACCCCACTGTAAACTATGGACTTTGGATGATAATGATGAGGCCAATGTTAGTTAGTTCATCGATTTTAAATGTCCCACTCTCATGAGTGATGTTGATAGTGGGGGAAGTTATGCATGTGTCGAGGCAAGTGGTATATGGGAAGTCTCTAACTTCCTCTCAATTTTGCTGTGAACCTAAAACTGCTCTAAAATAAAAGTCCCTTAAAAGTGGTAATCACATTCTCAGGACAAGGACAAAATCATAGCACAGGCTGTGACAAGGACTTTTTGTGCTGTTTGGTGGGAGGAGTATATAAGATGAAATGCAGATAATAGAAGTTAGGGAAATTTATGAGGTGGGGAAAGAATTATTTGAAAAACTGACTGAAATCTTTCAGAAACCATGAAAGGAGGAATTCTAGAAACAGAAGAACACTACAATAGTTTTATTTGTTCAGTGACTCATATTGCAAGCATTAAACCAAGCACGGGCTTTGATTCTGTGAGCCCAGATTCACATATTTAGGAAGATAAAAGCAAACTGTAATCCATGTACATGAATGGACACTAAAGGCTCATGGTTGATCACATTGTAGCTTTTAAATTTCTACAGCCGAGAAGCCTGAAGTCACAGGTCTTTGAGGTCCTTCTGGATGTCCCAGAGGGTGTCTGCACTTTTCTTGAGTTGAGCAACCTCATCATCTTTCAGTTTCTGGTTTATAACACTGGTTAATCCCCGAGCATTCAGGATGCATGGAAGGCTTAGGAAGACTTCATTCTCAATGCCATACATCCCCTGCCAGACAAGAAAAGCATTTAGATGAAAAAATGAAATCACAGGTAAGAATGATCACAGGTCCTATGTTTGAACCGAAGGAACTGTAGGAAATTTGACAAGCACAAACTCACTCTTTAATTTTCCTCACTTACAGCCCCGTATTTCCCTAATATTTGTGTTTTGAATTAGGTTTCGTGCATAGAATATACAAATATACACTATGATAAAACTAGAAATGTGTAAGTAATAAGTACTTTATTGAACTTACGGACACCTCTTTCTCTTAGATATACTTGAACAGAATTTGATATGGAAGTCTTCAAATTAAATTGCATTCAAATGTGTTTCTTAATGGGCTACTTTTTTGTGAAATCTGGTTTCTTAAAATCCTTTAATTAAGAAGAGAATTTCAGGTGGTAGCCAACCTAGAATGTCCAGAATAGTGGTTGGAGGCTACAGAAAGACAGGATTCTTACAACACCCAAGAGTTGCTGACAAAAACAGTACAACTTCCAAAACACTTTACTAATTTGTATAAAGTAATTTATTCACAGGGTCAATCTAACTACATAATTAATAAAATCAGTTAATTATATTAAACAAATTACTATATTTTTAAAAACTTTTAGTTTCTAAAATGTTTGTACATACACCAAAGTAGAGAGAATAAACAAATTTTTATATATGCCATCCAAGACTCAGCAATTATTCAATTTTACCATACTTGCTCTTTAAATTTTTGTTATAGTATTAAAAAACAAACAAACAAACAAAAAACTGACACCATGTTTTACCCCAGATTCTTCTATATTTATCTCTTTTTAACACTTTTTTAATCTATTGCATCCCCGTCCCATTACTTGTTCACCCCTGCCATTGACTTGTGGAAAATGAGTCAGTTATCTTATACAATGTTTTAATACAATTTTAGTTTTATTTTTTTTAAAATCAATTTCTACTTAACTATTTCATGGCTTTTAAATTAAACTAAATTTGCTAAGGCATCAAGTGCTGCATCAAAGGCAATCTATAATTTAATATACCAACTTGAAATGAAACTATAATATTTATTTAACTGAGCATCTATTTTGAGAATGTGCCAAATAAGATTAAGAGTTAATATTTAATTTGCCATGTCATACAAAGGAGAATTATAAAAAAAATTATTCGATGTCTTAGCCTCTACAAGTTTGTGCTCTTGTTGTCCTGGACTTTACTGAAAAAGGAGAAAAGTCCCCATAAAACTTGAAAGATACAGAGGTCTCTATGGACTGAGACCATGTCTTGTCTGTCTTTAAATGAATCTATTTATAAAATACAACACTAGAGATCATTTTCTATTTTGTAAGTTTCATACCTTCACCATAGTTGACACTGGATGAATCCTGGATAGATTTTTGAATATGGATTCAATGAGGTCAGCCACACTTAGCCCAATAGCCCAGTTGGTGTATCCTTTTAGCTTGATGACTTCATAGGCGCTAAGAAAAAAATGTATATCATAAAAGAGATCATTGAAATCAAACTCAACAGTTACTAAAACTAGACTCTTTGGGTTTGATTCTTACTATGTCTCTTATTAATTGCATAATCTTGAGTAAATTATTTAACCTTCCCCGTCTCTTACAGAAGAAGTGTCCTCTTCTGTAAAATGAGGATAACAATAGAATCTATTTCATAAGTTTACTAAATGCATTCACATATATGTAAAGTGTTTAAAACTTAAACACTACAAGAGAGGTACTACGTAAACATTTTGATAAATGTAAATAGCTATTGTGTAATATAATGTAGTCACAGTGGTAAAAATGTACATTTTCCAACAAATCTTATTCATAAACATGAATATTTCCAAAGATATTAATGAAATCAGGAAACAATGAAAGTAAAAGAATTTCACATTCAAAGTACCTTAATTTTGAGGTCCCACTTACTTACCATTGTGATCTAAAATACTATGACCAACTAACTTAAGAGCAAAGTGATGACAATACCTTGCCTGGAAATTTTCTGAGCACAAATTGTACACCTCAAAATGCACAAAGGCACTGGTACTTGAGAGATAGCAGTAGTAACTGAGTATTAGGAAATTGGGATTTAATTCAGTTCCATATTTGAGATAGCAGTCTTGTTACAATCCTTTGCAAATAACAGCTAACATTTATTGAATGCTTATCAATCATAAGTGTGTGCGTAGGGGTGTGTGTGCGCACTTTTACTCAATATTTACAATAATTCTATTACCATCTAACTTTACAGAGGAGAAAACTGAGATACAACTTAAAGGTTAAATGGCTTCCCTAAGACTATATAGTTAGTGTCAGTGCCATGACTTACACACAAGCTCATATTCTTGTCTCTTGTCCATTGTTTTATAATAAGCATGACGGTCACAGAGAGGATGATTAGTAACAAAACAGACAGTTAAAAGAAAAAGAATTCAAGAAAAAAAATGGAGGGAAAGTGGGACATCTTTAGTTGAGCGTGGAAAGGTAAATACAGCATAGCTTAAATATTTTCAACAATCAATCAACAAGTATTTATTTCAGGCAATTATGAGACTAATTGTGTCTAGGTTTATCTTTCTAAATAAGCCAGCTTTATCTGTCAATAGGACTCATTTTGAAAGCCCTTCTCACTTGTTAATTCCATGTTTTGCTCCTTACCTTTATAAGAGAATTTCTCTAGGAAAACATTTGCTTTTCCTAGGGGGACTGGTGTAGCAAATTTGACCAGCTTAAGTTATTCTTCTCTGTTTCAGAAGATAACAACTGCATATTTCTATAGTAAGAGTTTATCTGGGAAGGCAGTCATGGAAACTGTTTATAATTTTATCCAAGTAAAAATGAAATTAATTGTCTGAAACCCTTTCCCACTAACCTTTCAACCACCATCTTATGCACTTCCTTCCAGTTTTCACTATCATTGTCTGTTCCCATTTCTGGATTCAGTTCCTGGAGAGAAACACCGGCCACGTTCACTCCACTCCACACAGCCACTGTAAAAAACAACACACAATGTTATGTATTTCTGACACTATTTAAAAAAATATTTTCTTCTCTTAGTTAAGATTTCACCTCTGATGCAAATTATCCACTGGAACTGCTCCAATGACAACTGACGTATACGTCCCCCAAAAGGCTGACATTTGCTTTCAAATAGCCACACATCTGATCTTTCAACTTTCAACCATTTTGGTGCAAAACAGAATTACTGTGTCATATTAACAGAGAATAGGGAATTCTTGCTTTTCTCTAGGTTTGTAAAGTCTTAAGGGATTCTAGTTCAGGATTTTCCTAAACTTTTGGTTTGAGAAATTCTCAATTTTCCTCCTGCTTATTTTTCTAACATAAACCCCGTTCTTTCTGGAGGTTAAAAAAAAAAAAAATCTTTGGCTAAGACCCATATATAATTAAAGTATCTCCTCATGCCTCAAGTTCAATCTATTTCTTGAAGGAAACTTCATGTAACCACAATGTATTTTTCTGCTCTTAACTGGATCAAATATTCTCTCCAAGAATGCCTCCAGCGTCAAAACAGACAAAGGTGTTGTCATCACTGCCAGTACCGTTTGGTGGCTTTGATGCACCAAAACAACCGCCTACACCTCCTGCCCATCTGAAAGCACATATTGAAGATCTAAGAATACAAAGATAAATATAAGACATGTTCTGTGCCACTGACAAGCTCAGAATCTACTGAGAGAAATAAGGAAACTAAAGCAATGGGATAAGCTCTCACAGAAGTATAGAGAAAGTATAATCTAACTTAAATAAGGGTCTACTGAGTGTAAGAGAAAAAAGAGTGTCCGAAAGGGCTACAAAACATACGCCTTTCAATCAGTCCATGAAAAATAAGTGTGTGTTCCTCAAGGACCTTTGGAGCACTGCAGACTGAGGAAATATGAGCCAAGGCATGTGGGGAAGTCACTGCGCTTAGAACCAGCTAGGAAGGGCAAAGCTGCCTATGGCCCAGCAAGACCTCCATTTAGTCTACAACTTTTGTGAATTCAGGCTAATTGTGGCGATAACTAGGGCATTTTTATGGTCTTTGAAAGCTATGGGATCTATATAATCATGCCATAATGAGCATGGTTTAATTCTCTTTCATTTCATGTACGTAATATAGATCAGTATGGAACTACGGGGAATGCAGAAGTTTTGGAAAAAATGACACCATGATGAGTGAACAGAACATTGGACAGGAATCAGAAGATACGATTCGAGTTGTAGTTTTGCTACTAACAAATGAATCTCCAAACAAGTCACTATGCTTGCTTCGCCTCAATTTTTTCCTCATTAAAATGCAAGCCTTGAACTAGAGGACATCACTTTCAGATCTATTGTTCTAATTATGTTTGTAATAACTAGCATTTTTTTGAACTTTCATTCTGACCAGATATTGTACTAGATACTTTGTACAAGAAATAAATTCAGACAAATCCTTGGATACGAAAAACTTGAAAAAAGTGGTACAATGTGTCAGAAAAAAATCAGCATCATTATATAAAAAATCACAAAAGCAATAATTGTAAGACCAAATTCTTATCATTCCAAGGTAAACTCTTTACCAAACTCCCACTAAATTCAAAGGGAAATTTACACCTTAACCTTTTAGGGAGAAAATAGCTTCTTGCATATTGGGTGGAAATAAATTTAGTAAAATACAGATTATCATTATCATTATTAATATTAAAGTTTTAGATTATTAATTTCATGCCATCAACCTATTCAATGTATAAAATTCAATGTTTAATAAATAGGTTTAGAATTATGAAATACGATCGTAATTGTTCATAAATGTTTTTTATATAAAATTGGAACAGAACATTAATTTAAATAAAGAGAAATAGCAACTTAAAATGAAACATTTAGAATGAATTGTTTTTAACTCTTTCGAAACAAACCATTATAAAAGAAATGCAATATAATTTTAATGTTGGTCTTTTCACAATTATTAAGTTATGTCCAACAAGTCTATTTAAATTGCTAAAGAAATTAGTTGAGAGAGTTACCATATGGTCTCTTACTACTTAAACGATTGATCGTTATGATTAATGGCTTATTAAAAATCAGGTTTCATTTGAAGCAAGATTTATTTTACATAATCAAATAGTAGACACTGGTTATTTAACAGCGTTTGTTACCCAATTCATTCCTCCTTCAATAAACATGATGCTTATCATAGCCCTGACCACTGAAAGGCCTAGAAGCGAGGACATACCAGGAGAAGGAGCACACCTATCCCAGACCATGGTTTCTAATTGCCATTCCCCTTAAAAGGAAACAGGGGCTCACTGAAGAAACAGATGATTCTACTGCTGGTAAAGGGAAAGTACAAGATGAACCTGGTGCACTTTATTTTTCCAGAAAGCAAGGAAGGGCTCAAAAAATGGTGAGGCATGTCAAAAAGACATGGGGGGGCCGGCTTGAAGAGCCTGTTACTTGACAAATCTGGGACAATTCGGATGTTACAATAATGGTGACAGAACCTAAGCGAATGGAGTAAAAATCTGAGTCTACATTGATATACATAAATGAATAATAATAAATGGAGAAGAGAAAGCTCTCTCTTAAAGTAGAATCCAAATTAATATAGAAGAAATGATGGGGTTAGAATATCCTATTTGACATTTATCATTGTAATATTTAACAAAGAGTCATTAATTTATAGTAAACTTAGCAAGTAAAAAACTGATGAAGAATCCATTTCAAAGTTAACCCCCACAAAGTATTTATTTGTAATGTTAAGTATGTGAAAATTTAAAAACAAACAAAAAATTCAGAATGGCAAGAACAATACCATAAAAACTCGGTAAATATTGTCTTTTTTTGTTTTTTGTTTTTTACCACTTGAGTCGCCATGTTCTCCCAAAATCCATCCATGGCAGCTGCTGGGATGAATGCCAAGTTTTTCAGCCATAAGGTAACGAAATCTAGCAGAATCCAAATTACATCCACTTCCAATCACACGGTGCTTGGGTAATCCACTTAGTTTCCAGGTAACATATGTGAGAATATCCACTGAAATTTTTAGAAATAATATATGTAAGTAAATCAAAACTGATTTCAACTGTTACGTCAATTAGTGGGTATCCTGGCTTCTTCCTCTCTCACTTCCCCATTCCCCAAATGAGACGTGGCCAGAAAGATGTAAATACTTGGACTTTCCAGAGTTAGAGATAATGGGAGTTAGAGAGACAAGAAAAAACCTTTAAGCTTTATATTAAGATAAATTGTAACACATAAATAAAATGCAATATTGTGGTTTTTAACTTATGTTATTACTTAAAACAAGAATACGTAAAAACCTTGCAAATTAATTAATTTACCATATGTGGAAAGGAAGAGGAAAAGGGTTGAATCAAATCATCACTTAATTTCTTCCATCCAATTCTAACATTCCTTCATTGTTAATGCCATCCAATTCTAACATTCCTTCATTGTTAATGGCTGTCATCATAAACTAAAAGCCATTGGTTACTACATTACCCAGGCATGCTACTATAAATTTTCTTGGGCACAGGTACTATTTATTCAGTAAACAATTGTGACAATACAAGGTAGTAACATTTCCTGTTGTTCATTGAAAGGACATGTACGACAGCCTTTATTCTGTTGGGGGGAGCCCTGAGACTACACAGAGGCAAGACCTGCTGGTCTAGACAGGTTCACAGTACTTACAGGCTAAGCTACACATAAGGAAGGCAAGGGGTTGGAGTTTCCACCCGCACACTCATATATATATACACTGGCTAAGATACTTAATGGTCATTTTGGACTACATATTATAAACTCTACTTTGGCAACTTGGATTTAGTGGGAGTGACTCCCTGGAGAGTTAAGATTTCGAAACAATACCTAGAAAGTTACATAACCAGTTACATTAATGTGTGCTTTAGGGCACAGGATGCAGAAATTTCATATATGCCAGCTACTTGTAATTCCTGTTCTGCATCTACAGAGGGTACCAAAAAATGTATACACATTTTAAGAAAGGAAAACTGCATTAAAATTGTAATAGTCAATATATACTGATAACAAAAGATGATTACAAGTCATGTTTGACTTCTGCAGTTATAGGTGCTCAAAGTGGTTACCATCAGTGTCCAGACACTTCTGATTACCGCAAACTACTGCTTGAGCAACACTGACCAAAGTGTTAATATCTCTTAAAATGTGTATACATCTTTTTGGCACCTCCGGTATTTGTTACTATATACTTATGAGAAGTTTTAGATGAAAGATTAAACTATTTTGTAAATGGTAATCCAGGATTGTACAGAATAAGAATACTAAAATAATCTCTGTCCTTGCTGGCTAGCAACTCTCAATATTTCATAAATTATAAAGATTCCCCTGGCTCTTATCCACAATCTTTCTCGATGTGAAGTGTCAGAGATAATCAGTTTTACCATTTTATTAATGCATGTATTCTGCTCACCAATAAACAATAAGTTTGGTGGCAAAGTACAGACAAAAGAAGTATGAAATAGAGAGTGAATTTTGATTCTTTAGGCTAAAAAATTGCAATTTTTCTAAACAGTGTTAAGTTACAATATTTGGTGTTGGTACATATTTGTCCATCAATATAGTCTATTTCTATCTTTAAACCTGGGCTGATTAATGCCTTTCTAAACTCTTTTCAAATGCAATTGGATTCAATTTTGAAGAGTTTTAGAGGTAAGGACACTAGAATCCATTTTCTGGAAAACAGAAGGTCAAATATGCTAAAATATTTCTTATAAATTGAAGCCATGTTCAAACATTTTATTATACATCCCAGGATAATCTTTACAAAAATATTAAAACCTTTTTGATACTACAACCAACCTAGATAAAACAAACAGATAAAATTACTTTATATAAAAATTTTCTGGGATTTTTAAACAGTTGGCCTGGGATCGTGCCATTTGTTTTGCAAACATCACTCTTTTGTGGCCAATTAACAGAGGACATGTGAATTGCTTCTGCTACTGAATACCAGAACACATTTTTTTAAATTCAGAAAACAAAGTAAAATAAAACTCCCAAACATTGAATGTAACAGAACTGAACCTTAAGGCATTATAACGCTACCTGGATTAGAAACCACAATTATGATGCAATCAGGACTGTACTTGATGATCTGAGGAATAATGAACTTGAAGACATTAACATTCCTCTGTACCAGATTGAGACGACTCTCTCCCTCTTGCTGGCGAACTCCAGCAGTTACCACCACAATCTTAGAATTGGCAGTCACAGAGTAATCTGGAAGGAGAGGGAGAAAAGGTATTTTAAATATAACTCTTCATCAAAACATATCATCTATGATATCTTCTAGAAACCTAAACATATATAAGCTTCCAAAATTCATGAGAATAACATTTTCTATATTGTAAGATTTTGAAGTGCTATGCTCCTATGGCTTCTTTTTCCCATATGGGAACATTGCATCCATAAAATTGGCTTGGAGAATAGACCCAGGAAATAAAGAAGGCCCTAAATTATATTTCAACAGTAGCACGAATTCAACGTGCTATTGACTTTAGAGAATATTGGATTGCCAGTAATAGTACAAAGCATAAACAGTGCGTCCAAATTTCAACAGGCAGCCTTCCAATAAAAAAAGCAATTTAATGGTAACTTTAGGCTTGTAATGTTAACTCCATCTATGAAGGGGAAGGAAGGAACTGAAGTATTTGTTCTTGGCTAGAAATTAATTTCTAATACTCATACTTTAAGGAAGTTTACTCACTTTTAGCAGTAGTTTCTCTAGAGAATATTTCAGTTTTTCCTCAAGGAAGTGTGTCTTTTCCCAAATATACAAACATTAAGATTTGATGTGATCAATAGACTCAATAGCTATGGATAACTCATACAATTAAACTGTGCTGCTATGTGACTTTGGAAAGTCATTAATCAATTTCCTATCCCATAAAATGGAGGTAGTAGGACCTACCTCTCATAGGATTGTTGTGAAGATGAAGTAAGATGAGCCATATAAAGTTTCACAGTACCCAGAATGCTAACACTTCAATGAATACAGCTATTATGTGTAGTAGTAGTATTGTTAGATATTATTTTGGAGGCCCACATTTCTCTACCTTTAGGCACAGCCATGGTGTGGTGGAAGCATCACTGTACATAAATGAGTGAATTCAAAACAAAGACGGCTAGAATATAAACTTATTTAGCTTCTTCAAGGCACTTACATTACTTTGTGCAAATATTTTTTTCCACTCTAAAACCTTCCTGTTCTTAGATACACACAAACATTATGATACAATTTCCTAAAATTTTATGTACCAAATGTGTGGAAGTCACACAGGAGGAGGGTTGACAGAGGTAACACTTGGAGGTGACTTGGAACCAGAAGGGAGAAGAAATTGCAAACACTAGATTCACTGAGATGAAAGACTAATTTTACATCGGTGAGGATGTCAATTTATTATTAGATAGATTACATTGGGCGTGAAATGAAACTACCTTTATCTGCCACAATTTTAGGTGTCTGAAGAAACAAGCTCCCATGCTGCAGATCCATCATCTCTCCTTTGAGTTTATCTTCCAGAACATCCACGAGAGCAAGCTCATCAGCCAGAGACTAAACAGGAAAGTGGGTGTTAGTTCCCAACACCATTCTAGGATACCTCAGCTCAGAGTACGACCCCGAGGCCCTTTAAATGGTTAAGGACCAAGTGTCTAAAAACCTTGAGAATTTCACCATGGAGATAGGTGTGCTCTTTAAACAATTTCATGATAAAACATCTTGAACCATGAACCATTAACATTGAAGACCCTGACTTTTCAGAATTTCACCTTCTGGTACTCAACTAGAATTCCATCAGCATGATGCAAATTGCTTTAAGAATATGTAGCATTAAAGATTCCTGATGAAACCAACTTAGTTCAACAGTGGCCTCAGGATGCACAAGTCTTTACATTAATGGGGGATGGTGGTGAAGAAAGAGACTCACCCAGTCCCAGAAACAACTTTGGGCAGTTGTGTCCACCCTGAGGTCACCCCCAACTTGGGAGGATTTTTGAGAGCAGATCTGGTTTAAACCATGAAGTTTGAGTTCACTTAGAGTAGGACTCGAAGCCCTGGTTGAAGGTTGAAATCCTCAGAATGGCTCTGACCAACTCGAATATTTTGGTGGGGAAAAGGAATCTAATGGACAGAGGGGCCCAGAAATAAAACAGTCTCCATACGTGATCAATCTGAACTTGCTGGGTCTCAGAGTTCTCGTTTTCTATTCCAATTGTCATTCTATGCCACCCATACAAAATAAAACCCTAAATCAATAAATATGCTAGTAAATCTTGATCTAGTATCATAATTTCACATGTTCTATAAAACATGTTTCAGACGTAACATATTTTTTATGTTTATGCTCTCTGTATCTCTACATGAATAGTGGGAGAAATAAATGAAAATCCTGGCTTTTCCCTTCCAGTTATCATGTTTACTCTCCAGCAAGTCCTTGATCTTGTAAAAATGAGGGTGGAGGGTGTCGATCTAGATGCATCTAAACAATCTTTCAGCTTTGATGTTTGGTTATCTTAGGGAAACCCGTTATTTGCAAAATCTTTAAAAATGTATTATCCCTCTCATTGAAACATCAGTAGTCTTTGCCTCTACTGTTTTTAGGGCTATTAGCAAAATAATTAGCTTAATATGATATATTAATAGTGGAGCCCACTTGCAAATATGTCTTCCAAGGATAGTGTGATCAGCTATATAGGTGAAGGTTGTTGATGGGATAAAAGATAGGCAATTGGGGTTCAGGAAGCACTTTGAAGGATAGAGTAGCCTTGGGTGAAATTGGAGGTGTCAGGAAGGCGCTGAGCAGCAAAGGGAGAAAAACCAATGAGAGGTGAGACGGCCAATAAAAAAACTTGACCTACTTTAGCTTGCCAGCAAAGGTCCCGCTTCCTGCAGGAGCCAAGGAATGAGCAAGACAACCCTGTCTTTAGAACCCCAGTGACTGGCTAGCCTCATGAAGTCAGCTGTGAGGGTTTGCTTGCGAGGGTTTTCCTGAGACTCAAGCCTCCTTATGATTGAATGTGTTCTTAGTTCCAAGTAACTAATTTACTTGCATAGTTCTGAAATGATTGTTTTATGAATTAAGGATTACTTAGTAAATATTTTCTCATTTCCATGTATATCAAATACTGGCATTAATTTTCATCTAATTTTACTTAAACATGATTTTACATTTTTTAAATGGTTTTTGTTCCTCTGCAGCTTCTGATAAGATCACACAAAATCCTCATTTTGTGTTTTTGAAGTCCTAAATTAATAGTTAAGTCCCCATTTAACACCATGGATAGGTTCTTGGAATGGCAGCCAAAGGATGTATTAATAAAACCAATTTACCATAGGCTAATTGATATGAACAAGAGCTAAGTTCCTATGGCATCTTCTTGATGTTTGTTGAACGTAATGACGTTATCCAGCGACCTGCTGTACAATATAACCTAGTAACAGCCATAACATTCTGTCAAGGCACTGAGCACTCAGAACATCACTCTTATTTTAGTAACATCACATGTGTGCTGTTGAAGTCAACAGGGCAAAACAATTTGGAGCTCAAGTGGAAAAGGATGTCACAGGATCTCAGATCCTGTCTTTTGTTTCAGTGGGTGTAGAGAACTGTCTGAGAAGTGCATGTGCAGCTGGCAAGGAGGGAAAAGATCCAACACTTTCAGAAAATAATTGCAGTGCAGAATGTAGTTGCGTCTGTACCCCTGAATATCCTCCAAATGTGGAGGCAGGCAAATAGAAGATGTGTGACCAAGTACTGATGCTGTTGTTTGGCTTAAATAAATCTTCTGCAGTCACATACTGTATAGCCTATGAATTTACCATATATTTCATTGTAAGCTGAAGGGACATATTTTAAAATATTTGAAACTGCAAGGCTTAGATTAATTGCAAAACCAGTAAGTTATTAAGGAACGAGGTCAGGTAGAAGCCAAGAACATCACTGTTCAAATGTCACTTAACATACTACAAAAATGTCTTTTAATATAAAGTCTTGTGTGGACCAGACACAGCCCACCATACTTTGCCTCTTGCCTCCTTAACTAATACATTACTGCTACTAGTGCCTTAATATTTGATGATTGCATTTTTATCTTCAAGTGTTTATTCTGCGTGGAATTTTTAGTCTGCGTGGAATTTTGTGTAGGGAAAAGGCATAACATTTTCCAAATAATTAGCGAATTGGACAAGCACTGTTTTTTCAATAATTTGTTTTTCTTCTCTTGAATGCCACTTTTATCTTATTAAATACTACTTGGGCCTGTTTCTGGGCTTTCAGTCTATTCCATTAACCTGCCTATTCTTGTACAAATTCCAAATTTTAATGAAGTCTCATTTTTAAGCCAAAACCTACTTGGCAATACGTTTGTAATTACATTGCCCCTTCTAACAGACTTCTTATGCTATGCTTGTACCACAGGAAGGTGGCTACAGGTGACTGAATTAAGAACGGACACTCAAACCAAAATCAGCTGGACATAGAGGCTCAGCATTGAATAACTTTGCATGGAAGCTCTACACGACCCTGACAACATGAAAGGACTTGGCAGCTAAATGCAGAGCTTATGACTGGTAGTGGCAGAAGTCGTATTTGGCAGTAGAAGCCATGAAAAAGAATAAGCTCTAATCAAAATTCAATCAATGTAAGTGCAGTTGACTAGTAACAGCAGGAATAGTCACTTATTTAATATATACTTATTACTGAATGGGCCAGGCATTATTCTACTAATCAGGAATATGGTAACGACCAAATTTGGCAAAGTCCTGTCTCCTGGAATGTATCAGGAAAGAAACTGGAATTACGCCAATAATTTAAGATGATGCTGATGATGGAAGTGCTGTAAACACCAAAGGCAGGGTGATGTTGAAGTTACTGGGGAGGGAGTTTACTTTGGATTGGATAAGTCGGAAGGTGCCTGCCTGCAAAGAAGTGATACGAATGATAGGAAGCAGTCAACACTGCGATGGTCTAGGGTAGACATTCTAGATGAAGGGAAGTCAAGTAAAAGGGTTTAAGCAGAGATGAGCTGGGTGTTTTGAAGAAAGAGGGCAGAGGGTAAGAGATGAGGTCAGAGACCGTGCCACCACATTTCACTGGAAGGTGCCGACACTGCAAACGGCACCCCCTGGAGTTGTGCACGCCACTGCTTTGCTCTGACACAGGCAGGGAGAGATCCTTTATGCCTCCCAGGATTTTATGTGTGTGTAGCA
Organism: Rhinolophus sinicus; assembly: GCF_057876585.1. Classification (NCBI taxonomy): domain Eukaryota; kingdom Metazoa; phylum Chordata; class Mammalia; order Chiroptera; family Rhinolophidae; genus Rhinolophus; species Rhinolophus sinicus. Next base: position 35,748,783 of record NC_142501.1, read on the forward strand.
TGTGTGCACTGTAACGTTACTGAAAAGTTTTAAGTACACAAGCAACTATTTTTAGAAAGGCTCACTATGGTTATTGTGTTGGCCACGAGGGTGACGGGAGTGGGCAAGAGTAGAAACAAAAAATACTTGAGTCTTTGGAATGAAGGGACATTGTGCTAGGGAGCCTGAGTAGCCTTCACGGGCCTAGCTGAGGTGTGGGCCTCCTCAACCGCTCTATTTCTGATACCCTAGCTTTGCTCATTTTCTGGGCCAAAGCAATGTGGGTCCTCTGTAAAGCACACCAGTAATGAACTCAAAAGGCCAGATCTGGTGCTTACTATCTGTGTGATCTTAATTAAGTCACTTAATATTTCTGAATTTGTTTTTCCAACAGGAATATATAGATGACAATACCTTCCTGGAAGTTTTGTGGAGAAATGAGGCCAAACACATACACTGAGCAGTGTTGCTTTCCCTTCTCTGGTAAATAGCGGGGCTTAGAATCCTTACCAAATATTATGACAATTTTGAAACACTTTAATCCTTACCCATTAAAATAAGATTTAGACCTTTTTCTTTTTAAATTAGTAAAATGGTGTTTGAACAAGGCAGTCATTCCATCACAGCATCTAAATTGGAAGATTCCTACTGTGTTAGCAGCAGAATCTATTCTCCCAGGCACTTGAACTGGGCCAAAGTATTATGTAACTACAGATACAGTCTCAATTAAATTATTTACTGAGGAGAATTTTAAATTAACAATTCAAACAATCATAGAGGTACTCAGAGAATCATGATAGCTCAGATACAAGTTCCTGAAAAATCCAAATTTTGAGGTTAGCAAGAAGGATGAAAAATCCTTAGCTAGTATTTCATTATTACCTTTATGATTTTAACTGCCCAAATACTAGCATAGAATTAAAAGAAGTTCCAGAATCACTATGGTTAAGAGTTCAGAGTCCTGGTTCAAAACATAGTTGTCACTACCAGCTGAGTGACCATGGGCAGGCTACTTAATCTCTAAGTCTCAGCCACCTCATCTGAAAACAGGATATGAACAGTTACCATTTCTTGAGGTTATTGTTTAAAATGAAGCATTTTAGTTAATACACTTTGAACATGTCGCACACTCAATGTTTTATAAAAGGAATGGAAGCTGCAATATTTTCATTTTTACTGGCATGAACAGTGAGCACTAAATTGAGTTATTTAAATTTCCTATAATTTGGGAAGCAGCTATCTTAAATCACAGGTACCTAGTCAATAACTGCTAGAGAAAAATGCAGAAGAACTAAACTTTCATCGTTGCACACTACATGTTTTAGTTGATTTGTTTGATAACTTTCTCAGTGAAGATTCAGAATTTGTTCCTCTAGAATTTAAACTTTTCAAACTCCTACTTGGCTAGGAGGCAGCCTTCACATAAATACAAAGAGACAGTGTTCAGTAGAGACAGCTCTAATAAAGACAAGGCAGCATTTTGGGGGAGGAGGGAATTCCTACTCTGATTGACTTAGAAGGAAAAAGCATGATGTCTGTATTTATTCTGAAATGGTTAAAAAAAATCCATTTTATATATATAAGGCACTAATATGGTTCGTGTGTATATGTGTGTGTGTGGAGAGGGAGAGAAACTAATAAAATGTCAAGAATTGGTAAATCTGGGTAAAGTGGATATGAAAGTTTTACTTTTTCTTTTTACTATTCTTGCAAATTTTCTGTAAATTTGAGATTGTTTCAAAATAAAACTGTTGGGTGAAAGTTTGAGGGGAATAATAGAATATTTCCCCAACCCCCAAAAGCACTGTGCAGATTATTTATTAATTGTAGAGGGTAAAGGGATCTTTGCAGTGGAGAAATCTTACAGTTACTACTTCAGAGGATTCTTGGGCACCACCAGTAATGAGACTAGTTGAACATCATGTGGCTCCTGATGAGATGCAATCGGAAGGACATTATATCATCTAGTCATACCCCACCCCAAAATTTAACCTGAACATAAATTACAAGGAAACATCAGACCAATATAAATTGAGGGACATTCTATAAAACTGGTATGAGCTCTTCAAAAATGTCAATTGACATGAGAGACAAAGAAAGGCTGAGTAACAGAATGAAGAGACCTGCCAAGCATATAAAATATATGATCTTGGATTGGGGTAAAGCAGCTATAAAAAGCATGATTTTGATAGTTGGAGAATTTTAAATCTCGGCACTGTATATCAGATAATACCTAGTATTATATCAAAAAGTTCCCTGAGTGTCCTAGCTGTACTGTGTCAGATAAGGAGAGTATTATTCTGTCAGGAGATACATGCTCAAGTATTCAAGGGTGCAATATCATGCCTACAACTTACTTCAAATTGTTCAGGAAAAAAAAATATTTTAAAGATACAATAAAATCCTGAAGTATCTAAAGAGACACTTCACATGCTGAAATTTTCTATCACGTATGGTGTTCTTGAAATGTACCTTTCCCAGGATGCTGATGGCACATGCCATACCAACTTGTCCAACACCCACTACAGTGATCTTATTGTTTGGGACTGGTGCCTCTTCTTCTGCAACTGGTGCAATCAGTTTTTCCTTAAGAGTTGCCATTGTGCGCTGCAAGAAAAGAATCAAACTATTATCCATATACCCACACATGAAACCTGACTGGGAACAATCCTGAAAATGTGGCAATTTTGAGTTAAAACAGTCTAAAATGAGCCAAATGATATTCTAGAACACAGAATACATTTTAAAGATCCATGTGACCCATTTAGTGGAGAATTTAATCAAGACAAAAACCTCTATGAAGCCTATTAGAATTTAGGGTCTTCTCTTCAGCCTATGATTGATTCCCTACTAGTATTTAACAAGTTGTAACAATTTTGTCTTGTGGCTATTCATTCACTGGCTAAACATACATGATTTGGGGGAAAATAGCTTTAGAAAAATATAAGACATACTTAAATTAACTGATTTGTTTCTATTCCTCCTATAATGAATTTATATATGCAACTACTTAAAGTAACTTAGGGCTCACTATTAACCCCTATTTAAGCTGGGTCTAAAAAGAATGAATGGCCAGTAATTAATATAATTTCTGTTATTAATGGTTATTATCCCTCTTGAAAGATAGGCACTAACTGGTTCTTCTGCTTTCTTCTACTGAAGTCTTACCTAAAATGTGTCAGTGTACTAGACATACAGTGTGTGTTTAAATACAGTGATAAAACGTTTGTGGAAAATGTGCAAAAAATAATTACCCTGAATTTTTTTTAGTGCACCCTGGATGCTTATTGAAAGGTGGGTAGATACATAATACATTTTTCTTTCAGGGGGTCACAGTAAGAGAGCATCAGCCTTTGAATCAGTTTCTTTCTAGCCATTACAGAAAAATAAAAAAAAAGCCATAAAAATTTCCAAGTAAAACAAATACAATTAAATTGAGACCTGTTGGAAAACATTCTATACAGTTGCACAAAATTTATCTGTGCCATTAATCAGGTGCGCTTTCTGGATAACAAACACAAATGGCAAAATTTATCCTGGATAACGAACACAAATTCCAAAATTTATCGCACCACCCCACCTTTTTAAACACAGAGAGGGTTCAGATCATACGCCCTTTCTTCAGAATTAAGTATCCTTTATAATTGTAATTGTAACCCATTATAATGTCTATTATTTATGTTTGACTTTTATTTTTAATGCTAGACTGTTGCCTTGGTGGCCACTATACCTGTTTCAAACTGTACCCCTGCTTCCCAGTCTTGTTTTTTGTTTCTGATCTGCAATAAACTTATAAAACCTAGTTTAATAATTGTATATGTTAAGAGTTAGCAAGTCTGAGCTGAAATAAAATAGTTAAATTTGGAGAAATCTGTGTAACAACTATTTTGTTCTCAAGCTATTTTTTTCCCCAAAAAGCATTTTCCCCAATCTTTAGGGACTAAATTGAGAAATTGTTTTGACTTTAGAGAGCACGTTTGCAGTTTCTTGTGGTTGTTAATGAAATATAGAAAAACATGTAAGTGTCACCACAAATAGATGACCTTACAATGAAATTCACGCATGTCCTGCATTTTTAGCAGAATCAGAAGAAAGAATGCTTCATCTCTTCTTGTTGAACAGAAATACAATTGTATAGTTTTTCTCCATTCAGTTTATTTTCATTAGTTAAGATCCTTAAAGTATATAGGGAACCCAGTAAACAGTAGAAAACAGAAATCCAGAAATGGTTGCTATATAAATACAGATTAGTTGTTCAGATAGACCTTTTCAATTAATTTTCAGAATTTCAGAAACGACAATTTAGAGGCTTGAGCCAGTAGAGATTTTCTTTCATATCTTTCTGGAGAAAAGTGTTTTTCTTTCATCTTTACTTATTAGGAGTTATAAGAAATGAGAAGAAAATGTTCCGAATTGTATGCAGGACTGTGCCAAGGTCAGAGTGGTGGCCATAAGGAAAAGCATGATTAACAAGGTACAAACAACCTCTGATTCTTGGTCCTTCACAATTCCATCTCCCTACCCCCTGTGGATATAAATCTCTAGAAATAAACCAATGCCTTAAGTTCAGGAACAAAGATCACCTTGACGAAATATCTCTCAAATCTAACTTTTTAAAAAGTCATCTTTAGCCATCTAATTCCTCCACTCAAGTGCCATCTCTCCCCTCCCCCCCTCTCTCCAGGCCCTAACCGCAGCATGCGATGTTGGCTGCCCACAGGCCACCTCTTCCTCTGGGTCTCCTCAGCAGAGAGCAGCAGGTCACAGGGGGGACCGCAACCACAGATCTCCTCGGAGAAGGTCTCTAGGGAAAAAGTCTAGGCCTTCCTTACTCTCAACACCCAACGCTGGCAAAATAAGCAAAGCACCTGAAGCATCAAGAAAAAAGGCCAGAAATGAATATACCTATGGCTCTAGTAAGGACTGCCTCTGCAGCAGCCGGGTAAAGAATCAGAGTGCAGGGTCAAACCTGCAGATTACCCTTTACCCTCTCCCCTTAAAGGCAGGGGCATTGCTCCATTCCCATGGTAGCAGATTCCAATTCAAGGTCGGCGTGCCTTCGCAGGTGACCTGGTTCCTTCTCCCTCCTCTAGTTCCTCAGGGGACCCGTCTCGGCTCCCTCTAGCAGGCACTGGAGGTGATGCGGCCGCCATGAGCCCATCAAGGACACGAGAACCAGGGTTTAGCTGCAAATGCAACAAGTCTCTTCCCCACAGAGCACAGGCTGCAGGCGAGCCCGGCGGTGTGAAGGACAAAGCCAGGGGTTCAGCTGCAGCTCCCATCTCTCCGCCTCGCTCCCTGGCCGAGGGCACAACCTGCCGCCCCAAACCCAGGGGTTGAGTTAAGGCTAGAGTCTGGATGCTCAGGGCTCAAGGCCCCGGAGAAGAGAAGTCCTTCTCGGTCCTTCCCCCAGTCTTGCTATGCAAGGACTCCCCTGCGCATCCCACCCGGTTTGCCTGTGAGCCAGGATTCAGGAAATTGAGCTGAAACCTACCAGGAGAGAGAAGGCTCTCCAGACCGTAGTAAGAGTCGCGCGAAGAAGACAATGTCAGCTGCTTGCGTTTCCTCCGGCGCAGGATCTGCAAGGAAGGGGGAGGATGGGGGCCCGCCTCCGCCGCAGCCTCTCAGCTTTCTCTATTGTGATTGGAAACCTGAGAACCGCCTACCCCTCCCCTCCGCTCGCTCAATCCCCTTCAAGGACAAGGGCTCAAGTGTGTACATGCCCTCCTCCTGCCCTAACGAGCTGGTCACCTTCTGGTGGCTAAGGCGGCCTCTGCTCTCAGCCAGTCTCACAATTTACAGGCTCTTCAACACAGAGGCTGCGTTATTTCTAGAACCTGACCATCTTCGCCTCTTCTGAACTTTCACGCTCTTATTCTGCTAGATTTAGTCCAAATAGAAAAAAAACAAAAAAAAAACAAAAAACATCAATTTTGCTTTTCAGGTCAACTTTAATGGACCACTGTTTCTAGGTAAGATGTTGGTAGTATGTTTCCCTGGAATAGTCCTGTTGCTTCTGAATGTCTTTTTTTAAAACAAAACTGATTTTTCTTCCTTTTCATCATCTTGCTTATAAAGTTCATGTGATGCAACAATGACCGGTGGATTTATTTTTCCCCCCATCTAATTCAGCAAATATGCATTAAATGCCTAATAGTTGCCTGACAAAAGCAGTGAGGCCTCAGGCTTACCCTCTGAAGTTCTCTACAAATCTGTATGGTCTCCAGGGCAGATAATGGAGCCACCGCAAGCGGTTTCTGTTAGTCCCTGACCAACTCCAAAGCTGCAAGTTGCCATTCATCTCTGTCTTCAACACCCAGCTCAGTGCCTGGTACCTCAATACAGTGAATGATGAAGCAGTTAGAGGTATTCAGAAGATTCAGCTTCGTGTGTGTGTGTGTGTGTGTGTGTGTGTGTGTGTGTGTGTGTGTGTTTTAAGTAAAGTGCCTTCATGTATAGCAATCTCACAATCTCCCTGTGTGTGAAAGGGAGTTTTTAGTTAGTGGCTTTTTTGTTTGTTTGTTTGCGTGTTTGTCAATGGCCATTAATTCTGTAATTGCTGCTTCAATTTCATCTCAGTGCCAAGCATTGAAGGTACAAAGATGAATATAACTCTATGCCCCTTGAGCTGCTCCCAGTTCAAAGGAGATAGACATGTAGATAAACTCTTTCAATTATAATACAATGTGATAAGTGGTAATAGAGATTTAGTTAAAGTGTAATAAAAATTCAAAGAAAAGAGCCACTGAAAAAAGGATGTATCGAGAGGAATTGATAAACCTCAGACACCCAGGATTATAGAATCCAGTTAGTGAGGACTTTGAATGACCCTGAAGCTATAATCCAGTTACAAACTGAAACATGATGATCAGGGAGAGGAAGAATTTACTGGATAATCTCAAAAGTATTATTACAGTCACCTTGAATCAACTTTGAAGCAAGACTAAAAAGTCACTCCATCAAGAAATGTAGAAGCCACCCTAGACCTCTTTCTCACCTACTTTCCAAAACAGTTACTCTTCATCACTTGTAGACTTCTAAATATCTCTCCAATTTTTCCCTTCTTGTTTTAAAATTTATTTATTTAAGGTTATTGGGGTGACTATTGTTAGTAAAGTTACATTGGTTTCAGGTGTACAATTATTTAATACCTGTAATCATCTATATATCACATTGCATCTTTCCAATGGAGTTGGAGCTGCCATCCTAGATGAATGGCCTTGCAAGTTTTACTCCTCAAACCTTTGCAGCGTTAAAACTGGACAAAATAACCTTTGGACTGGGCGTAAATCAGCACTGTACCCCAAGCAGTTGTTGGTAAAGATAACAAGAAAGCAGATATTATGACTACTGGACTGAAAATTAAAAACATTCTTTAGAATTAACATCACTGTGTTTGCTTCCCTTTCTCATAAATACCCCTTGCCTTTGCCTCCTAATTGAAACATTACTTGGGTTTCTGTCTGAACCAGTGCTTCCCAAATAGCTATTCTTTTGGATCTCAAATATGCTTGTTGCCTCTCAGTTTGGCCTTTTATTTTTAGGTTAACAATAGTTCTGACAAGATACTAGTATATCTCCCAACAAGCTATTTATTAAACTTGGGGCATAATATGTGCAAATAAACTCTCTGAGTTAGGATTTGAGAAGCATCCATCTCTTGGTTCATAGACTCCTTTACACCATCTGAGGAGGGGAGGGCAATTTTTCTTTATTTCCCACTGTTAGGTATAGTTCAGATAGTTGAAGTTCCTTGAAGCTGAGTTTTAGGTAGGTGAGTTGTTCCTCAAGTGGAAACTCTAATAGCAATATCTATTTATACATAGAGAACTTATGTTGGTGTGTATCATTAACTACAAGAAAAAAAAAAGAGGCCAGGGAAAGAAAGCAAGATTAGTGAGGAAAGAAGATAATTGAATGTTTAATGTCTTGCAAAACAGAAGAGTCTAATTGTTTAGCCATTCACTGGATAGTTGTAAAATGGAGTAACTTTTCTGTGTACATATTAGCTGTCCTTTTTCAAAGGGAGGTAATGATGAGATAGGGCAGGGGCAGGGCCTCCTAGAAAACCATTAATAACCCAGCGAGACAAAGGACCAGTAAATCAAGATGAGACAAAGGGACCAGCCAGAACTGGTCAAAAACAAAATGGCCACAAAAGTCACCTCCAATAACCTCCAGCCACATTAGACAGTCATTGTCATGCAGGGTATCATGCAGGGACTCAGCTCTGGCTCCCCGCACAAGAACGTAAGATACGTTGGGGCCAAAAAGGAATACCAACGGAGACATAGATAGCGGAGTCATACCGCTGTATTCTCGCTGGCAGCTGGGTTGGAGACACAGGGAGCAAACTTCCGCCAGTACCCCAACAAGGGGTCTTCCTGCACCCTAGTCTCACTGGCAGCTGGGCGAGACACAGGAAGTAGGATCCACACCATCCACAATCCGCAGGCCGCTTCTCTGCCAACCAACCAACCAACCAGCATAACCATGGCAGTTATATCAGTGGCCAGTTGGCTAACTGGTTACAGCTGATGGCCAACCACTCACAGCCGATGTCCATCTACCACCCAAGCCAGCACCTTTCCACATGAGGCCGAGAGCCTGGAAATGGCTCTCTGGGACTCTGTCCCCACAGTCATTATAATACATCTCCATGCTAAACAACACTCCCACCAGTGCCGTGACACCTCCACGGAGGACCACATAAGTACAAAAAAGAGGTATATCTCCAACTCCCAGAAAAACTCACCCCTTCCGGAACTAATAGGAATATACCTCCCCCTTATTCTCATACTAAAACATTTAACTAATAACAATCTCAGCTGCAGGGAGGATGGGAGCTGTCTCTCACTCGGAGGCTACCTCTGCTCTGCCTATGAAGTAGATCTTTATTCAATAAACTATTTTCGCTTTATTTCCTGTCTCACGCTTGAATTATTTGCTTAGCAAAGCCAAGGACACTCTTTTCCTGTAACAATGACATTATGAGTTATACCAGTAGTTTTGAATTGACTCACAGTGGAGTCTAGTTGGATGTAGACTAGTTTGTGCTAAGTAGTATCTACCCCTCGTGGACCTGAACAAAAAATGGGCTCAAACCAAAAAGTATGCAGGAATTTTCATTTCTCCTGTCCTTGGAGGTTGTTTTTTCCAGATGTATGGAAAACATCAATGTATATCTCTTTGACTAAACATGTCCCACTTATGGAAAAATGCCTTCTTGCTCTCTCCTATGGTGGGGATGATAAGTCTTTGAAGAACACCTCAGGGGAAGATTCACTCCTCTCAGGGTGACATTGAGAAGAAAATATGTATTCACACGGAATTAGACAGCAGATTAGAGTTTACAATTTTTGCCTGAAGATTAGCTTTCCGTGAGGCCAGCTCCAGCAGTCCCTGTCAGAAAGCAGAACTTTCCTATGACTTTCAACGGGGTGCAGAGTGTTGGGGGGTCCTTGAGGTTGCCTGGAACTGCTTCTGAGAACAGAGATGCCCATCCCACATGCCCTCAGGGCACTGCAAAGGTCTTCATTGTGTGAAGTCCTTTGATAACCATCAACATCTCTCATTCCTAACACCATGACCTCTCACGCTTTCCCATGCCAAGGGCTTTTGTTCTATAGTTATAAATATTTCTTTTCTTCTTTTAGAGACCCTGAAGAAGATAAATAGTTTTTCTGTGCCCTGGCCTACATACTTCAAAAATTCTGATTTTTATCAAATAAAAGATAAATAACCAAATAGAATGGAAATACTTACAATAAAATAAACAGTCCCTTGTTCCTTCCCTCTCATGCTCAGTCCGGGTCCTTAGGTCAAGTACTTACTTATTGTTCCTAACTTCTTGACTGGAGTCCTGGAGCTCAGCTGCTCTTTTCTTTCTTTCCTTGGACTCATTTAAAATATGGATGAGTATGTAGTCCTTTAAAGTGCATCAATTTGTAAGGTAAATGTTATCATTGAGATTTTCAACTGGAAAACCTTGGAGTTCACCTGCCTAAAGTCTTCGTAGAGCCCTGTAAAGCAATACACATCTAGGAAGTTGTTTTACATAAAAAAGAGCTTTTATTTATTGCAAAAAGTACCATGTGCCAGGTGTGTAATAAATACATCAATAGCACGTGATACATGCAGTTATATGAATTAATGACATATTTCTAATACTTATTTTACTTGTATTAACTCATCTCATCATCATTTCAAGCCTATAAGACACTCTTACCATCCTCATTTTGCAGATGGGGAAACTGAGGACAGAGGGTTAATACTCTGTCTAAGATCACACAGCTAGTAAACAAATTGTTTTAAAATTTGAGGCTCATTCTTAAAACACAGATTTATGTGTATTTGTTTCCTTTTTAAAAAATATTACTCTAAATATTACAAGAAGTCAGGAAGGTTATAAATATTCAATCATTTAGAAATGACATCATTTATTTAACTATTCCTATATTTTGAGACATTAGACTTTTTACTCTGATAAATAACATTGCATAAATATCCTTGTACATAGTCATCATCTGTATTATTTTCCCCCTTCTTCCGCCTCCCCCCACCCCACTCCTGTTCAAGCCATTTTTTCTCAGTCTAGTTGTGTAGGACACAGCTCCCTGGCCAATGCTGGTGTTATGAGCCTTGCACTTACCCTGACAGGAGAGCTGTTGTTCACAATCTTAGCTGTGGACGGCGCAGCTCACTGGCCCATGTGGGAATCAAATCGGCGACCTCAGCATTAGGAGCACGGAGCTCCAACCACCTGAGCCACCGGGCTGGCCCCATCATTGGTATTTTTAATTCTTCCTTCGGATCTCTGAAAGTGAAATTACTGGGTCAAAGAATATGAGCACATTGTTTTCCAGAATGGTTGTAACTTTTTATGCTCCCCAGCCACGTCTGTCTTACTTGAGATTTTATTTTTGCCAGTTTGTCAGATGAAAATGGTATTTGGTTCTCAATTTACATAACTCATTATTGGTAAAGATCTACACCTTATACGTTTTGAATATTAATAGGACATTTGCCTTTTTTTTTTAAACTTTCCAATATCTGCTCATCTACTAGATGTCGTGATGTCACATGCCTTCTACTTACATGTGGTCCAAAAAATGATTCCAGGAAGACAGTCAGGTCAACTATAAGACTCATCTTTCCAGTTCGTCATGGATCATAGTATTGTCCTACCTGTTTTCCAGTGTCTAAAAGCCGCTGTTTCTCCTATTTTGTTTAATTTTCTAGCTGTTTACATTTGCAAATTCAGTATCGTTTACTCTTTCATGGTCCCAGACCCAGATCCTCTTTTCATAAGCAAGCTTTGAAGAAAATTCTCTCAATTTCTTATGTTATCAGAATAAAACAGGTGATTCCAATGGTTAAGATTCAGGCTAACATTCATGGCATCACATATTTAGAAGCATTCTGAAAGACTTTGAGTTTTTCTTTAAAACTGTACCACATTTATCATTTCAAAATTATTAATAGTAGTGGAATTTTAACAAATTTTTCTAAGTGCCATGCTTAAAACCAATATTTCTCAAATATAGCATTAAAAAATTCCATTTCAGTGCATAAGGGGTTCAAGCTCAAGAGTCTGCATATTTAATAAATATCTAAGTAACTCTGATACAAGTTTCTAAAGCACACCTTTTGTGGAAAACTGTTCTAAACCTCTAATGAATCTAACAGTTTACCTTTGACTCCCTGTCTTGCCTCCTTTACTCCACTCCTGAAAAAAAAGGCACATATAGTTCAATGCCAAATCCTTTGATCAAAGAGATAGGCAAATATAGGAGGCAGTAAGAATGATGGTCACAAGTGTACATTCTCAGATTGTCTTGATTGAAATCCATGCTTTCCCATTATTAGCTATGTCAAAGTCATAGACAATATAATCTTTCTGAACCTGTAAAATGAGCATAAGAATAGCATCAGATCGTTGGTGAAGCTTAATTAGATACAGAATGTGCGAAATGTGCCTTATTACTGCAATTGAAAGAGAACTAATAATCGGTGGTCTAAGATTCCTAAAATCTTTTCTTAACCCAAACAGAGGGAAGTGTCTCTTTGACCGCTTCCTTTGTATTTTCTGCATACACCTTTGTGACCTAAGCTCTGATGTGCCTGTGCATGTGAAAAGGGCTTTGAGAATGGTGTGACACTACATTTACTCACACCAACAGGCAGAGTCTGTTATCTGTGAAACTTCTAGAGGCCCAGCTTTCATCTTTGTGTTCTAAGTGCCTAAAACAATTTAAAGCTGTAGAAAATAATTTAATGACTTATTTTTACTTTTAAATAGATGAATGAATGAATATTATGTGAAACCATGGAAGCCTCAGACCCTCTTGCTGCTGCTGCTTTTGTTTCTATCTTCCTCCTCTTCCTTTTGCAAGTTGGTCTTTCTCTTCTTTGATGTGTTTTAGCCAACTTCCTTTTTTGCATCCCTAACCTCTCTTTCTAGGTACAGGTTTTGAGCAACAGATATTTGCAGGGCTTTCCAAATATTCCTAAACTCAAGAGAGTGATTTACATATCAGAGCAAACTGTGACTGACATCTCTACTTAGAATGTTCCACCAGAGTGAGCAGGGAAGGTCATCTTAGGGCATTCTCTTAACATTACAACTGCACCAAGATAGGAACCCATAAAAGGAAAGAACAAGAATCTGTATTGTTCATTGTTACATTCCCACATTCCTGGCACTCAGTAACCATTCAGTAAATATTTGACAAATAGCATTTCCATCTGTCATTGTGGTATAACCCTTTCTTGAGTTCCCCTCTTTTCAGTATCTTACAATGACCACCTTCCTCGTGCCTGTCAGTGTAATTTAAAGTGTCCAGAGTGCAAAACTTGCCCTTTGATGTTTCAAAATCTCCCCATTATGAGTTCATACCTGGTGTAGACTAAATGTTTGTTTGCCTCCGAAATTAATATGCTGAAATCTAATCCCCAGAATGATATTTGGAACTGGGGGCTTTGAGAGCTGATTAGCATGAGCATGGAGCCCCTCACGAATGGAGTTTGTTCCTGTATAAAAGATACCCCAAAGAGCTCCATTGTCCCGTCTGCCAGGTAGGAAACAGAGAGGAGATGACAGCAATCTATGATCTGGGAAGTGGGCTCTCACCAGACACTAGATCTGTCGGCAACTTGATCTTGGACTTCCCAGCCTCCAGAAACGTGAGAAACACATTTCTGCTATTACCTGCCACACAGTCTATGGTATTCTGTTATAGCTGCCCAAACTAAGACAATCCTTAATTGATCCCCCTTGGGTTTGGTATTAGCTCTTCTTCTTGCATCTGTCCTTAGTATTGGTGCTTCCTGTGAATCAGCACAATGCCAGAATCTCATGTCCTTCTTCTATCTATGCTGCTTGTGCCAGTAACATCATTCCAATGGCCTCAACCATTTCTTACCTTTGATCTCCATCTCCTGCCCAGACCTCTCTCTGAGACTTAGTCCTCTTTTTTTAGCCATCTGCCGGATAGATTTTCCTGGTATACTTACAGGCACCTCACACTCTGCCTGTCCATGAAGAAGTGCCTCCATCACATGCTGTTCCTTTTTTTCAGCAACTGTCAAAGATTGAGAATATTTCAGCCACGAGAAAATTCTTGCTCTTGAATGTATGTCTTGAAACGTAATGACAAATATTTTTATATGCCTAGACTATGAATACTGCCAGTTGTGTTTGCTTTGGAGGAGGGATTTGAATATCTGGGGTGGGAAGAAAATTTGCTTTTCACTGTGTATCTTTTGGTAGCTTTATAAATTTTATACCATACATATGTATATCTATTTAAACAATAATAATGAAAAAATGTAATGAAAGGAGATGGGAAATGTTCACTATAAAATTTCACTTATCAAAAACTGACCTCTTGGGAACTCACTCAAAACGAGCTGCCTCATTTTCTTTCAGAGTATGCTTTGCTGAAAGTGAGAGAGAAGATGGGATAATTTATTCATGGGTACACGCTCCTTTTAAACAAGCCTGTTCAAAGATAGTGATATTGTTTCAAGTTCTGAAAACAGCTTCAGGGGCATCTAAACTTGAAGTAATTATTCATTTATTCAAAGACATTTCGAGCTCCAGGCACTCTGTTAAAACCTGAGGACACAAAGTTAAATAATTTGTAGTTCTTGGGCTCAAATTGTTTATAGAGTCTAGAGATCTTGAAATGATGTGCTAATAAGCAGGGGATATTTGGGGCATCTGGCCTCACCTGAGAGTATAGAGGGTTTAGACAGTCAGGGAAGGATTCTAGAAAAACGTAGGCTGCACTCATTCCTAAGATTGAGTCAGAGCATGAAGTGCAAGGTTTTAGACACAGTATCTTCCTTAACTTAGTTCAGGAGCTCAGGCTGTGTGTCTGTGTTTAAACCAGGGGAGGTTCTCTGTTCCTAACACTCCACATTTCCTGAAAGTTTCAGTTTACCTTTATATTCTGCTTAAAATCCCATCCATTGATGTAAGCCTTCGTAAACTTTCAGTAGACCCACAAAACTTCTAACTTTTTATATAAAATTGTGTATATATGCACATGTGCATTTTTCCAAGGGAGAGAGTCCAGATATTTCATCAGCAGTTTCCAAAAGGGTCTCTCTCTGACAATGTCTCCATCTCTCTCACACGCACACCATACCCAAAACATGAATATTTATTTTGTTATCAGCTTCTAAAATGCAGATAACTCTGAAGGAGTTAAAAAAAGCTTTCAAACATTTATTCCAGAAGTTCCTAAACATTGGACAACCCCCAATGGGTGAAAACCACTTCAGCCACCTGAAATCTCCAGCAGTTAACTTTTTGATGGCTCCATATTGGGTTATTATGGCTTCCAGCATGGGCAAACTACTTTATTTTTATACCTAGTAGCCACTGCACAAATTCATATAAACCTTTGAATCTAAAGGTGTTTAGGAGGTAGAGCTATACGGTCCCACAAAACCCCTTTGTCATTTTTTCCAAATCACAAGTCCTCCCAGCTGCCTGGAGTTTTTTACGTAACTATTTTATGTCTAATTATATGTGGGCTATATACACTAAGCTGTTAGTATGTATTTAAAAGTAAATAGGCAATCTTGCAGGAAAACTCTAATACATGAATTTCCTTCCTGCCTAGACCAAACTTAATTTCTTTCAATGTTATTTTTTAAACAGTCCTTTTTTTGTTGTTGTTAGTTTGAAAAGAAAGTTACAGAACCATTTCTAATGGCAGATTAGATTTTTCTGCTTGACATGGTGCACCTACAGAGAAGGAGAAATGAGAATGTGTATGAGATACAAATATGGTATCTGAGAGAAAT
Source organism: Rhinolophus sinicus (assembly GCF_057876585.1). Lineage (NCBI taxonomy): Eukaryota > Metazoa > Chordata > Mammalia > Chiroptera > Rhinolophidae > Rhinolophus > Rhinolophus sinicus. The sequence goes on from NC_142501.1 coordinate 35,764,080, forward strand.
ACTGAGCATGGTAATTTCTTAAATTAATTGATTCTTATGTCACAGCACTTCAAGTTTATTATGATTCTATTTGTCCTGCAATGAAATTGACGTAAAGAAAATAATATACTAGAAGGGTTTAATTTTAAAAGATACCATATATAAATAGGGAGAATATAATGGACTTTGTCTTAATGAACCAACACTTTCTCTTCTTTGGTAAAATCTTTCTTTCCTCCTTGTTTGCTCATACTTATGACACATACCTTATTATCAGTTTATTTCCTCTTCCAAAGCACCCAAGAATAAATGATAATTGTATTGATTATATTGATTTAAATTTTTTTTTCCTTATGTAGAGTATAGAGATTAAGAACTGGGTCTCTAGGATAGGTGAAATCACATTTTGAATCTCAATTTTGCCATTAACTGTCTGTGCAGCCTTAAGAAAATATTGTCTTCACTCTAATATTCAGTCTCTGTTATCTGAAAATTAGGAAAGTGGAAGGAGACAACTCATAAGTTTGTTGTGAGGAATCACATAAATAAATGGAAATGAAGTACAATCACTAGTTAGTTACGTGTATCCTACATATTTTTCTGCTTTAATCTATTACTAATATGCAGAGGGTTTCTATATTTTTAAATTAGATGTGAATCTATGGTGTTGGAAGTCAGGGTAGTGGTGATGGGCCTTGTGATTGGAAGGGGTCTCGATAGGGCTTCAGGTTCTGATAATCTGCAGTCACTAGATCTAAGTCTTGGTTACATGCGTATATTTACTTCATGAGACTTTATCATCTCTATGCCTGTGATTTGCATTCTTCTGTATGTATATTATGTTGCAATAACAAGTTTGCACACAGATGAAAAATAGCAGTCAAAGGAAAAGAAGCATTGAACATTACACACATTTAATTTTAAGTGCCTTGAGAACAAATTCCTCTCTTTGGAAGAAATCACAATTCTTAAAGGAATGCAAATTCTAAAGATTTTTAATATGAGAAATAGAATTGGCCACAGATGACTCTTTGGATATATAAAAATCTCAGAATAGTTTTTAATGTGTACTGAATAAACATTGAATTGAAAAATTGCAGGATAAATATATCTGAGACTATAAGTTATGGAAAATTGGCTTCATAAGGTCTGAGAAAATGCACAGAATTAGTCAAGAAATGATACCTAGAGAATATTTGTGAAGAGCATTTTGAAGCAAGGTGGATATGGATTGAGAAAAAATGATGAAAGGAATTATTTAATAGAGAGATTGAATGTGGGAACAACAGGAATGTTCACTGAAAGGCAAATGATTTGTTGGACTGGATTGAGGGATGAGTGTTGCAGTGTTGTAAAGAAACGATGAATGAGGAGCAGTTTGTAAAAGGCCTTAACTATTATAGAAATGTGACAGCCTCTTCTGTTTCTAGGCAAAGTGTAAGCATTCTTAATGATTCCTGTGCAATGTCAACAGAGCCTGACCCTGTATTTCACACATCGCCTAGGAATTTGAGGCACAATGCAAAACAATAGCCATTTAAATACCACTCTGTAGTGTAGCCCACAAAATTCCCAAGATGAACTTGGTATTTGGAATAATTTCAAGGACCTTACACAGAATTCCTAAAATAAGATTAACCAAATTCACTGTAATTATTAAAGCCAATATTCTATATCTGAAAGTTGAAAGGTGAACCCCAAATTAAACAGTTATCTGGAAATGGTAATGCTTTAGCTCATGAACCTTTCCAATGACGATGACTAAAATGACTGAAAATGAAAATGGGGGCCAGTTTAAAGATTCTTGTTTGAAACCCAATCTCTTGAGGTCAAGTTGTGGCTCTCAGCAATGCTCTTAAACACTGCCACCTACCGGAAGCTTCCTAAAAATGCTCTGCCCAAAACTGAAGTAGAACTTCCTATATTTTATGTGTCTCATTCAGTCTGACGTCATTCACCTCTTTCTATTCTTCCCATCAAATCAATTGTGACTAAAAGGTAAAGGAACAGGAAAATGTAATAGTAATGTGACAATTTATATTTTTCTGATAAATTATGTTTTATCACTTAATACACTTAATATTAATGTATTTCTTCCCATTAGAGGTCAGAGTTGCTAAGAGGTTGAGTTTTGGACTAAGACGGATCCGGTTGAACCAGAACTCTAACACTTGTTAATTTTGTGGTTTTAGGCAAATTGCTTGATCTTTCTAAACCTCAGTTTAATCATCTATAAATGGGAACATTCTGAACATTAGAGCTAATACATGTACGAGTAAAATAGTGTATAGTATGCATTTAATAAACTATAGTTATTTATAGAAACTATGATAATAAATATAAGAACAATGGTTTGAAGATTTAAATCAGCTTTTATTGAGGCATGCATTTGGGATCTTAGTCCAGGTTCCTCAGATTGTGGTTTTTCTTCTTCTTTTTTTTTAATAGCTTCTGCAAGGCAAATATGCAGCCATAAAAGAGAGCGTTGATTGGGTAGCACCAGGGAGAAAACTATGAAACAGTTAGGGGGTGCAAGAAGCCTGTGGGTAGTGCTTTCTAGAGGCCTTAGGGTTGACCTCTTTTCTAAGAGCCAGATACAGGCAGCTAACACAGGCAACATTTTGCTTAGGCCAAAAAGAGGTCTTTTCCTCATTCTATGCCCAGAAAACACTGAACTTCTGACACAAAGGAGAATTGTGTTTTCTGTTCCTTGTGTATGTAAAGGAATGACTAGGTGATATATTTAAATACCAACTCTTACCCTCCTCCCCAATCTCAATGACAAAAACCAAACCAAACAAACAAACTTGAAAGTACAGGGTGTGGTATTCAAAAGGTTTGTTCCTGTTCTTGCCTATGAGGAATGGCTTCTCAGTTTCTACAAGGGGATGTTTACTCTATCAGCAGAGTGCATGTCCTTCACGACCTTTATTTTCACTTTTGTAAACTAGCTGTGATCAGGTTCTCAGTGTATACAGTCTAGATCTCACGTCACCTATTGCCTATTAAGTGCTCAGCTGATCAGGGGCATTATTGGTGAAAGTTTGTCTGAGGTAAGTGCAGGCACAAAGAGGAGGCCACAACCTGAGTGGACAAAGGCATAAAACAACACTAAAGACACTTGTGCTTTCACTAAGATCTTTGTTAGCACATTTGTTGTGATAGTTACCGAGGGGATTCTGCTCGCAGATATATTCTGGGAACCTCAGGACCCCCTCGACCAGCCTGACCATGCTTGGTCATCAGCTCTGGATGCAAAGGATCTTTAAATCTCTGTCTGGGTATTCTCACCATTTTTATATAGGAATTTTCATCTTCATCATTGTCTCCCCCCCATTTTGAAGTTCATAACTGAGTCCAAGTAATAGAAGCATTCAAAGATCAAAATTGTTCTGAAAATATGACTTTTATGATCATCTATTTATGACAATACACAATTGTAACAGTGGAAATACAGTGTGTTATAGCATCTGGCTTGTGGGAATGGGTGATGCCTGGTTATAACAGAGTAGCGTCATTTGTGGACAGGGTTGGATTGAAAATTAGTGTCATTAGTCCACAGATAATTGAATAAGTCCATCCATATTAACAACCTTGAGGAAGAGAATAAACATGGCTATTTTATCTGCAGAAGAAACGGCATGAGTACTGAAGATAAGATTTAGAAAAATTTTGCAGTGTTTAGCAAACAGATTAGTTATGAGGAATTAGCTTGAATTCATGGGGTGGAAAAAAATGGAAAGGTTTGCAGGAAGAGATGGTGAAAAGCCAAAAACTGTAAGTTGGGAGCTTAGGTTAAATGACAATTTGTTCTTGGTACTGTCTTTTACAGAATGAAAATATATTTTAGCTTGAATTGGTTTTTTAATTGTTCTGGATTAGTTACATGATTTTGCCATTGCCATTTGGAGGACATTTTTGGAGTACCTAGTTTCTCAACTGTAAAATGGATGACATTTAGTACCTCACAGAGTTGTTGTGAGAATAAATTGGATTAAGGAAAAGTCCTTTGTCAATTGTGAAATCTTCTCTCTGATAAACAGAGCCTGCGATGGAACACTGAAAAATAATCATGGCACAGATATACCTGTGACCTTGCTTTTTAACTACAGACCATCCATTTTATTCATATTCCTGAAAGTAGATTGTGTTAACAGTCTGAATATTTAAAATCATTTTCTCACCTTTCTCAGAGACATATCTGACTTTCTATCATGAGGTGAAACAGAGAACATTAGAAATGATTAATCTTTGGTTGATTAGTGTTGCCTGTTCAATGATGTAACAAAACGTAGGACCCAGTGAATCCTGATAGAGATGCGGAGTTATAGTGAGTTGTGAAATGAGAAAAACACAGTTTAAAGTTCACTTTTAAAAACTCCCCACAAAATAGCCCACTTTTGATTTGACTCTGAGGGAAACATCTTTAATAAATGTATCTGTTTCTTCCTTATAATTCAGCCCTTTAAAATAAAATAATCAGAAAGTCAGAACATAAAGTAATTTATGGTTAGAATTAAAGTAAAGCACTGTATATGTCAGCACTCAGTCTCTGGTCTTTGGCAATGGTGGTATAAAACAAAATGTGAGTGCAAGAGTAGAAGGAGCACTGAGTCACCAGCCAGGGGACGAGACCCGGGGTTTGCAGTTACTGGCAGTCTCTCTGCTGCGCCAGCCTGCTTCACCTGGCTCTAACTTGTTTGCTTTATCCAACTGAGCAAGGAGATTTCACTAAGTCATCTCTCAGGCGAAGGCCCAGACTTAAAACTGGATAACTCTGATGGACACAGTTTCAAGGAAAGAAACAAAGACAACATTTTATGATTCTAAACTCATTGATATTCATTTTTAAATGCCAGATATGCTCACAGAAAACGAAAGTTAAATTAAAGCTACAATTAAATGGCACTTTTGACATCTTGGAATGTGAAATATAGAGAGCTTCCATATTACAGTGTGCTGGTGACGGCAATGGGAACTAGGCAGACTCATATTACTGACAAGACGGGTAATTGGTTTATCATCTTTGGGGGGCAAGTTGACAACCCTAGTTTAAGTGCAAAATGTGAATATCGTTTGAGACCGCATTTCCACTTCTAATAAGTACAAAGATTGTGAAAAGATTTCATAATGTAAATTATCTTCTACCCTAGACAAAACAGAAACAGACCATGCCAACCTTAACTTATCGTCTTTGAACTAAAGTGACTACAATAGTGATGGTAAAGTGGATGGGGCTAGTTTTATTTAGCGATTTTGTTCTATTTAGAGAACTACATTTTTGAGGATTTAGGTTTTTTTCATTGCTATATATCACAAATTCTAGGACAGAGTTCTGGCCTCTAGAAGCCATTGTCTCACCTCTTTTGTTCCTGTGTACTAATCTCTTATGGAATCTGTCAGCTTTAAAATGTGGTTCACAGGGGCTTGAGGATTACTGGTGAAAGAAACTAGAAGAGGTGAGCCTAGGCAAGTCCTTTGCATAGCCTCCCATGAATATCTCTGGGCAGCTGACTTCCTGATGGAGAAGGAAGAGACACTCTATCTTCAGAAATCACTCCTGTTTTGCTCAGTATTGCATTTTTGTGTGTAGCACAGGGCTTGGCAAACAGTATGGTCAAAGAACACAATTTTTTGGATGAGATAAATGGTGTATGGTGTTAACACCCCCTGTCTCTTTAAAAACAGCACAATGGAGGCCACCGTTCGTCTCTGAATTCTCAAATCTCTTCATTCTAAGGTTTGCTGACCTAATTCTAGCAGACAAAATGACTTCCTTGCTCATCACTTTTCTGGGTGTGCACTCTCCTGGCCATGCCAGGTATATTCTCCTTCCCAATCAGTCAGAGATCACATGTGGAGCTATTCTTGGACCTTGGAACTGTCAGCTCTTGCCTGTGTGTGTAGAGCTGCGGCAAAATTATATAACTATCCGTGCTCATCTAGCTTCCTGTTGCAATGTGCCTTTGTCTTAACCCATTTATTTTATGGCCAGATTTCTACAACTGAACCTGAACACAAAAGTAAAATTTGTTTTGTGTTCTTATCATGGTGTAATAGGACGTTTTGATATGAGGTATCTCAGATACAAGATGAGGCTTCAGTAATTTGGCAGTCCAGATGCCTAAAATGGATGCAAGGACTACTAGTTGGCCCCAAACATTTATTCTCTCAAGATTCACCAAGAATCTGATGGATACATGGCTGCCCAGCTTGCTACAACCGTATAACTAAATTCTAGGCAAGAGGATAACACCAGAAGGAACATGTGCCTTTTTTCTAGATCAGTAGACTCTCCCTAGAGTCATAACCTGTCACTTTACGAGTCTACACCGTTAAGACAATGGTATCCTGAATTTTACCTGATTTATCATATTGCTGACTTCTTAGGAAACATACCACAAGAATCTGATACATGTGAACAGGTGATGAGGAGTCCCCATTTGAAAGCTACACCCCCTTAACAGTAGATTGTCAACTTTTAGTTCTAGATCAAAAGTTTGGAGAGTAAAGTTCCATGGAAAGTGAAATAATTGGATGCAAATGATCATTAAACCTTTTCTGTGGTCCTTAGGCCTGACAACTGGGAACACCTTTATATTTCTGGATATTGAGGGGAAAAAATGTGAGTTAGAACAGCTGAAATTCCAACTGATATGGGTCAAATGAGTAACATAAAACATTTGATAATCATTTTCTTGACATTGTATAAAATTAACGCATTTCTCAAAAGATTGGTAATTTGAAGTGTATTATCGCCTGTATTTTTTCATCTTGCCACCAGATGGCAGTGATAACTCATTCATCCTTTTCTTCCTCCTGCTTTTCCTCTCCCACCTCCCCTCTCTTCCTCCTCCTCCTCTTCCTTATTATCATTCACCTGCTTAATGTTATTCTAGAAATGAATCAATGGCTCTAAGTTAAAAGTGATGGCTAAAAATTCCCACTGTATTTCCTGTGATGAGTCAGCATTCTATAATCATGGTTTCTTGGTGCAAAAAAGTGTGGAAAATGTGCACTGAGACAATCTTATGTGGGAGCTGGAATGCCCTTAATAAATAATGCCTTTAATAAATAATAAAAGATTATCTTGGATTGCATGCATAAAAAGTGTATGTAAGAGAGAGAGAAAGAGAGAGAGAGAGAGAGAGAGAGAGAGAGGTGGAGAGGAGTATCCTTTGAGTTTTTGGTACAGGTTGCATATATGTGACTTCAAGAATCACCTGTCATAAGCAACCCTTGTCATATCCTAGTTATAACTCCATTAAGGGTGAGGGAGTGAGGTTATCCAAAGGTGAAGTGGGACTTGATATGATCCTGGTCTCTATTCCGCTTAATCCTCCCCTTCTTTAATCAGTTTGCCTTAATACGGCATATTTTCTTCCCCAGATATTTTCTCCAAGAATAATTTTCTTGCTCATCTCTCCTGGGTTCATAAGTACACGTTTCAGCTTGGAGAGCAAATTTTTTTGTGTAACTTGTTTTTTTTTAATTATTATTATTACTTAAAAAATATCTATGAAAACCTTGTCAAGATTAAATAAAAAACCAAAACTATAATTGTGCTAAACCGAAAGGCTGCTTGGACATACTTCTTTAAACCTGGCTTGATGAGGCTGTTTTGAAATAAAACATTCATATTCAAAATTCAAGAGATGTGTAAAAATAGCTTGAAATGGATGGGGTTTGGAGTCCATTGTATTTTTAGTTAGTGAGGATTATCTGGCGCATTTTCAATAGCTGGGAGTGATTAGTTGATCTGACATTGGCTGAAGCAGAGAAGGGTAATTTCAAGGACTTCTTCAGTTACCCAGGATGTTCCTACAGACCAGGGAACACAGGTTTTATCAGTGAAATACAATTATCTTTAAAATTATAACCTGTAGGTCTGAGTTTGATTTACGGACTTTCACATACCAGATAGATATGTGGATGTGGGCATGTTCTTTATCATCATATATAAAATGGAGATAATAATGCCCACATGTGGATTCATGACATAAAGTCTGTGAAGTGCTGCCATGCATACAATACTCAACAAAGCAGCCTTCTCTTTCTCTTTCTCAGCCTACCTCTAGGATAAAAGCAGGCAGATTCTAGCTTAAACTGCAAAGAGGCAAAGCTATATCTCCCACATTTGTTGTTCACTCGATAATCATTCTCCTTTTGGTTTAGAATTTTCCTAATGGAAATCTAAGGGGAGAAAGAATTTTTAGTTTGCATGCCTGTCACAGTATTTTAAAACACTTCCATGGGTATCTCCCTACTCGGTGCAATCTCAGAACTGGACTGAATTTATGAAATGGGAGGAGAGAGAAGTGGAAGCAGACAGGACTAAAGAAATTAAGTTTCTATCCTTTTCCTGAACAAGAAGCTATGCTATTCATTGGAATAATTTAGTGAAGACTAAATCACGCAATTGACAAGTCAGTGCTTTGAAGTGTCCTGTTCTGTTAGAGGGACAAAGGGATTTAAGAGCATGTTTTAACATTATTCTAAGGTTTTCCAAAAGCCTATGTCTTAATATCTATCTCCCCTGAAGAGCTTCAGACTATCACATACTTCTTTGAGCTCCGATTCTGGCTTCACAGCCCCTACATTCTGGAATGGCACACGTTTCTACAGGAAGCAATGGCCACAGTCCCTCCTACAGTTTCAGCATTGACTGATTGATACTTTATTTTTGAATAGCTTTAAACTTTATTTTTGAAGGAGAGAATAATGTCCCACAGAATCTTGGCATTTTGAAGGAATAACTTGTGTTTTAAAATTTTGCTTGGGGACATTCGAGGTATTAGGAACTCAAAAGCCACATGGCAGTTTGGCGAACCTATCTGACCAAATTGTATTTGTTGAATGGAAGCCTTGGGTTGCCTTATTCTAAAAATGTTCAATGCTCAATAGCTTCTGGATCTCAATGTGGTGAAGTTGGAAAACTTTCCCGTTGAGGAGTCATGATTATGTTTTATCTTCTCATGGTGACACAGGAATTTGCCTTTATAGAAGATCTTCCCTTTCACTCAAAAATACCCTGCTGCTTTTGTAAGATGATTGACACCTACCTGTTATTTTATTATTATTATTATTGATTTATATTTTCTTTAAAAAATTTTGTTATTTTTAAATTACAACTGGCATTCAATATATTAGTTTCAGATGTAGAGCATAGTGATTAGACATTTATATAACTTATAAAGTGAACCCACCTGGCACTACGCGTATACACCCACCACCATTTGTCATGCAGGGTGTCATGTGGGGTCTCTGCTCCCGCTCCCCACATAAGAACACAGGATATGGTGAGGGCAAAAAGGAACACCCACGGAGCCATAAGTAGGGGAGTCATACCACTATATTCTCGCTGGCAGCTCGGTTGGAGACACAGGAAGCAGGAGTCACACTATCCGCAACCTGCCATCCTAACTGCAATCCACGCTTGCCAGCCGCCATCTTCTTGCTAGCCCCCATTTTCTGCTAGTGTAGCCACAGCGGTTATATTAGTGGCCAATGGCTCACTGGTTACAGCTGACGGCCAACTAGCCACAGCTGATGGCCATCCAATCACAGTTGATGGCCATTTACTACCTGAGCCAGCACCTTTCTATGTGAGGCCGAGAGCCTGGAAACTGCTTTCTAGGGCTCTGTCCCCACACATACACATATATACATAAAAAATAGTTTATAAAATCATATCGATATATTAAATACAGATGTAGAGAGGTGTGTGTGTGTGTGTGTGTGTGTGTGTGTGTGTGTGTGTATGGTTTTTTATTTTATTTTATTTTATTGGCAATCCTGGAGGCTCAAAGAGAAGCCAGGCAAGCTTTGTTGTAATTTGATTTTTTTTTTAAATTATTGTATAAAATTGATCTAATACTTTACTCCAAGATCTGGGCTGGGGGGTGGGAAACAGATTTTCCCCTTTTCCTAGATTCCTTCAGATCTGTAAAGAATTTTCTCTTTTTTTCTTTCTTCTCTTTTAAACCATACTTTTTATAGAAGGAAGGGATTCCTTCTGGAGGACATTTACAAAATAAATAAATATGTATATTTTATTTTTTTGAGGTCTAGCCAAGGACCCCAGAAATTCCTTATTCTCCTTTTTATGAGCTAATTGTGTCCCCACAAAACCGGTATGTTGAAGTTCTAACCCCTAATGTGATGGTATTTGAAGATGGGGCCTTTGAGAGTAATTAGGATGAGAAGAGGTCATACGGATGGGGACTTCATGATGGGATTAGTGGCCTTATAAGAAGAGGAAGAGAGAGAGAGAGGAAAGGCTAAGTGAGGACGTAGCAAGAAACAGCCATCTGCAAGCCAGGGAGAGAGCTCTCACCAGGAACCAAATCAGCCTCTGCTCTTGGATTTACCAGCCCCCAGAACTGTGAGAAAATAAATTTCTGTTGTTTAAGCCACCTAGTCTATAGTATTTGGTTATGATAGCTCAGCTGACTAAGTGAGATATCCTCCTGTGAGTATGGGTAGGACCTGTGAAAACATTGGGATTATCATCCTGTGATTAGCTTGTCTTGTATAAGACTTGATCAGAACAGACTGGAGAGATTCTCTGGCTTGTTTTGATGAAGTAAGCGTCCATGTTGTGAAAGGGCCCCATAGCTAGAACTAGAACCTGAGGGCCGCATCTAGGAGCTAAAGGAACGCTGGTTGACAGCCAGCAAAAATATGGGCATCTTAACCCTACAACTACAAGACACTGAGTTCTAAGACCCTGAGTCTCAGATGAAATCACAACCAGGGCTGACGCTTTGATTTCAGTTTAGTGAGATCCTGTACTTAGACTCCTTCTAAAGTGTATTCTGACCTCTAACGGTGCAGATTAATTTTGCCTTTTTGTACATGATGTAAATGTAATCAGAGAATGTTTGGTTTTGAGTCCACTAATATTTTCTCTTACCCTTTATGAAACTTTAGGCAGGAGAAAATAACACAGCAGAGTGAAAGCGTTATGATAAATAATAATTGATAGTATTTTATTTTAAAATACTTGTTAGTAGTTATTAAGTACCCACACTGTTTACATATTGTACATATTCATTAAGATGATAAACGTGTTCCTAAAATATCAAGAGGAGAAGCAGATTATTTGGACTTAGTGTTGTGAGGGTTTCTTTTTCATCTTAATTTCTTTAATTGTTATTTGTGCAGTTATGAAAAATATGATCATGGTTCATGTCTCATAATTTATTTAGTTGATTGTGTGTTTTTACATGTTTTCCCCAGTAGAAATATATTTTCCCCTTTTGGGGACGTGTGGGATGGAGACAAATATCCCCCTCATCACCAACTGAATGAAGTTCCTCTTCCTTTTATCATTCATGGCCTCTGAGCATCAGCTGCAGAATCATTGACAACAGTGAAGGTGGTAAAGCAGCTCTTTAATTTCCAAGTGGAGCTTATCCCCCAGAGAAGTACCACCATTCTTGTTCTTTCATATTACCCTGGTCCTGTGTGTCAGAATGGCAGAAGCCCATGTTTTCTGTCACTGAATGAATTCACCATGTTTTGACTTAATCTGAATTAGATCTTATGAATTTGCCTTAGTAAGTACATGCAAGTTTACCAACATTCTTAGATACCTTAAACCTTACTGATCTATTTTTTTTTCAGTAACTGTTGATAATAATCCATAACTTTATCTGACTTCTACTTTCATAATTCAAATATAGACACACACACACATTCACACCACACTTACAGGTGTTAGTTACCGTTTGCACACTTTTTCTCCATTTATTTCATATTTTATGATAGCCTTGGTCAGAACAAGTAATGATTACATTTTAAGAAACCAGTTCTCATATTTTTAAATGAATCTGCTAATGGTGTCTATAGGATTGAGGTAATCATGCAGATGCATTTCTACATGTCTTGACACAAAGAACAAAATATTGATATATCAGCAATATTTTTAAACCCCAGGAATCAGACTACGTAATTTAAAAATTAGAGAAAATATTTTAAAAGTGGGAGGGGCTAAGGATATGTGTATACCTCTCTGGAGGAAAGAGTCAAGTTTAACCTTCAAAATACTTTTCTCTACCAGAAAAAGCATTTCTAAGAAGACATGACATTCTGCGCTACTGGAATCATTACCCACTGCTGAGATGGTCAGGGGTGGGTTCTTGCTCCCTCTGGATCAGGATGAGTGTTTTAAAATTAGCACTCGCAGAATTGCAGAGGGCTTCAACACACGGTGTCTCAGCCAGGTGGCCTGGGTTTGAATCCCAGCTACATTGCTTGACCCTAGATTTGTGATCACTGTGCTTTTATTTTCTCATTTATAAAATCAGTATAAGAGGGCTTATCTCATGGGGATGTTGGAAGGATTAAAAGTGTTTATATATATTAAGTATTAGAAAAGTGTTTGGCTCAGTAAATATTGAACAGTATTATTAAATAAACAGATTAAAACATGAAGTGAGCATTTATAACACAATTCATCTTCTAAATATAATTTTTGTTATTAACAGATAATTCATAGTGCTTTAGATCTAAAAATGCCTTTAGGAATTATCTATTCCCACTGTCTCAGTTAAACAGGAGGAAAGTCAGGTTGAGGAAGGTCAGATTATTTGTGCTGAATCGTCCAGCTTGCTAATAATAAAGCTAGGATATTAACCAAAGGCTCTAAATCTGTGCTGTTTGAGGGAAATTGAATAGTCTAATTATAATTGGATTTATGATCAAAAGAAAATACAAATTTAAAGTAGGCAATCAAAAGTCTTAAGGGTAATACATGTTTTACTAAACAGAACTTTCGACTTTGTTCCCTGTTTCCTGTCTTCCATATTACACAGGGCATTATATTAGTTATTCATTTTGGTAGTTATGGATACTTTGAAATATAACCTTAATTACTTGTATGATTTTCGATTTTTACTGAATATCGCCAGTGCTCAGAGGAGCAGACATCAGAGCCTGGCTATAGGGCTTTGTGTTTCTTAGGTTGTCTGAGATACCACACAAATAGTTCTTCAACTTCTTTCAGCAAAATAAATGCTATCCAAAGACATTCTAGTCAGACAGGTTAATGAAGCACAAAGTGGAGAGAAATATTTCATTTGCTGTGATCAAAAGAGACAAACTGGCTATTTTGGCTTCAAAATGCTGGCATACCTCGTTTTTGTTGTGCTTCACAGGTGTTGCATTTTTCACAAAATGAAGGTAGCATCCTCCACCAGCAAAACGATTGTGACTCACTTTATTACGATACTCACTCTATTACAGTGGTATGAAACCAAATCCACAATATCTTGGAGGTATCTCTGTATGAAGTTATTATTTGTGCCTACTGAATCTATGGTTAAAATAAATTAATGTTGTTCTGCAAATGTCGCTGTCCTAGGAGAAGCAGCTACTCTAAAAAAATAACCAAGAAAGAGAATTAAAAGTTCAGAAATGGTACGCTGCTCTATCCTTTAAAAAAGTCTTGATTGTGTGTATGTGTGTGTGTGTTTGTGTTTGAGAGAGAGAGAGAGAGAGAGAGAGAGAGAGAGAGAGACTCCATTTTCTGAAAAAATGAATTAAGTGCTAAAAATTCAATAAACATGTATTACCAGTTTATTAGGTGTCAGACACTTTACTAGACACTCAGGACACAGTGATGACTAAGACAACATGTCATATAGCCAGAAAGTCTTGGGACCAGGATTTATCTCAGCCTAGCTAAGTCCGCAGTGTGCTCCCTTAATCACTGGCTCTTAAAATCTTCCTCTACATGAAACGATTATTCATTATTTTTTCATTAAAGGTGAGAGAAAAAAATTGTGTTGATGCTTCCACAACAACATTTAGCATAAAAGTAACAACATTGATATCTTGATATTGTCTTCAGTCATTTAAAACATCTCAGTGAAATTTTAAAATAATGTTAAAATGTGGGTTTTTCCAGTAAAATGTTATTTGGTGTGTCTCAGTTTCCATACTATCTTTCTGATGGGCGACTCAGTATGCTTCTTGTTTTATTTTTATGATATTAGACGGATCTTTCCAAGCAGTTATTTCAAAGAACTTTACCACTGTTGACCCCAGCGGGGTCCCGGGTGCTTTCTATTGGAGGAGGTAGAGCAAATTTCCTAAGAGCATGGAGCTGGAAAGGGCAGCCCTCCATTCAACTGCCACTTAGCTGTCTGATCTCTGAGAAGTGACTTGGTTTCTCTTACATCTCAAATGTCTTCATCTGTAAAATATTATATGTCTCATAGAGATATTGTTACTTCAAATTCTGATTTACCTTATACATTTATAAATGAAGTACTGTTTACCTCAAGCTGCACGTTAGATTGCATTCAATCCATGTCTGGCATTGTTATAAAATGAAGAGGGCAGGCCAGGAGGTTTCTAGCTACTAAGGTGTAGAATCTATGACCAATAGACTTTTACCAATACCCTGGTGGTCTGTAGGGTATTGCACACTATTTGAACTTACATGATGAATTCAGCTGGAATCGCCTATATTTGAACATCCAGAATGGGACTACTGAACAGTAGTCTTCTCGGCCTGCTTAGGACTGATTGTGCTGTTCCTCTTTCACTGTCTTCATGTTACAGATAATGAAAGTGAAAACTTTGTGAGTTTAAATCTGAGATGTCATTTCCCTAAGATAATTATCAGGATAGCCTTCTGGTCACCAACCATTCACTCAGTACTCTTCCTGGCACACTGCATTGCTTCTCTATAAAAAGGTTCAGTGAGAACAAGTCATTTCTTTAGTACACTCAAAACTATGGGAGAGGCTCCCATAAATCTCTCTAGTGCGTAACAATGGGGCAATAAAACTCAGGAATTTGGAACTTTCTTTGCTTCTCATCTCCTCTCTAGACTTTGTGATCTAGAAAGTCCAGATGCAAAATTCCCAGATAGGCTGATTCAGAGAGACCTCCTCTAATTTGGAGGTTGCTGGTGACCTCTTATTTATTTGTTTCCTCTTATTATTTTTTTTCCCTAAACTAAGATTTTTCACAGGACATCATATAATTTTTCCAGCTTTTCTGGTATAAACCATCTGTGGTCATTTTGCAGAGTCTCTCTAGGTCATGGGAAAGTTCTGTCTTTCCTGCATGGCACATATACGAGTCCTGCTCACCACAGCCATTTTTTTTTTAGTAGTGGATAGTTCCATCCGTCTCTAAGGAATTCAGATGTACTCACATTGCCAAACTTGTTGCCGTCCCATAATTATGAAAAAATTTTAGGATGCTTGCACATTTGAATAACTTATTTGTCAGTTTGTAAGATGAGTTTTGCCTCTTTCTCAAAGAAACAGGTTATTATAGAATCTCTGTTAGAAAATGAAAGTTTTCAAATGTTCTTTTTGATATGTCAGGAGTATATTTGTTGGTTTTCCAGATACCTTACAACTTTAAAATAACCATTAGAAGGATAGAGAATATGAAGTATGTTGTCAGGCATCTGTCGTCATCGTCTCTTGGACATGTCATATCCAGTCCTGACTGTTTCTTCTCAAGTCTTTATCACTTTTCTCATTAAACAAATTCTATCTTCCTTCAAGACCCAGCCCTGGCATCCTTCCTTGACTTCTGTAGTCCAAAAAGCCTCTGAATTATAAAAATACAAATTATTCTCTATTTTGACAGTTGAATGTAACTTGACATGTATATTTGAATTTTCTTTTATGTATGAGCATGGGTGGTAAAACTATAAGCTTCTTGAAGACAGAAACTATCTCATATAATTCTACTGAAGTCCAGACATATACCTGGTAGCTGCAAACATGTGTTACTTTAAAAAATATTTTCTAAAAATAATAATACATACGACTTTCGGCTATTCTGGGCAATACCAAGAAAATAAAGCAAATCCGAAAATATTTTTTAAAATTTCAAGTAATATATTTGACTATTTTGTTGTAGTTGTTTTTCTTTTCTGAGAAAATGTATGTGTGAACAAACTGGGATCATATTATATATTGTTTTGATACATTTTTTAATAACTCCCATGAATTTTCTGTTATTATGAGTATTATTCAAATGAACAATCTTGCTAACCATTATTTACTTAATCATTTACCTGTTGTTGAACATTTAAGTTGTTTCAGTTTTGATTTTATTTTTAAAAATGCTTTGATAAAAACCTGTATATCTTTCTTCCAGAAGATATTTACAAATTTGTAATTCCAACAGCCTTTTTGTAGCTCTGGGCATTGCCATTAAAAATATATATTATATATATATTATATATATTATATATATATAATATATATGTTTTTAAAAGTATATATATATATATATATATATATATATATATATCTTAATTTTATAAACCAGGTTTTTATATTATTTTTAATTACACTCTTTGCTTATTAGGCAGATTATCAATTTCCTATGTTTAATAGATATTTAAATTCTTCCTTTAGTGAACTGCCTATTTGTGATTCTTCCCCAATTTTATTTGGTGTGTGATGTGTTGCTCTCAGATTCATAAGAACTCATTATATATTAAGGACATTATCTGAATCCGTACATGTTGTAAACATTTTTCCATTTTAATGTTTATCTTTTAATTTTGGTAATGGCATTTCTTGATAGTACTTGCAAATAATTAAATTTAATAATTTTTCTTGAGTTTTTCCATATAAAGCATCAAAAATATTTATCTACAGTTTCTCATCACTTTGATTTTTCTGCTTTAAAATTTTAATATTTAACTTTATAATGCACTTGGAATTACTTTTTATCTCAAATAATTGATTGATTTCCCAGAATCATTTGTTAAATTATATTTTTTCTATTTATTACACATTTTCTTAATTATTGCATATTTTCTTCTTATTGCATATTTTCTTACTGATCAGACATGTATCATGCACCATTTGTTACATAACTATTTTGGGTCTATTATATTCCATTGATCTTTTCATTGGTGTTCTAGTTCTGCAGTTTTAATTATCTGGGTGATGAACACACAATGGGATTTATAGATGATGTAATACAGAATTGTACACCTGAAATCTATGTAATTTTACTAACAATTGTCACCCCAATAAATTTAATAAAAAAATAATTATTGCAGCTTTATAACAAATTTTAACATCTGGTATGATAAAATCCTCATATTACTATTTTGTTCTTTACAAAAATTCATTGTTTTTCTTGCCCATTTGATCTTAACAGAAGTTTAGAATTATTTGGCAAGTTAAAAATATCTGTTTGGGATTTTGCATAGAATTGCACTCAGCCTTAGGATTATTTGAGATACACCAGCAAAACATTTTATAGCATTCAGTATGTTCTCCTTTCAAGTCAGGCTAACACTCCTCCCATGCTGTAAAATAACTAACTGCTGGGCTTTGCCCTAGTCCAAGCGTACAAGAAGTAAGGTGTTCAACTGGTAATGACATACACCTACAAAGAATATTTTATGAAGAGACTTTAGCTCTCACATCTCTTACTTTATTTATCTGCTACCTTGACATAGAACACTGACATGAATTTTTCCTCATCAATAAATCTCAGGCAATTATTTTATTCCTGAGAATTTTTTGCACATTTAACAAGCCAATGTTTATTAAAATATTGAAGTAAATATCTTAAACAGCATTCATATTTGAATAAGGTTTAAATATTTATCACAGGAAAATTGCCCTAAAATCTAGTTGTAACACTGTAATCAAAAATAACAAAAAATAGTTTTCACTCATCTAAACCTCCTTATCGGTCTATTGTTTTTGGGTTCCATTCAGTTTTTCGTTGTCTCAAACGCATGTGTCCTTTCTGGTGGGAATTCTTGCTAAGTGAAATGTGTCTTTCTCTTCCTTTGGGATTTGAAGTATCCCAGAGTCATCTTTCTCTTGTTTTCCCATAAGTTCTCCTCCTCAGATGACAGTGTCTGTGTTTGGTTTCACAAACATCTAAATGAAATGTGTTTATTTTCCTTTAGAAATCTGTATTGTAAACTGAGTGCACTTTTGTTTTTAGAAAAGGTGATAATTCAAGACCTAGAAAGACGGATAATTTTTATGTTCAGATTAAGTATGCGACGAGTAGGCTTATTTTCCAAAATTGTTTGTGGGGAAAAACATCTTGAGATGAGAAAGAAATTCAATTAGTTTGGATAATTCTATGTGTTTATTTATTTGGCTTTTGATCAACAATTATGGAGCAAATACTGCCTATTAACAAGAAGGATGATTTTTCTTAATACTTATTTTATATTCTTTTATTAGAATAATAGGTTCTAATTAGTTCTATTATTAGAATAATAGAACTACTAATAATAGTTCTATTATTAGAATAATAATCTAATAACAAATCAGAAATATCTAACTAATGGTGGCTGTGGATGCTTGGGAAATGTTGATGGCAGTAGCATTTTATTATTTTGGGAACTCATTATAGTCTTTGAAAATTTCCTGCATTTTCTCTGACAATTAGGAAAATAAAAAATCTTGACATCTTTTCATAACAACTCTTATCAGGAACACCAGGAAGATGCTTTTAAGACATAATTTAGAAACACATAGGAGATGAGATCAAATAACTTCAGGAAGAAAACGTTGTGTTTTAGTTTCAGCACAGGCTGTAAAATTGAAAAATGTTATGTTAGTGAAAAATTAAACTTGAGTAAATTATAGACATTGATGCTTTCATTTGAACACCTCTTTGGGAGCAACACCACCACCAAACATGACAGTAGGATGGATTGCTGAGAATCATGTACTTTTCCTCTATTTTTGATCTAACAACTTTAGAGTTTCATAGCCATGGAATTCTGCTGGTATTTGGAGCAATCTTCCACTGGAAACATCTATATATATAAGGATTCACGTAGATTTCTGGGTATGATGTATATTTGAGAGCCTGAGTGCATGGGCATCTTCTATGGATTTTGAAACTGAAATAAGGACCAATTTCCTTATTTAGAGGGTAAACAACTTCCCTCAGAAAAATGGGTTGCTATTGCAAATAATTTTAATTTTACTTTATTTTACAACTTTAAACATAGATTAGATTATTTCCAATTTGATTCAGATTCAATGCAATTTTTGTTTTTTTAAGAAAATTCAATTCAAAAGTGCTAAAGAATAATGATGTGCCTAGCCACAGAACATGCAAATAATTGGTATTTTATTTTTATAAAGAAAATCTACTAATGACCACTAGCTGTTTCTCCTTCTTCTTCTCCTTCTTCTCCTTCTTCTTCTCCTTCTTCTTCTCCTTCTTCTTCTCCTTCTTCTTCTCCTTCTTCTTCTCCTTCTTCTTCTCCTTCTTCTTCTCCTTCTTCTTCTCCTTCTTCTCCTTCTTCTCCTTCTTCTCCTTCTTCTCCTTCTTCTTCTTCTTCTTCTTCTTTTTTTCAACAATATATTTCCATGGTAGAAACTGCTGAAGTTTCTACTCAAATATGCAGAATTACCACGTGAATGATGAAAATATTGTCATTTGGTACTGATCAACTCACAGCAGAATATCACAGAAAGAACTGCAACAAGCAAAAGAAATAGAACTTTGCAATATTCAATATTTATTTTAAATGTCAATTGACCGTTTACTATTAAACAGAGAATTCTTTGCTGACAAGGAGTTTACATTCTAGAGAGTGAGTTTAGGAAAGAAACAGGTACCATATAAGGTGGATGTTGACAAACTATGGCTTACGGACCAAATTTGGCCCGTGTCCTATTTGTGTAAATACACTTTTATTAGAACACAATTATGCCCATTCCTTTGCATATTATCTATAGTTGCTTTTGCACTATAATTGCAGAGTTAAATAATGTGACAGAGACTGAGAACTTTGATTCCCAAAACCTAATATATTTAATGTTTGGCCTTTTACTGAAAGGTTGGTTGACATCTAATATAATGTGTTAGTGGCAATAAGTGATTTTTAAAAGGCAGGGTCAATTTTCTTGTGGAGTGATCAGGGACGTGCTTTCTGAGAAGGCAATAATTAAATAGACGTGAAGACAGTGAGGAAGAGAGAGCCCTGCAGATTTGAGAGAAAATAATCCAGACAAAGAGACCAGCAAGTGCAAATGAGAGGGAATATGCTTGTCATATTTGAGGAAATGCAAGGAGGCCAGTGATGCTAGAGTGTATTGAACATGGAGGCAGTGGTAAGAAGGGCTGTCTGAGATAGCAAAGGGGCAGATAATGGAAGGTCCTTTCAATACCTGTAGTGACAATGTTTTTACTCTGAGTGATACTGAGTCCCTGGAAGGTACAGAGTAACATTACATGTCTTATATTTTAAAAGAAAACCTCCAGCTGCAGGCGGAGATTAAATTGGAAGGGAATAGAGGTGGAAGCAGTAGGCTTACTTAGAAGGCTAAATTGTGATAGTCTAGGTGAGTGATAATGTTGGCTTAGACCAGGCTGATGGTGGAAGGGGAAGTAATGAGTGCTTAGGTTTAAGATAAGTCTTTAAAGAGCAGCCAACAGGATTTGCTAATGGACTGGATGTGATATGTGAGAAAAGAAGACAGCCAAGAATGATGTTAAGGATTTTGTTCCAAGCAACTGAAATAAGATGCAATTTTACAAGACAGAGCACACTAGAGAAAGAGCAGGTTGTGTTGGAAGGAATCAGGAGTTATTTATTTATTTATTTATATTTTTTCATAGCTTTTATGTTTAGTTTAACAAATCAAGGATAGAGATTTTTTGGGAAAGAAAAAAACCTTCTTTTAATAGGTGAAGACATCAGAAGCAATTCCTAGAGGAGCAGCTGACAGTTAACTCATATCTCACAAACATGGCTTCTAATCTGTTTCAAGACACTTTACTTATATCTCTGCCTCTTCTTCCTTCTGTTCATCAGCGTCTTCTGACACTTCCCCTCATGAGTCCAGGTACAGCAAGGTTCGCCTCATGGATGAACACACAGGTTTTGAGATGACTATTAGCATCCAAGTGATCAGGTTGTGTATGCAGCTAGACATCTGAGATGAGTTCATGGAAGGAACCCACGCTGAAGAGAAACCACTGGGAATCATTTTGGCATAAAGATTACAAACCATGAGACTGGGATGACTTGGGAAGAAGTGTAGAAAGACCAAAAAAAAAGTGTAGAAAACCAAGGAGTCCAAATTTCATGTGTGAGATGGCGAAGAATAACCAATAAAGAGACTGAAAAGATGCCACTGGAAAAGTAGGAAGGAACCCAAAAGAATGATGCCAAGTGAAAAAAGTAGATCGAAGAAAGGGGTGATGCATTGCCTCAAATGTTGCTAACGTCAAGAGGAAGATTAAGATCTTGACCTTCAGATTTGAAAATATGGAGGTTATTTGGGACCACTATAAAAAGCTGTTTTAGTATAACACCAATAGCCCAATTAGAGTGGGTTCAAGAGAAAAATGGGATATTTGGGGAAATAATGTAACTGTGGAACAAATGGAGAGAGTGAGAATAAGAAACTCTTGTGAGAAGTTTTTCAGTAAAGTCAATCAGAAATGAAGCAGTTGCTAGAGGGAGATATGGGATCAAGAGAGGATTTTTTTTAAATAGGTCTACTAACAGTATGTTTGTATGCTAATGGAAATGATATCTTAAAAAAAAAAAAAAAAAAAAAAAAAAAGAGGAACATTACTGAATGAGGTCCTTAAGGTGAGACAGGTAGAAATTAGTATGTAAGTAGAAGAGGTGGTCATAATAGCACAGAAAGTTCTCCCACTGATCAGGTGGGAAGATCAATATATGACCACACAAAAAGATGATGTGATAGGTTTTGTGGTAGACCCATGTAAATGTTATCTTGCAAATTGATACATATTCTTCAGCAGAATAAGAATCTAGGTCATTAGCTCAGAGTGAGGAGTTGGGAAAATGGGTGAGTGAATGAATTAGGGAAATGAGTAGAATTGCTTGGCAGCACTAAAGGCTACTTGAGGTTAATGGTCATCATTTTAATGTGAGCCTAATCAGCATGGATGTAAGCTTTTTTTTCTTTTCTCCAGCTCGGTTCTCCTTTGGTGCATATGAAAACTAACTAGAGAGTGATATTTAGCCAGGTTTGGAGTTTTGCCAGAGGACTACAATGGAGGAAGAAAGAGGTAAGAGTGTGTATAAGGGAATAATGACACTGATAAATTCTAGAATCTAACCGGGATAAGAGGGAGCTGAAAATCTGAGGTGGGTAAGGAACAGTGAAGAGGTGGTAGAATAATTGGAAATTCAAAGGCAGGTCCAAATAATCTTGAGTAACTGTTAGATGCAGATACAAAAATAAATGATCTTTAAAGATAGGATGTGGTGGTCAGAGAGAGGTGAACTTGAAATTGAGCTGGAATTATTGGTAAAAGATATGTAGGGTATGATTTTGCCAGAGGTGACTTAGGCAGTGTTAGGGACAACCACCTTTTTTGATCTGAAAGGACAAGATATTGGAAAGATCATCTACGTGGATATGGAAACCACCAAGAATTATGGCAGTAATTGTTTTGGAGTGACCATTGCTAATATCTTCAAGGAATGAAGAGAGGATCCTGGAGGTCCAGAGATGACTGGAATAAAGAGAGGGTAGTGAGTAATATAGTCTAATGACATGAGCTGGGAGTTTTGGAGATTCAGCTTAAGACTGAAAAATACACAGAATAAGTTTCTCAAATTTTGCTACGCATTAGAATCACATGGGAGCTTTAAAACCCCTGGATTCTCTGATCACAGCTCATACCAATTAAATCAGAATGTCTGGTAGGGAGGAATGCAACATGAATTTGTCTTTCCAGGTTCCTAGGTAATTTCAATGTCAGCAAAGTCTGGCAACCACTGCAATACATTCAACCCTATATGGTATCATTTGGTGAGAATTGAAGTAGGACAAATTGAACTTGGCTGAAAGGCAGAATTATTCTGAAAATATCTCTATGTAAATGGGGAGCAGGAAATGAAAATAACATTCAGAACAATAACAAAAACAGCTGTTGGAAATCAGCCGGAAATGGTGAGGTTATTATGATAAGAAAGTTGACAACTTGAAAATTTGAGGGGGTTCTTTAGTTTAGATGATTAGCTTTAATACCCATGTGGTCTTGTGCCAAATACTTAATGTTATCCTCAATATCCTCATTAGTAAAATGAAATAAAAATGTGTATATACTTTTCAGCTATTGACAGAGCATGAATGTCCGTGGCAGATTTCCCTTAATAAATACAAATTCCTCCACTGAAAACATTATTTTATCTTCTTCATAAATGCTTATGTTCTTCAAATGCTTATGTTCAAATGGAATGTTCCTTTGTTATAGAATTTTTTGTGTAGTTTTTCATATATGTGTATATAATTTGCATTATATATATATATATATATATATATATATATAATTTGTAATATACATTTTTGTGTGTATTTATTTACTTATCTGTCTATCTTCCTATCTATATGTCAATCAAATAAGATCACAAGACAACAAACAATCTGCCTGGTGTGTGCAAGAATTTTGCTAGGCTAAAGTCAGGTTCATTACTCTTTTCTCAGAGTTATTGTATGATAAAATATCTTCTGTTTCTTTGTGAGAGGATTGTAAATAATATTTATGGAGAAGGGAGAGAGGAAAGAGATCACCACTAGTCTTCTAGCTTTACTCTGGAGAGATTGTACAATTCCATGGTTAAAATCACAGTGTGGAGTGAGTCAGGCATGGGACTGAGTTTTAGTTGTATTGCTTTTTACTTAACCTCTGTGAACCTCCTTTTAGGGCTGTTGAGATAAATCATGTACCAGTTGCATAAATTAGTAATTGGCCTATAATAGGGTTAGTATATGTTTAACAAACAGTCACTATCGCTATTCATCATTATAGCCATTTTAATCAGGGCCATTTACAAAGTCAGTATTACCATTAGAAGAAGTAAAAATAATGTGTGAGAATATAAAAGTTCCTAGTATTAGTATTTCATGATTTTTGACAATTTTTCTGACACTTTGTATACTCAGGACATAAAGATTGCAAGGACAGGTATTTAATTTCCTCTGACAAAGAGCCTGGCAGGAAGTTAAAAAAAAAAAAAAATTTGACAAGATGGATTGCTCCAAAAGGGCCTGGAGTTATTTAAGACATGAGCACCACTAGGATAGAGACGTGTCTAGGGAAATGGTATATTTTTTCATGAGCCAATGACCTATTGTCCCTTCTTAAAATTTGCTGAATGTAATCTTTGCTCAAGAGTAATCACAGAGAGCCAGTTTTGCAGGGTTCCAAAAGCAGCTTTACAGTGGTGATGAGCCAATGGCAACATACTGCAATACTCGCAGGAAATTCACTGCTTTATGGGTGAAACAGGCCCTCCAAAATAGCATGGTGTTCTTTCACATGAAGCTATTAAACTGTCCACATGAGAAAGAGACCTTCACTCCAAAGATCTCTTTGGTCCCTTTCACTTTGATTTTTCTGGCTATTATAAACATGTATAAATTCACTTTGAAAGTTTCAAGTCTTGTAAAAGGCCCAGAAAATTTCAGTTCAGCTAACTAAAACCCAATTAAACAGTCTCTGGGCACAACTCTCTAGTACTTAACACGTTTCTCTGGGCTGTGAATTAATCAGGTCCTCGCAGGAGTTGCAATCGCTTATTTGGGGGCGGTCTCTGACAACATGAGCCTGAGAAGTACTATGTTGATCTGGGTAAAAATATGATTTGATGCCTTCTTTTATTTTTTTTTTCTCAAAAACCTTGTATTTCACAAAATTACTTGAACTATACACAGTCAGAAAGTGATAATTTTTTAGAGTCATGCAGAAAGGAGAAATATAAGTTAAATTTTTGCTCCTTTTTTTTTTGAGAGCTGAAAACTTACATCTAGTTATCCCTTGCAGTATTCCAAGTCTATTGTTTCTAACTAACTTATTAATGGTGTGATATTTGGCAAATTACCTTAACTCTTTGAGCATGTTAGACTTTTTGGAGTAACTGTAAAGATGGAATGAAATAATGTGAGTACAATGCCTAGAATTTAATAGTTACTCAATGAACATTTATTCCTACTCATTAAATGTAGGCCTTACAGAATGGATCATGACTAGAAAAGTACAGGTACTTTGCTAAATCAGTTCGCTCAGTTACTTAACATATGGTCTCTGCAACCTATTTTTTTTTTCTAAAATCTAAAATGAAGGTGGAAAACTGACATCTGGACATATATATAGGAGAGCTTTCCCTGTATATTCCTAGTCTTCTAATGGTGGCAACCTTTCCCAATCCATTAAGTATGTTTCCAGTTGAATTCCCTGAAAAACAAACTCTAAGGTAGAGATCAGTATGCAGAAGGATTTTACAGAGTGCTCCTAGAATCAATGCTTGTGGAGAGAAGGTAAGAAAGCAGGACTGGGTGAAGGAAAAAGTCATGCTTCAAAGTAGTATCAGCAGAACTTTTAGCCAACCCTATGGGAAGCTCTACAGGACACTTCACAGCCACCCTGAGTTGAGATGAGAGAGATAGAACTTTCTAGTTTAATGCCAAACAGCCTTTGGATATAGGCCATGCTCCAAGAGAACTTGATTTGGACTTGACTCTTCAGTTGAGGCACTACTTGACAGAGGTTGTCTACAGGCAGCACTCCCCGCAGCAGGGGAATAAGTCCTCATAGCAAGAGGATGTCACAGCATACTGCAGCATCCACTAGTGCCTGGGCTTGGGCCAGGAGGGTTCTGAAAGCCTGGAATGCCTTCAAGAAGCAAGCAGCATGACTCTGACAGCTGGTGTCATGACTGTAGTACAGTGAGCAGATGTGGTTCTTCATGGACATACATTTGTTCTGATGCAAGCAAGCACAAGCAGATATTTATCCAATTGAGCAATGAATGGTGATGAAATAGGCAAGATTTAATATCCATGTGTGAAAGGACATAAAGCATTTGTAGGTAATGGACAGAATAAGTGCTCAGTAAATGTTTGAGCACCTATTGAGCACCACTGAATAGGTGTTCAATAGATGTTTGTTGAATGAATAAGTACAAGTGAGGGAAGAGTTACTGAGGTCATGCAATCATTGAAGGTGACATTGAGGAGTTAATTGGTTTTCTAGCCAGGGAGGCTTTAGGGAGCAAGCAGTAGCCACAATAAGCCACAAAAAGGATTTTAATCTTGGGTATATCTTTTTGATATATGTTTGATATAAAAGTTCAAAATAAGATATGTAAAGTTGTTCAAGAGGATGTACATTGAAGGGATTGAGGAATGTCTCCTGTAGATTCAAATCAAAAGAAGAGAAGCAGTGTGAAGTGACTTGTTGAGGCACTTTGATCATGAGCTTGTAAGGAATGTATCTGGGTATCATAGACCAAATAAGTCTCATAGAAGTTAAATTAGCTGTGGTAATAACAGTGAATGAAGCAGAAGTTATAGGCATGAATTTATAGAATTTGTAGAGAGGTATAGCTGAATTTTTCTTACTTGGTAAATAATGTATATGGGGCTTGAAATCATTTGGGGTTATATTCAGTAAGTGTGTAGCTATGAAGACAGAGTTTTGAAAAGAAATGTATCCCTCTGCCCCCTTTTTATCGAATGACATCAAGATAAAAATCTACAGATTTGGAAAGGGCTCTGGAGATCATTTATTTCTACTCTTCCATTTTACAAGTGAGAATGGGAAGGTGCAGAGAAATTAGCAACCAGCTCATGGCAGCAGTGGCGCAGGACAGGTGAGGGTCTCTGACTCCTTCACCATTTCTCCTGGATGCAAAGACAAATCATGTGAGTCATTTACAAATCAGACTGTGGTACTACACCTACAAAAATTAAACAGGTACAAATATTTAGTACTAATCCTATGCCACTCTAATACATACAGGGGCTGCACCCTAAATTCCAGTCAGAACCATTGGATGGGCTTTTACACATGTATATATTTCAAAATATGTTTTCTAAAGTTCCACAATTGGTTTTGTTGCTGGAAAGAACGGTTTAGAATACAAATATCCTAACCAATCAAAAAGCGAAAGTAGTAAGTCAAGGATATTATACTCACAAGAAAAAGTATATTATGCCTGTAAAAACCAATTGAAATGTGTTTTATATGTATATCTGTGCATTCTCTGAAGTCCTTTGCTTGGATGCCGTTATTTGCAGGAATTCTGGCTCTACTAGAGCATTTTACAGACACAGGTTGGCTCAGGCCTCTTGGCACTGCCTCTACTGGAGACCAGACGGGGCATAAGTTTTACAACTTCCCCAATGTAAAATATACTCACCACATATTTAAAATAGCATGTTTATGCAACAATAACGTGTATTGAGAGAAACCTGGTTGTTGGTGAATATTTAAAGGTATGTAAGGTTTTCTAATAGTTTTATATTTGGCAGTCATATGAGTCAGTTTTCTAACAGTAAACAGACGGCACATTCAGATTAGGATAATTTGAGGATGGTTTAATAACGGGTCTACTTACATGGGTGTGGGCAGGATGTAGAGGAATCACAAAGGCACAGTCAACCTGGCTAGAGTCAGCAGAATTATTACCACGCTTTATCCTAAAGGAATGAAGGAAAGAAGTTACTACGTGGAACGGGGATGAAGATCATGAAGAAAGCCACCTTAAGACGATCAGTGGCCTTAGGTCAAGGGACACAACCAATTCAATGTAACCCCACAGGAAAGGGCGCAGCAGGGAAATATATGCCCCGACCTCACTCTTCTCTCCACCCCTTCCCCCACACTTCTGTCCCAGCTGTCCATTAGTCAGGCCCAGCAAGAAGTCAGAGTACAAGGGAGTGGAGGGTGCAGGGATTGGGGAACAAAAAGAAGGTATTCAGCGCAGGAGTAGAGGGGGAGAAGCAGAGGCCTTGAAAAGGTTCATATCTATTGGTAATACCATTAATTTATTCATCAGACATTCATTGAATATTTACTGTGTGTCAGACACGGTTACTAGTCATTGGGAGTATAAAGATGAATAACATTAAGTCTCTTAAATAAAGGAGTTCATAAGTTAGATGGAGAGAATCACAAATCAATGCAAGAGTAGAAATTACATGTAAGTGGGAGGTCAAAATTCCAAATAAATGACAACCGTTTTGAAGAACAATTTCAGTAACTGCTTTTAAAGGCTATTTCCCTCCAAAGTTTCCCTAAAGATAACAGGAAATCCACTTCCAAGAAGAACCTGGAATCTGATGGGTGAGCAGGGATAAAAAAAACAACATCAGGATATGACATCAAGACCTGATAACAAGGAGTAAAGTTGATAAAATTGTCTCATTAAAGAAGTTCTGAAGCAGTACGGATATTTCCCTAAATCTAGGAAGGTCTGTGTGTTAACATGTAGAGGGGGGACTGTGCACTTCTGTGGGGGTGTCAGGATGGAAGATGGACAGGAAACGATAAGTATTTACAACAAACTAAGATTCTGTGTCAAAAGTCATCAAGGAGAACTTCTTTAGGGAAATTCCATGTGTAATTCAGATGCCAGTGGGGCCTGCCCCATCCCTTCTGTTTGATAGTGCAATATATCTTTCCCCTATGTCAACTTTTCCTTCACCAGTTTCTACACACACACACTGTCGTGCGGGAGACCCTGCTCGCTGCGCCATTTGTCATGCGGGGCGGCCTGCGGGGTCTCTGCTCCCGCTCCCCACACAAGAACGCAGGATGTGGCTAGGCCAAAAAGGAACACCCACAGAGCCATAGGTAGGGGAGTCATACCACTATGGTCTCACTGGAGGCTGGGCCCACCGGACGCGCGACCTGCCGTCCGCCTTTCTGCCAACCGACTGATGACTCTCCCCCACTCTCCTCGACTCTGTTCCTCTACTCTCTTCCGCTCTCCTCGGCTCTCCTCAGCTCCTCGGCTCTCCTCGGTAGCCGCAGCAGTTATACTAGCGGCCAAACGGCTAACCGGCCACAGCCGACGGCCAATCAGCCACAGCTGACGGCCATCCACTACCCGAGCCAGCACCTTTCCACGTGAGGCCGAGAGCCTGTAAACTACTTTCTGGGGCTCTGTCCCCTCCCCCCCCACACACACACAGCCCAATCACATCAATTTCTCAAGAAAGCCATTCACAATAATCTTGTCATATCGTTTATAGATTCTACAGAAAATTTTGTTAAGGTGGTATAGGAGATAATTATTAAAAAGTATCCTGTAATAGCAATCTGTCGTTATGCTTATGACTCTCCCTTCTTCCTGCTTGTCTCTTTCTTCTTCCAGATTCTTCCCAGACACTTCAGTTATTCCCTCCTATCATTGTTTTAATCTAGTAAAAAGTAGTGGTTCTCAAATGTTAGCATTATCATAATCACCTAGAGGGTTTGTTAAAACACAGATTTCTGGGGTCTGAGGATTTTAATTTCTTACGGGTTCCCAGAAGATGCTGATGATGCTGGTCTGGGGACCACATTTTAAATACCATGTCTTTAAGTTATAACACAACCTATCTCTGATGACCTTTTAAATTTTTCAGGTGGTTTCATTTCTCTATTGATGTCACAAGGACAGATGTAGATGGATGGTTTCAGAATGACAGCTCCAATAACTTTAGGAACGTCTCTTTTCACTAGACTGAATTTAGTTGTCTACCAGGGCCATCTTGAAAATATTGCCTCAGAGAATGGTCCTTCTTAAATTAGAACACACATAAAACCAGTTCAAACATATTCCTTGATTTACTTAATTATATGAGAATCGAGGGAAGATAGCAATAGACTGGAGATCATGCATGGTTTTTAATATTAGTCTGCCAATTGATAGTACTGACTACTATTTGATATAACTTGTACATGTACTTTTATTATTTAGAAAAATAGACCTTCAGCCTGAAAGCCAGTGTCGAACATTAAGGAGACAGCAAAAGCTACCAAAAATGTCTCTTAGTGTTCAAATTACCCTTGATTTGTTGTATTTTATTTAACAAGAATTTATCAATTCCTAGTATATGCAGGGCACTTCTGTGTCCTGCAAGGAATATATGAGTAAAGTTTAGTGGAGGAAATCAACATATACACAGAAAACAAAAGAGAGTGAACAAATGATAGAAAGGAAAACATTCCAGTTATATGAAGTATGGAAATAGCTGACCTCAAAGTACCTAGCTGAATCTTGATTCCATAATTGTGCAACATTTAAATCTTTGGTTGACTCTAAGTGTTTGGGATAGAAGAATGGATCAGATGAAGAAGCAATGACCCCAGGATAAAGCTGTGCTCTAATGGCCTGTGTCCCCTACCAGTGTGTCTACAAGTAACAGCACTCAGCCAACAATAGCGTGACTAAATAAATAGACATTTTGGTATAGAAAGAAAATAAATCATTAAGGGTAGATGACGTGATGGTGATTCAGTAGTTCAGCTTCAGTGCCAAGATCTATGCGGGTCTTTTTTTCATTTTTGTTTTTTCAGATTTTCCCTTATGGTTTTAAGACGGCAGCTACAAGTTCTACCAGCCTTTTGTACACATTCAGAGCAGGAAGAAAGGAGGGGAGGCTCTGGTCAAGCTTGTCCCTTGTTTCCTTCTGGAAAGGGTTGGAAACACAACCTTTCCCAGAACTTCCTAGAAGAATTTAATTTACATATTATTGGCCATGTGTCATGTGGCCAGTTCTAGCTGCAAGGAAAGATGAAAAATGATTTAGCTAGGTACATTCCCACCCCAAACAAAATCAGGCTTGCACAACCAAGGGGAAAAGGAGACAGATAAAATTGCTGTCCCTGCAAGGCATCTTGGGAAGCTGCTTATTACTTTAAACACCCTGCCCAATCCTGCTCTTCTGTCAGGATTAGCAATTGGGAATGTGGAGCATATAGTGAAAATCTCAAGCTCTAGAATCCTATAGCTCTGTGGTTTAACCCTTATTTAGGCACTTATAAGCTGTGTGACCTTGAATAAGTTACTTGCCTTATCTGAGCTTAAATTTTCATAACTGTAAAATAGGGGTAAAAATCACCCCCAGAGTATTGGTGATTTTAAATGAGGCACTGTAGGTGGCAACCTTCCTTTAGGACCCGGCATATAGTGATTGCTCCGTAAATTAGATACTTAGAGAGTTTTAGTTGCTGAGATCTGTCCCAGGGAAGCAAAAGAATGAATGCCTCTAGGATGCCTTCAGAAAAGGATCACTGTGTGATGCAGGAATAAATGAAAGGCTAACCCATAGCTTGTTACAGCCTCTCAAATTATTGTATATATAAACAAATTCTTTCCAGTCTACTTTTAGCCTGGCACTGTTCACACTACTAAATTTTACAGACTTGAGTGTTTATGTGAGCCAATGAAAATTAAGTGCAACTCAGCAAATGTAAGTAGAAGAGGTTCGGTATGCTATTGTAACGTGTGTGCAGTAAGCTGTTGGACTTTTCTCTGAACTGTGTTCTCTCCTTGTGAATACATAAGGTGAGTGTGCAAGTGGTTATAAACAACTCTGTCTCCCTGATTCAATTCACTTAATTGACTATAGAATCTGCTTTGTGACTTTTGCTTGATATTATGAAAAAATAAGTGCTATATTAGCCTTGGTAGTATAGACTGGCAGGTTACACTGATTTTTGCCAACTGCCATTATAAAATGGCAGCACCATTATTGTGGACCTTGTAGAACTAGTCTTGTGCAGTAACTGAGGTTGAAACTAAGTGACTGGCAGGCATGCACCATATCAGAGCTCATGGGCTCTCAGAACTGCTGGGAGTGGAGGAGATAAAGGAGTTCATTGTTGAGGCCAAGAGTTTGGTACAGAAGAGGATAAAGTTGAAGCCGTACTGAGGGAGCAGAACATGAGCCAGGGCTCAGGGGAGCCATCCCAAGCAAACATTACAGCAGTCTGGAGTGGCTGTGGTGGCACCTGGTGCTGTGAAATCACCTAACCTCCATGACAAAAGCATCTACTCTTCTGCCCTTTGTTAAGGGTCTCCATTGCCACAAGTAAAAAGAAAAAACGGCTCCTCTACCCACATCACCCCTTAAAAACTCATCTTGATTATTCCAACCCACTTTTCCTATTCACTGAATACCTATTACGGAACCCCTGCTGTGTGCCAGGCACTGTTCTAGGCAATTTGAAATTGCTGTTTCCTCCTCCTGGAATGCCTGTTGGTCAGATATCCACATGGCTTGCCACTTTAAGTCTTTCCTCTTTTAAAACTTTTATTCCAATATCATGTTCACAGAGATGCCTTTCCTAGCCTGGATCTTGAAAATTACACTCCATTCACTCCCCCAAGCCTTCCTATTCTCTTTCCCTACTTTTCCATAGCACACACCACCTTTGAATATGCTATAAATTTTACTTATTTGTGTTGTTAATTTTCTCTGAGGAGAAGGTAAGCATCATAAAGTTTTTTGTTTTCCCTATTTGTTTTGTTTGTTTAATCTCTTCTGTTACTGTTGTATCCCCAGTGTCCGGCACATAGTAAATTCCCAATAAGTATTTTTTCTTTTGTATGAAGTAAACACACTCCAAACAAATCTCTTTGTAACCCACACAAACTCCAGTGTTAAACAGCCTGGGCAGGGATTATTCTGTGCACCTAGACTACATACACC